>NC_056739.1:1646475858-1646847964 GCF_019279795.1 Protopterus annectens | reverse complement strand
TTTAAAAATATGGACACACCTGTGGCCCATGTGTTCCAATAAAGGATAATGGGCAAGAGGTGAGGTATGTGTCATAACATGGTCAAGCAGGTGTGCTCTCCAGAACGTTGAACCATATCTCAGTCACTGCACAGATATGTTCTCCAGGTTAAGGATTGACATAAGTGAGTCCATATTGAGTTTCTGAAATGTATCATTGAGTAGCGAGACCCACAGTTTATTGCTTTGCTGTCCCTGTTACAGCAGTGGACTTTCACTTGAACTTTGCATGATGAAGGTACTATAGGGAAAGCATGAGCCCTAGCCAGTATCCAGATTCCCAGGGGTGACAGGTGCAGGCCCTGTCTGGCAAAGCATCATGGTCTGTCAACCATGTTACCCCAGGTATAGAGATACTGGATACCCTTTGAATTGCACCAGTACATTAGACAATTGTGGAATACAGTCCTTTTGTCCCTGTACTGCAGTATCATTCTGGCCAATGGCAGAATACTACCCAGGCCTTGGGACATACCTGCATGGGTTACAAGACCTGACAGTTCCTACATGTGTGCTTCCATGCAGTCCAGGCTACTGCATCACAGGTCCTGCACAACAACATGGAATATGCCAGGGCCATGTGTATAGTTCAAAAGGTGGTCTGAGTGCATGGGTATGTGGCTAATCAGGGCAGACAGGCAGCTGACAGTATGTCTGGCCTTGTATAGCTTGGTGTGTAACATAGTGCTAGAATTTGCATTCACAAATGAGTACTGTTGGGCATGTTTCCGGCCATGTGTTCTGAGGTGTGGCACAATTATGCAAGCTATGCCATACAGTTTGTGTATTTTGTTGTCTGTGTATTCCAGCTTGGGAGGTCACTTGCTTGGCCAGATACTTAGGAGCCTCTGTGAATGTGTGTGATTTCTGGTAGTATGTGTGGGTGTCCTTTTTGTGTTCTGGTAAGGATATGTGTTGGTTGTGATGATGAGATGCATGTGATAACCTACACCTCATGACTGTCCAGTCCAGTCATGGCTGTAGACTGGACTGCCTTCCAGATTACCCCTGTAGCTGCATCCCAGACAATGTGTGGGGTTCGTGTTAGGTGGGTTTAACAGTGTACATGGCATAGATATTACATTCCCCCAGGATGGCTACATACACAAAGCTGACATTAGTAAACACCAGTAGCTGACTAGTGGACATGCCTGTATGAGCATTCAGTACTACAAGTACCAAGTACTGTATTTACTATACTTATTGCTTATGAAGATGTTTTAGACAGTGATCCTCTCAAGTAATTATTTGTGTTATGGACATGACAACACTGGCTATTACAGAAACATAGTAGCTACCTTTAGCAGCAATCCTCCTCTGAGGAGCACATCACATCCTGATAGTTGATTACAGATGATGCAAGTGTCTATAGGTCTGTTTCCTTTTCTGGGTATATACTCACATATCCACCAGAACCATGAGCTCTGTTGGGCAAAGACACCCACTCCCCAAACAGAGTCATGTATCAATAGACTCTGCTGCCGCTATCAACATGATCAGGATATAATCAGATTGTGTAAGCCATCACCTATGAAGCAGCTATTACACATGGGCATCAGTCTCCTACATCTTACTGCATATGCTACACTGGAGTTAAAGATGATATGCAACCTGTTTCATTACCAGTACTGTGCACTACCTTACATACAGTAATTGCAAGCGGCTTTTAGGTTGGCAATGAGAGGTTAGGCTACACAAACCTGAAAGTTCAACAGGTGTGTCTCTACTCTCAATATCTACTCTGTGTAGGTGTGCACATAGCCATTTGGCCCAGCCCTGTAACAAGGGTCACTACACATTTGCATAACATGTACACATGCACAGCTGTCAGTGCTTGCAAACGATACTAGAAAGGTGGATATTACATGTGTTATGTGCATGGATAGTTACCTAACTCTTCCAATTATCTTTGCTATCATGCTGCTAAACTGTCAGATGAATACAAGTCATATGTATCCTGTTACTGAGTATTGTAATTGCCAATAGACGTAACTAATGTTGGAATAATATAACAGAACTCCTATGTAGAATGGAATACAGATCTGCCTAAAATACTGTACATTACACAGTTACTGGCACAATATCCACAATGCAAATCATATTTGCACAGTAAGCCCACCTTTGACATGTTCATCTTACTTATACACCCATACATATGTCTACTGTTACAATATATCGGCATATACTATCCCCTGTTATAGCACATACTTGTTGGACCAACCCTGACACTGACAGTGGCTGGAAGAGAACTGGTGAGTTCCAAGCCCCTATATATCATCCTACATACTACATCCTACATATCATACTACAAGCATTACTACTGCTCAACAATACATGGCTACAAGATAGCTGTTTCCAATATATGCATTGCTTACACAGTAATTCTTACAGAACAGGTACTACATAGGCTCATAGGTTCAATGCTAGGTACTAGTCTATCTGCCCAAGAGCCAATGAAGTGATCCCAGGGGTGTATTTTCGGTTACCCATCCATTCATCAAGGTTTCTCTTGAAGAGTGTTAGTGAGGGGATCTGCCTGATGTAATTTGAAATTTTGTTCCAAAGCATGGGGAGTCTCTGTGACAGGAATCTATCCCTCCAGCATGTTTTATTTATTGCTGTGGCGAGGTTTAGCTCACTAGAGTGCGTGGCTTGCAGTGACTTGGATTTCTTTAGGTGGAGCATGTCCATCAATTCTGAGTTGGACATGGCTTTGTAAGTCAGGCAGAGATCAGCTCTGAGTAAGCGATATGCCACTGAGTACAGCCGGAGGTTTTTCAGTCAGGCTGCATAGGACATATGTTTGAGACCAGTAATCCTCTTGGTGAGGTACTTTTGTGGTCTTTCCAGCTGTTGGAAGTGTCTTGTGAGGTACATCCCAAATGGGGCATTTTACTCTGTGATGCGTCTAATGAGTGATGAGTAGAGGGGCACTATAACCTCTTTATTTCTAGATGTGAACCCTTTAGTAATTAGATGGGCCACATAGAAGGATTTCCTAACTACTTTGGCAATATGATTGTCAAAGGAGAGATTACTATCTACCTGGGTCCCCAGATCTCTTATTACCTCTTCTGCATTAAGGGGCTGCCACCTATGGGGTAATTCATGGGTGTTTTGTTTTTCCCAAATGGGATAACTATGCATTTTTTGGCATTTAACTTGAGGCCATGACTTTGACACCAGGTGTCCGTCTCAGTAAGGCCCATTTGGAGGATGTCCATGTCAGCTGGAGAGTCAATTATGGCTCCCAGTTTGCAGTCATCGGCAAACTTGGTTAGCCATAGTCCTTTTGTGTTTGCCTGTACTTCTGAAAAGTATATGCCAAACAGTAGGGATCCCAGGACCTAGCCTTGCAGGACACCACTTGTGACTGGTTTAGAGTCGGACCTGGAGCCCGCTATTCTTACCATGTGAGTTCTGTCTGTAAGCCAGTTGGCAACTCAACTCGTGACATAGGGGTTTATGTTCAGGCTGGTGAGTTTTTCTGTAATAACCGAGATGGGAATGGTGTTGAAAGCCTTGGCGAGGTCAAGGTAGGCTGTGTGAACCAACTTTCCCTTGTCTATGGCCTTGGTGACTGTCTTGAAGAAGTCAACCAGGTTTATTAGGCATGATCTTCCCTTAACAATGCCGAACTGGGTTGGGTCAAGTGTTTGGAGGTTCCCAATGTCTTTGTTAATGAGTTCCATGATGATGTGCTCCATAGCCTTGTGGACCAGGCTAGTCAGGCTTATGGGGTGATAGTTACCAGGGTCAGTTGTGGCCCCTGCTTTGTGGAGAGGAATAACCATTGCTGTGCACCATTCTGTGGGCACGTAGCCTGTGGAGAAGCTGAGGTTGAGCAGCGTGTTTAGGTGGTGGGTTAGTTTGTTCTGTAGTTTGTGCAAGACGCAGACTGGGACACCATCTGGTCCCATTGATGCTGTGTTTTTGGCTTTTGAAAGGGCTGTTTTCACCTGTGGGTCTGTGATTTGTGGGACACTACACTTTTCTGGTATTGTTGTGGGCCCTTTTGGAGGTGAGAGGGGGGTGAAGTTTGCACTGAATCTATCTGCCAGGATGTTGGCAATATCAGTAGGTTCAGTATATTTTGTGCTATTTTGCACTAGTTCAGTGCATATCTGCAAGTTGCCACTTATATTCTTAACATAGCTAAAGAAGGCTTTGTGGTTATCTTTTGAATCCTTGGCTATTTTTCTTTCAAAGTTAGCCTTGGATTATTTCATGAGGGACCTCAGTTTCTTACTGATACTGATCAGGGATGTCTTTCCTTCTTGGGATTTGTTTTTTTACTGAACTAGTTTTCTCCTTCTATTGTATAGCCTATTTATTGCAGGGGTCCACCAAACTGGTTTCCTTCTCTTAGAGGAGTGAGTCTTGGTTTTGCTAGGGATGGCACGATCCACGCATCCTTGTAGGTGCTCGTAGAGTGCATTTGTAAAGGTTTCTGCATCTTGGGCAGCGTTATCCTTTAGCGTGGGGGCTGTGAAACTTTCCACCTCTGTCTTAAGTAAGGTGAAGTTTGCTTTAGAAAAGTTTTTTACTGTGGATTCCTTAGTTGGGGGTGGTGGTGTAGTGTGGACATCCAGAGTGATTAGTTTATGGTCTGTTCTAACCAGTGACGGGTTGACCTCTGGTGTGGAACACCTGTCACCCATTTTGGTGATGACCAGGTCCAATATGATTTCATCTCTGGTAGGGGAGTTTACCAGCTGATCCAGGGCATTTGAGTTGGTGAATTCCAGGAAGCGCTGGGCCTAGGAATTTGTACTCGAGTAGTTTTCCCAGTGAATGGTAGGGTAATTGACATCACCCAATATCAGGGTGTTTGGTAGGACCTTCCTGTTTTCCACTGTCTACAGAAAGGTGGAGTGGTGGTCCTGGGTCATGGAGGGTGATCTGTAGCAGGCCACAATTTGCATTGCAGATTTGCCCGATGTTAGTTGCACATGGATGATCTCAGAGGTATCATGCTGCGCCACTAATCTGGAGGTGTAGGTATCCTTGATGAATATGGATACACCCCCCTCCTTTTGAGTTTCGGTCCGTGTTCTGTGGCAGAAACATGTGGTATGAGTTTTAGCCCAGTAGTGCTGGGGTGTTCTCTGGAGCCTTGAACCAGGTTTCAGTTACTGCACAGATGTCGACGTTCTCCATACTGAGGAGTGCTTCGAGCACATGCATTTTGAGATTTGAACTCCTGGCGCTGAGTAGCATAACCCTCAGTTTTTTGTTAATTGTGCTGTTTAGGGAGGTGGGTTTGACTTTTGAGCCTTGCCTAAAAAAGGCACTATGGGGAAAGCAAGAGCCTTGGCCAGTAATCGAAAGCCTAGGGGTGACAGGTGCAAGACATCTCTTGCGAAGCAATGCGGCTTGTCGAGCATGTCATCCCAGGCTGACAGACATTGTATCCCCTTTGAATGACACCAGAAGCTTAGCCAATTGTTGAAATTGATCATTCTTTTCTTTATACTGAGGTATCATTCTTGGTGAGGGCAGGATGCCTAAGAGTCAGGGTCATACCAGCCTGGGCTACATAATCAGAGAGCTCTTCCATGTCTCTTTTCATGTAGTCCAGGGAGGTACGTCTCAGGTCATTCACACCAACATGAACAATGACAAAGTCATATTTATACTTGTTCTGGAGTGACCTGAGTGCTTGTGTTATGTGGCGGATTCTGGCTCCCGACAGGCAGCTAACAGTAACCCTCTGCTTGTCCAGCCTAGTGAGTTGGACATCAGTGTGCCTGACTATAGAGTCACCTATTACTAGTGTGTTAGCTATGTTATTTCACCTTAAGGGCTGTGATTGTGCGGCACACTGATTTTATGTTTTATGTGTTGTCTGGTTTGTGACGGGAAGTGCAGGTTGTTTGGGTGTCTGCTTTGGAGGTCTCTGATGCTTTTGCAGGTTTATATTTAGACCCTCCTAGTATGATTTTGTGTATTTATGTGTATTTTTTGCCAGTGCTATTTTAGTAGTTCTGTGTGTGGCTGGAGGTGTGGTGCATGTGTTAACCTTCTCCTCTTGACTGTCTGTTCCAGTCTTGGGTGGAGGCAGCTTACCTTCCAGTTTGGCTGTATAATTGCATCTCTCGCATATGTTAGTGTTTTGTGGTAGGAGGAGAGGGTTGTCTGTGTACATGAGGCAGTTGTAACATTGCCTCAGGATACCCAGATTCACCAGCTGGACTGGAGAGTGCACCTGAAGTTGCCCTTTGGTCATGCCTGAATATAGTAGGGTGAGCTGCTTAGTCGCTTGGTTGGTGAGTGGTGAATAAAGAGCCTTGCCCTGTTGGGCAATCAGTGTCTGGGTATATTAGTGCTTGCTATTAGGTCTGAGCAAGTGCTGGGCTGTAAGATGCTTTTTGAGTGCTTAGGTTGAGAGTTAGACTAGTTTCAAGGGAAAAACTGAAGAGGAGACTTAGTGGGACCGGGAATAATTTAACCGTAGCTAACCGGCACTGCCCGGTGCGCAAAACCATGCAAACAGTTTTTATATAAGGGAAATGAAAGAGATAGAAATTAGCCCAAAATGGCCAATAAACTACTAACTTCTGGGCTGGAACCACTCCTCCACGGACAGATAAGTTGCTCAAAGCTCCCCTCTCTCACAGGTGAACAGATATACTTCCTTCTATCCAAGTAAGGTATGGGCAACTCAGAAACTAGTATCACAGCCCTGAATTCAGCACTTGCCTGAAAACTGGACTATACTAGCTTAGAAAGGTGGGAAACAAGGATTTTTTTTTTGTTGTTTTTTTTTTTTTTTTTAAAGATAAGGCAAAAACAGTAAAAAATGCACTTAAAACAGCTTTAAATGACTACAAACAATCAGAAAAGGCTATTGCACTTTAGTGTGTACCCGACAACAGTTAAATTATTTAAACAAAAAAAAAACTTTTTAAAAGTGCAGGCAGTCAAATAAGTGCAATATGTGAAAAAAACAAGCTTTTAAATCACAATAAACACTGGAAAATCAGCGTTTAGGTGGAAAACAATTAAGTACAGCAAGAAAGTACAGAAAACTGATACTTAATCACTCCAAAGTCTCTTTCCTAAGCTAGAAAGCTTGTATCAGTGTAAGGCTTTCTAGTGCTACCAGTAGGTTAGTTACAGGAAAGATGGGAAACAAGTGCAGATGTGGTCTTTTAAACTAGAAAGTTGAAAGAGGCAGACAGACTGTCCAAATGGTCAATAAACATACACAGACATATTAAATGTTATACATACCTTCTTAGTAATTGGAAGTGTTATTGACTGGTATATTACTCATTTTCGATTTGTGTTTCAGTATTTTGTACTGTTCTATAGGTAGATACAGATGGTTTGAATGTGTGACAAGACATCCTTTTATAGTTAGAGATCAGTAACGTGCTATCCTGATAACCAATTGGTGTTCCTAAGTAAATTAGATGCACATCAGCTGTGCTACTGCCTTAGCCAATACCATTAAACAAAAAGAAAGTTCAACAACTCCAATGCTGAAAAGAACAGGAACTTCCCAAAGAAACTCGTGCACGAAAGGATGTAAATTCTTTTCTTTTATTCCACAATCCTATAGCAGTTAAGCGCTTTCAACTGGAACCCAGTCTTCTTCAGAACAGTCAACAAGCACCATAACTTCCTTTTTATACATAAACCAATCCAATCATTTTAAAAATTGCGCCAAAACACTTAAAGGTATAGTGCACATTCAGCAGCAATGACCATAAAAAATCAAAATTTATAATCTTCCTAGATATTTGAATAAACCCATATCTAGTGTATACAATAATTATACTGTCAAACTGTATAAAATATTTATAAAACATTTACATATTTAAAATTATTTTTACACATTTTCACCACAAAGACAAATGAAAGAGAGCTATTTGAAAATGTGTTAAATGGACAAGGTGATATGTATGACTTTGGTAAAAAGAATTATAATAAGAAATTTAATGAGAAAAATCACATATATAGCTCTCTGAAAGAAATGATTTATGACTTTGGTAAGAAACTTACTGCATACAATAATGCAAAAATAGATGTTAATTATTTAAAAAATTGTATAAATCTGAAGATGGTACCAAAAGGTTTACGATTTTTTAAATTACCATTAGGCATATTTTATAATGTGGAAGTGATGAATGAATTTAATAGTATGTTTGATGGTTTTGGAATTGCTTTCATGGAACTGTTATTAAAATATCAACAAGAGAAACGTGACCTTTTAGGAGATGAGTTAGAAATCATGTATGAGACTATATGTAATGATGTAGATTATGAGACTTGGAATGATCTTTTTAAAAAACAATTTTTTCAAGCGGAGAGTAGGGCCAATATTATATTTGAGAGGAAAAGCAAGAAACTTACTAGGGACCATGAAGCATACAGTAACAACAGAGCTTACATATGGCCTAAAGTTAAAGAGTCAGAAGTAGGTTTCATGTCCACCCCCCGTTGGACTACACAAAGGGATTTTCAGAGTGCCAAGCCTCATTTTGCAAAACATCCCAACAAACAGTGGAACCAATACAAAAAATAGATCAACATACCCACACAGGAGCAAGTGTAGTTATAGTAGATAAGACTTATGAAACTGAATCTGTGACATTTACCCCTCTCATTGATCAGAATATTGTTTCAGAGGAAAATACTATTAGTAGTAGGAAGTCATCTTCGAATTATCCTATGGTCACATGTTTTGAAGGTTTCAAAGTCTATAACTACACAGATGTGGAGGTAAATGATGACTTCATTCGGGTCATGCACAAAGGAATGAAGTTTATTCCAACTGTTAGCAACAATTTAGTTGATAATATTAAGCAGGTGAAACTTTTGTCATAAACTTAATTTGGCTGTGATTTTTGATGGCTCAACGGACCAGGCAGTTGGTACGGAAAACATACAGTTGCGCAAAAAGAGTTCCTATGTTCCTGAATCTCATCCCAGTATAACTAATTTTGAGAAATTGGTTAGTCAAGATATTTATAGACTACACAGGGACATTAGACATAGGAATTTGTTGTACCACGGTCCACCACAAAATCTTACTCAATCTGAAAAGGAATGTCTTAACCAAGTGATGCAGAATAAAGAGGTACGCATCATGAAACCCGACAAGGGTGGTGGGTTAGTACTTTTTTATGTTGAAGCATACAAGTCTTGTATTTATGACATCTTAAATCAGGCAGACACTTACGAAAATGTCTCCTTAAATCAGATTAACATCGACACCATCGTATAGATCTGGCCATAGAAGAATATTTAATAGATAACAGGATTACAAATGACACTTACATGTTTTTGAAGAATGACCACCCCATTTTGGCAACCATTGTTGGCATACCCAAACTTCATAAATCCTTGGAGCAACCACCCTTCAGACCCATCATTTCCGCTCCATTCCAAGACTTATAACATAGGAAATGGATTGATCATCAACTAAAACACATTTATGGTAATATCCCACACATCATGAAAGATTCGTTGGAGTTTTTGGGCAAATTACAACATGAATATTGGAGACCAGACCTCATCTTAGTCACCATCGATGTGGTCGATCTTTTCTCCAGTATACCCAGAGAACTAGGAATCGAACATTTCTCAAATAGCCTCAGGAAACATGCAGGGGTTAGTTGGGATAAGGTTGTGTTGTTGTGTGACATGATGGGACTGGTGTTAGATCACAATTATATTGTGTTCCAAGGGAATATTTCAAGCAAACAAAAGGTGTTGCTATGGGTGCGTCGTGTGCCTATCTTTGCCAACATGGTGATGTTGGAATGGGAAGAGGAAGTGTTATTTAAGAGTCATTTTATACTCACATCTCATTCTATGCCAGATTTTTGGATGACATTTTTATTTTGTGGAAGGCCTCTATAGAGGAATTACAAGAATTTATGTCTTTCATCAATTTATCCTCTACATTTTAAAATTTACTCATCAAACTAGTACTGTGGACATTGCTTATTTGGATGTCTTGGTTGGTCTCGATCAACATACATTCACTTCTAGAATATTCCAGAAA
Source organism: Protopterus annectens (assembly GCF_019279795.1). Lineage (NCBI taxonomy): Eukaryota > Metazoa > Chordata > Ceratodontiformes > Protopteridae > Protopterus > Protopterus annectens. Next base: position 1,646,837,907 of record NC_056739.1, on the reverse strand, counting down.
CCAACTTTTTCAATGATTACCTACATTTCTCAAGTAACCATCCTCCACATTTTTAAAACATCGTAAAGGGGCAGTGTATCCGCAGCGAGGATGTCCTCGACAGAAGCTGTGATGAGAACGGAACTTGATATCATTAGGACATTATTTAGTAACTGGATATCCGGATCACATGCTGATGGATACAATTGAATATGTGGGTAAAGAATGGGGTAAGAAGTACCCCTTTATTAAGTAAATATATAGTTAATGAAAAACATGAAGGGCTGCCATCCAGTTATTCTAGTCGAGCATGTATTTTGACTTATACTCCACATCGTGTTTTATTAAGGACATATTACGACAACATTGGAATATACTTGTTAGTTAATTTGGACGTAATGTGAAATTCACCTGAATTTGTATATAAGACAGGCATTAATTTAAAAGATTATTAGAGAAGGCCAATTATGATAATGCCACAAAGGATATGTACAAAGGTACAACAAAATGCGGCAGATGTAAACAGTGTAAGTTTATTAATGAATCCAGATACATTAGACTTAAAACTTCAACTCCACATGTATTAGAACTAGAACTGGAAATTGTAACACAAGTAGGGTGATATATATTGCTACATGTTGTACTTGTCCTATGTATTACATAGGCAAGACAGAAAGAGTTTTCAAAAAGCGTATATGAACACCTTTACGCATTCAGAGGAAGGACATGAAGAATGCATTGTCTAAACATATCCATGAATATGGTAAAGAGCACACTTTTCAGTTTGCTATTATAGATACCATTAGTTATTCAATATTTGGGGGAAACTGGAAGATGAAACTAGCTGCCTTGGAATGCAGATGGCAGATTTTATTAGACGCCACTAGACCCCCAGGACTAAACGAGTCCATCAGTATTAAACCTTTTTTGGTCCTCTCCTAGTATAAATCATTGAGTTATTATAGCATTGATTTATTAAAAAGTCTCAAGTCTTTCAATATTGATAGTAGTATGAATATGAAATAGAGCTTTTAGTTTTTTATATATTATATATAGTTTCACATACATGTGTAAAAATAATTTTAAATATGTAAATGTTTTATAAATATTTTATACAGTTTGACAGTATAATTATTGTATACACTAGATATGGGTTTATTCAAATATCTAGGAAGATTATAAATTTTTATGGTCATTGCTGCTGAATGTGCACTATACCTTTAAGTGTTTTGGCGCAATTTTTAAAATGATTGGATTGGTTTATGTATAAAAAGGAAGTTATGGTGCTTGTTGACTGTTCTGAAGAAGACTGGGTTCCAGTTGAAAGCGCTTAACTGCTATAGGATTGTGGAATAAAAGAAAAGAATTTACATCCTTTCGTGCACGAGTTTCTTTGGGAAGTTCCTGTTCTTTTCAGCATTAGCCAATACCATAGCAACAGTGGAGTATAATTGTCCCTTTGCCTTACTTGTGAGGAAGACAGCCTGGAAGTGTTGTTTGAAATTTATTGCAACAGCTGTATGGAGACAAACACTAATATATTGTGTGTAATACCTAGAGGATTTGGTCTAAATGTGAGTACTGCTGTTATATTTCTGAACATTGCTACTTGTGCAGGGTTTGTCTGTACCTAATACTTCTGCATATGTTTCAGTCTGGCCAGGATGTTTGACCAGCTCAAGGCTGCAGGGCTATTCATATAATATTAGGGGGGTTACAGTGTGCTTACCAGAAATCTTTAGTTTGGTGTTAATGTGTATCATACTGTGCTGATAATCAGTAATCGGTAACACTTCCTGGTGTAATTACTTTTCATCCCTCTGAAATGGGAATAGTTCAAACAAACCCTGTAACATCAGCAGCTGTTCCATTGTATAACAGCAACTATTTCACATAGAGCCATGTTAGTGTGCCTGTGTGCAGGTATGTTAAGGTTTCAGCAGATGTCGTACAGTGGGTGAATAATTCGTTATGGTATGACAGTATGCATTGCTGTAATTAGTTTGGGTGTGGGGGAGATGTTGGCATGTGTACATAGCAGATGCAGGTGTGTAGGAACTGCTTCTATACATCTTCTATATGTATGTAGGGGTTCTTTCCCTATGTGAACACCTATCCCTTAGTGAACTAATACTATGGTAATTGCAGGCTGATTCATTAAGGCACTGTTAAATGCTTCCTGTAAAGCATGCAGGTACTGTCAGTTCTTAAATCCTTTTGGCAATACATCGGAATGTAATAACATTTTGCTAAATGAAAGCTGTCTGTGTATTTCTGTCATGGATATTTGCAGTCATTGTAGTTGGGTTGGTGTCTATGTCTATAGAACATATTTGTAATAGTGTATTGGAATATACTCTTCATATGTTATGTTTATATTGTTTGGCGGGGCAGAATGTGTGATTGTTATGGTCCATGTTATACTCAGATATGAACACTTCAGATGCTGTATACACACATGTATGTATGTATGTATGTGTATATATATATATATATATATATATATATATGTATATAGATATATAATATATATTATTGCATACGTTTATCTGTACCTCCATAGATGTGTAGATGTTTTTAACCTATCTATATATCTACATATATATGTAGATCTCTATATATCAACATCTCTCTCTCTCTCTCTCTCTCTCTCTCTCTATATATATATATATATATATATATATATATATATATATATAGATATACACACACACACATATATATATATATATATATATATATATATATATATATATATATATATATATATATATATATATATATATATATATATATATATATATATATATATATATAGCATACACCTTTCATTGGGTACATGGCGGTTTGTCCTAGTTCCACACAATCCTCCATTTTGTGTTTTACCCTGTCTGAATACACAACTGGCATCAGTACATCTCAGGTAGCTTAGTGGTAGGTTACTCTGAGGATGGTGTACATGGTTGCAGGTTCTAATCCTGGAAGGGATTATTATTTTACCTCTCAGAGTAGGCACTGGTAGGGAAAGTGTGAATAACGCACATTTAAGCAGTTGTAAGCGGGTTTGCCTGTGGACTGCGCGACATTAAACAAAGGTTAAACCTGTGAAGCACTTATCCGTTTAACCATGTTTAAGCGCCACTTACCATCGTGCAAACCCAATTACAACTGCTTTAATCCACCTGCATCCAACAGCCCTTATTCTGGCCCTCAAGATAAATAAGCAACCCTTGCTGGTCTTGAACCTGGGACCATGATCACCATAGTCACTGACTTTACCACTGTGGCATCTGAGATATGTACAAATATTATGGTGTTCAGAATATACATTTTACTACAGGCATTACTCACTACTGAAAACAAATGTGATAGTCAGTTGGTGTGCATATGTATGATATATGTTAATGTTCATATGTTTGTGGAATTAGGTGTGGCAACGTGACATGACAGGGTGTATTATGGATGAGAATGGTTCTTGTATTGTGTCATTTTTATATTGTCCCCATACTCCATGTATACCCCTCCAGTTCACTTATTGAACATCCAACCCAGGCTCTCCTTGATGCATGATTTCATTACCCATCATTCCTCCCCCACCACAATCTCCACATGCGCAACAACCATCCCTTCTATGGTGAATTAGGTTAATATTAATAGTTATAATACCAGAGCTGCATGTGTTTTGTGTACACGTCAATTCGTTTGGATTGTTTCTGTGTCACGAAGTGTGTTCATAGATGTTTATATATATGGCTATAGATGTAACCATATATGTATATGTGTGCATATATATATATATATATATATATATATATATATATATATATATATATATATAGATAGATATATATTTAGTATTAATTTGTAACAGTTATACATATGCATACTTGTATATGTTGATTCACAAACTACAGTACATTATAATGTACTGTACATATGTACACAAAGTGACTGTCCCATTTGTGGTCAGTACTGTGGAATGCCTATAGTATAAGGTGTAGTCTAAAGACCATGAAACATGTATACATTTCTGATGGCTTAGTGGTAAGTCACATGACTATAGTGTGCATGATCCAGGGTTCAACACCTGCGATGCTTTAAAAATGTTTTTTACTGCAGAATAAGGCTCATTTAAGCAGTTGTAAGCATGTTTAAAAGTGTCTGTTTGACATTGAAGCAGCAGTTAAACAGTCAAACTTTAAAACATATAACCTGTGCACTCAAACATAGCCACATCTGCTAACTACTCAGGATATATACATTTCAGTGAAGTAACATCTCACTATGTGCTGACATAACATTACATTCTCTGTTGATTGTACTCTCCAGCACACATGGGTTTATATAGGTGTTTCAAATGTTTATCATACTGATGAATACTACCTATACATGCAAGCTGTGGTTAAGGAATACTTTTTAACATGATAAACATCCCTGACTTTAGTGGTATTTGAACCTCGAATGCACAGATACTATGCAAATGCTGTAACCATTACTCTATTGACATTAGCCTTGTTTCTGCCTATTTCCTATTTAGATGATTTCTATGTGCAAGCTAGGTTAAGCAAAGGGCAGAGGCACCCAAACCCACTGAGCTTCACTTACTCTTGAAATAAAAACATATAACAAATGAAATGAGAGACTATAAATTACATTCCTAACTACATTAGGCATAGCCCCTGACTGACACACTTCAAGGGAAACCTTGATGTTTGAATGGGTAACAGAATATACACCCCTAGGATCATGTGTCCCAGAACCATACAGCCAGGTGGTGGGGGAGCCCCTCCAGTTTTATAGCTGCAAGACCTGTTGGGGAAATTGAATGGTGTTGATTTTTCACGTTAACATGTCCTCTTTAGATCACTATGTGCCCCTATCATCCTCCACCACCCCAGTCTTCAACAGCTTCTGGCAACTCTGCCTGGAATCACTTCATTGGCTATGCTTGACAGAGGCTCAGTTACTTCATCAATGGTGTGGAGAAAGCCAACACACTGTAGGTATACTTCTAATTGCCCTTGGGCAGATAGCATACTACCTATCTGTGAACCTCTAAAGTGCAGACCATCACAGCCATAATATGTGAATTAACAGAGCTTTCAGATCACAATATACAGTGAAATATCACCATGTAGTCAGAAAACAGTTAAGTACAGGAAGAACATACAGAACACTGATACTTAATCACTCCAGAAGCTTATCTTGGAAGCTGGAAGACTTGTATAAGTTTAAGGCTTTCTATTGCTTACCAGTACGTTACCTACAGGAGAGATGAAAAACAAGCACAGATGGGGTACATGCATGCAACAATACCATACCGGCTTATGTGTCAGCCTTAGGCTTTGGAATACTGGCCAAGGCTACTGGTGCCCCCATGGTGCCTTTTTAGCGAAGTCTCAAAGGTGATTTCCACCTCTGTAAACAGCATAATAGCAGAATCAATGAGGGTTATGCTACTCAACACCAGGGGTTGTGATCACAACATGCACGCACTCACAGCACTCCTCAGTATGGACAACTTCAACATCTGTGCAGTAACCGAGACCTGTTTTAAGGCTCCTGAGAGCACACCAGCATTACCAGACTACAACCCATACCACCCATTTTGGACACAGAACATGGACTGACACAGACATGGAGGGGGTGTATCCATATTCATCAGGGATACCTACACCTCCAGGTTAGTGGGGCAGCATGATACCTCTGAGATCATCCATGAACAGCTAACATCAACCACAACTGCAATGCAAACTGTGGCCTGTTACAGATCACCCTCCATGAACCAGGACCACCATTCAACCTACCTGGAGACAGTGGAAAACATGACAGTCCTACCACACACCCTGGTATTGGTCGATGTCAACTACCCTACCAATAACTGGGAAACATGCTCAAGTACTCACCTCCAGGCCCAGCGTTTCTTGGAATTTATGCCCTATATCAGATGGTAAACTCCCTAATAAGGGGTGGAAACATTTTAGAAGTAGTAATCACCAACATGGGCAACAGGTGCACCACTGCAGAGGTAAACCAGTCACTGGTTAGATCTTACCATGAACTATTCACTGTTTCCACACCCAAATATCTCCCCCACCCACAGAAACCACAGTGTATACCTTTCCTACAGCTAAATTCACACTACTAGAGACAGGGGTGGGGGGTTTTGCAGCCCCCACATTAAGGGAAAACACTGCTCAAAATAAAGACAGACTTACAAATGCACTCTATAAATACCTACAAGGATGTATGGACTGTGCCATCACTGGTAAACCAAGACTCACTCCTCCTAGACAAGGACACCAGTCTGGTGGACCCCTGCAATAAACAAGCTATACAACAGAAGTACAAAAGTACAAAGGAAAAACAGCAAATCCCAAGAAGGGCAGGCATCTGTTACCAGTATTAGTAAGAAACGTAGGTCCCTTATGAAATCACCCAATGCTAACATCAACAGGAAAATAGGCAAGGATTCAAAAGATAACCATAAAGCCTTCTTTGGCTATGTCAAGTGGTAACACACAGATTTGCACTGTGCCGGTGCAATATAGCACAAAATATACTGACCCTACTGATATCACCAACATCCTTGCAGATACATTCAGTGCAAACTTCACCCCCTAAAGAGCTCACAACAATACCCGAAAAGTATGGCATCCCAGACATCAGAGACACACAGGTGGAAATGGCCCTCTCTAACAGCAATACACAGTGTCAGTGGAGGCAGAGGGTGTCCCAGACTGCATCTTGCAAACACTACAAGACAAACTGACCTCCCCACCTAATTAAGCTTTTCAACCTCAGCCTCTCCACAGGCTACATACCCACACAATGGTACATGGCAACGGTTATTCCACTCCACCAAGATGGAAACACAACTGACCATGGTAACTACCACCCCATAAGCCTGACTAGCCTGGTCTGCAAAGCCATGGAGTGCACCCTCATGGCACTCATTAACAAAGACATTGGTAACCACCAAACACTTGACCCAACCCAGGTCAGCTTGGTTGAGTGCAGTTCATGCCTACTGAACCTGTTTGATGTCTTACAGACAGTCACCACGATGTTAGATGAGGGGAGAGCTGGTTCACACATACTACCTGGACATCACCAAGGCTTTTGACACCATTCCCCACTCAGATATTATTGATAAACTCCCCAGCCTGTATATACACCAATATATCACAGGATGGGCTGCCACCGGGCTTACACACAGAACCCACATGGTACGACTAGCGGTCTCCAGGTCCAACTCTTAACCAGTCATGACTGGTGTCCCACAGGACTCAGTCCTGGGACCCCTACTGTTTGGCATATACTTCTCAGAGGTACAGGCAACAAAGGTGGACTACGGTAAACCATGTTTGGCAATGACTGAAAACTGGGAGCAATACTTGACAGTTCAGCTGACACAGACATCCTTCAAGGGGCCTCACAGAGACCAACACAGGGTGTCAAAGTCATGGCCTCCAACTAAGTGCCACAAACTGCATGGTCATTCCATTGTACAATATTAAGCACCCACATATTAACACATAAGTGGCAGCCACTTTAATACAAATGAGGTAATAGGGTATCTGGGGACTAAAGTAGACAGTGATCTCTCCTTTGACAATCATATCTCCAAAGTAGTTAGGACATCCTTCTATGTAGGCCATCTGATTACTAAAGGGTTCACATCTAAACATACTGAGGTTATAGTGCCCCTTTACTCATCAATCATCAGTCCCATCTTAGAGTAAAATAATCCATTTGGGATGTACCTCAGAAGACACATCCAACACCTGGAAGGTCCAAGAATGTACCTCGCCAAGAGGATTACTGGCCTCAAACATATGTCCTTTGCAGCCAGACTGAATAAATGCCTACTTTACTCAGTGGCATCTCGTTTACTCAGAGATGATCTCTGCTGGCCAACAAAGCCATGTCGAACTCAGGCCTAATGGATATGCTCCACCTATGGGAATCCATGTCACAGTTAGCCACATGCTGTAGTGAGCTGAACCTTGCCACAACAATAACTGGAAGATGCTGGAGGGACAGATTCCTGTCATAGAAACTCCCCATGCTTTGGAGCAACATCCCTAATTACATTATATAGTGCCCTCACTAACACTCTTCAAGAGAAACCTTGAAGAGTGGATGGGGAACAGTAGATACACTGCAGGGATCCCGCCATTGGCTCTGCTCCACAGAAGGACAGTTAATGAATCAATGGGGTGGCAAAAGCGGACACATTTTGGCTAGGCTTATGAATGCCATCAGGCAGTTAGCCAAGTGCCTACCTATGAACCTATGAACCTATACATAAAGTATCAACACATGCTGATAGCTTAATTTACTGTTCAGGTGTTGACTTACCTTGTGCCAATAGCAGTTGTGTGTGCAATAGTTGAGAGCTGCCTATGTTGGATACACACAGTAGACTGCCGATACATGACAATTTACTGGTAGTCTTGTGTGTGTGCCATCCATTTTTACTGTGTGTGCAGTTGGAGAAAGGTGTCAGTCCCTAGCTGCCTACACTGTCAGTGTGTGTGCTATACTTTCCCTCCTTGCCAAGGCATGGGCATACTGGGCATGCCTCCGTCTGCCTACTGGGGCTGGCTCAGGGTGTTCATGGTCTGAGTACCTCTGTGCCTGTGGGGCTCTTGGCAATGGTGGTGGGCTGTGAGGGCCTTCAACGTTCTGTTCCTGCTGCAGCTGTTTCCACAGGATCATATTGTGTAGCATGGCACATACTATGAAGATGTGGGCACACATGCCTGGAGAGTACTGCAAGGCTCCACCAGATATGTCCAAGCAACGGAAATGTGATTTAAGCATCCCAAACACACACTCTATGATGATTCTGGTTTGCACGTGTGCCTCATAATGGCATTCCTGCATGGGTTTGTGTGCATTTCTGATGGGAGTCATCATCCACAGTTCCAGTGCATAGTCAGCATCCCCCACCAGGTGGCCATATGGGATGTCCCCCCTGGCAAATACCTGATACAGCTGTGAGGCATGCCAGATGTGGGAGTCGTGATAGCTTCCGAGGCTGCCAGCACACACATCCATGATAATGCCCTGGGCATTGCACATGACCTGGCAGTTGATGGAGGGGTATCCCTTGTGGTTTATGTAGCACCTACCCTGCTCACCAGGTGGTGACTTAATGTGTATGCGCATGCAGTCTATTGCACCCAGTACCTCCAGGTATTCTGCCACACTGTGGAAGAGATGCATATTGCTGGCCAACTCCTCCTGTGTTCTGGGGAAGTATATGTGCTCATTGGCATGTGGTAACATGGCATCCAGGAACTGGTGAAGTACCCTGGATGCTGATGCCTGTGAGATCCCCATGATATCCCCAGTTGGCCTTTAAAAGGTACCTGTAGCTAGTATTCTCAGGCTTACACATACCTTCATATCCACTGGGATGGGTTCCCCTCTGTTTTTTTCTGGCTCTGAGGGGTGTGGCTGGCACAGCTCCACAAATTGCTGTATGGTGTCCCTGTCCACCTTGTAATGCTCTATCTCCAGATCATGTAGCTCCTGGTAGGTTACCCTGGGTCTGAACACTCTTCTCCTCCTCTGGTGCCTGAGGTAGTTGTGTGCATCATCCTCAACACCACCTTCAGTCTCCAACACATGCTGGTAGATCAAAGTAATGGCAGCCCATAATATGTATATACTAAAAGTTCCCGATCTGTATACACCAACGGTGCAGAGTGTATGGGAATACACAAGTGTGTGTGAGGTGCTTTCACACTTTATACTATTTTGCTATGGATGCTGCTGATGTCATTGGGTGTGTATCAGCAATCCCAGCTGCAGGGTATCTTAATTATGGGTTTTACAATGAGTACTGCAAGTGTGGGGCCTTTAGTGTGGAGTTATGTTTGCCTGCCTTGATTAATCTGTTGCCCTTTAATTCACTTTTAAACCTGGATCCCCTCCTATTATCAGGCATGCATCCACCTGCCATCTTTCTTGTTTTCTACTTTCCCTACCCAGTCATGTGTTGCAAAATGTGTCTTGTAGCTGATATACTGCAAATCTGCTTTGTTCTGCTGTGACACTTTACTGTTTTCTTTGCAGTACAGCCACTCCCCTTTCCTGTTCTGCAGGTAGCTGCTTGCAGCCTTGTTAGCTGTTGTCAATGGCCAACTGTAGGTTCCTAGGTGTTAATTAGTAATTTGTACTCCAATTTCCCTGCTGCAGCATTTCCTTATTTCTTTCCTATATCCTTCCTGTTTCAGCTCCAGTGCGCGCCGCGCAAACCCATTTACCGGGTTTAAGCGTGTTTTCATCTCTGTTCATATGCATACTCGGTTACATTGTGTACTCTCAGCTAAGCAAAGCTATAGCCTGTTCGACACACCCCTATCCTGCAGCTTTGCTTAGCTATGGGCAAACCAGATTAGCAATGCTCCAATGTGCTTACAGCAAAGGTGACACACCCCTCTCTTGATGTCATCTTTATCTCAAGGGCACACCTCAGTGTTATAACGCTATGCTGTGAGGTGCATCCTTACACCAGCAGGGAATCTGTGATTCACTATTACTCCTCTCATTTGCATGGCATTGCCTACTAATTCCTAGCTACCACGCATAACACTGTCACAGCCCCTTAGCAACCCTTGCGCCATGGTGTGGTGTAACATGCCTGCCATTCACTATTATGGGGAAATCATGATATGTGTTACAATGCAGTTTTATTCTATATTTTTCTATTTTCCTTGCACGTTTGCATGCCACTGCCCTGCTCTTCCACTTCTCGATAGTGCGAATATAAATATTAAATGTTAATTTTATATTTTGTGCATTTTTTTATGCCAATGGCTATATATTTAGCCATTGGCATATATTAACAATATAATACATGTGTTTGGTCGGCTGTCATGGCTCCGATTTTATGTTTGCAAAAATGTAAACTGTTTTTACCGGTTTACATTTCTGCATGCTTACACTATGCCTGCACCATGTCCTGGATCAATACATACCTTCATTTGCATGCTACACTGCTGTACATGGGTTAATTAGCATACAGGGCCTGGTAGCTGTGCTGGTGTAGCATATGCAGGTAGTGCACGTGGGAACAGCTCGTACCTGGATCGCTCACCAGCCATATTTGGTGTTGGAATGACAACGTTACGCCTGCACCTGGCGCAAGCTTCATGAATCCCAGGGATAGTATTGCTTTTAGAGATAGATAGAAATATAGTAAAGATTAGTTTACATGTTTTCTGTATTCATTTGAGACTATCATGCAATGTTGTTTTAAAATATTTTCTGTGATTCTGAACTCTGCAGTTACTGTGTTGATTCAGTATCGTCGTGTTTTTTTATTATTTATTATTAAATATATTTAAACCTATCTTTGTGGCTGATATTTGTGAGACATATTTAAGGTCTTAGAGTACTCGCATATGTATTTGGTGACACTGTACAGGCAACTGCTAAACAGCTTTGCTTTTGGTCACACTTGCCATTTAGATAATAGTAACATTACACAGTAGGATTGGTCACCCTTTGTAAGGGCCTGTAACTACCTGATAATTAGGGGTTGGTGGCAGGGATAGCTACCTTATACTCTGGACAGAAGGGCACCTAGCTAGTAAACCTGTGCCACCCTTTCCCAGGTGTGTGTGTGTGTGTGTGTGTGTGTGTGTGTGTGTGTGTGTGTGTGTTTGTGTGTGTATGTATATGTGTTTGTATATAAATAAAATCTCAAAGTGCGTGTGTGCCAGTTACTTGGGCAGGGACACGAAGCACTGCTTGGACAGAGAGGTTGCTGGAGGTCTTGGCCTGACCCCTCAGCTGAGATCTTAACCCTATAGCTGTGCCAGTGAGGAGTATTATTGAAGATCTGATTAAGAGGGAAAAAACAGTTCCTAGACTGACTGTGATCTCTGTGTGCTCTTAAGGGAAACTGTACTTTACTTTGTACATCCCTCACTGTTGCCCATGGTGAGGATTGAGACTCCTTGATTACTGGGCCACTGCAGGGGCATCACATCACACACAACCTCAATTATTCACATTGCCCCTGGAGAGGCAGAAGGTGACATTGATACTTCTGTATCTTCCTGATGGCTTATCCAAGTTTAGATAGTTTATTGATGATCAGTCCTGTTACATGTTTGCAGACGTAGAATACATTTTGTAGCCTCACCTGATTTCCTTCTGCACAAACTGGTGTACATTACACATGATACAAATGCAGCCATTATAATTAGTGTTAGAAGCAGGACAGTATTTTTTTAGCTATGTTAAAAGCTGACAAATTAGTTCTGTTGCTAAGGCTGTAAAAGGTGGTATATACAAAAGTCTCAGAACATAAGTTTATTGCTGCCAAGCTTCTTGAAGGCCTGTAATATAAAACCTGATAAAAAACCTTACAGTTCCCATAACAAATTGCTAGCACACAGCATTTATTAAAGCTGATGACAATGTCCTCAGTGACATGGATCATTTGGTTTGTCAATAAAGATAAATGGAATCTTAAAGGCATCCAGATGATCTTATCTACTGGGCGGTCCTGTCATAGCAAGTTGCTATCAAAACTTCAAGTTTCATTATTAAGTTTACAAATTGCAGGCCTTCAACAAACTTGGCTGCACTAACCTCATGATCATATTACTTCCTATACATACACACAAAAAAAAAAATATCTATATATATATATATATATATATATATATATATATATATATATATATATATATATATATATATATATATATATATATGTGTGTGTGTGTGTGTGTGTACAGATAGATAGATTTGTGTGTGTGTGTGTGTGTGTGTGTGTGTGTGTGTGTGTGTGTGTGTGTGTGTAGGAAGCAATATGATCATGAGATTAGCCCTGCTATGTTAAAGCTGCACTAACACATATATATGTGTATGCATGTAACGATGTATATATGTATATATGTGTATGAAACGATGCACCGTCCCAGTAAAACACACTAATCAAAAAGCAACCAGCACTCCAAATATTTACTTCAGGCTAATTAATTGCCATAGGCCTTTACGTAACAGCATGGCATTTTCGTAACATAACAGCAACAAAGCAGACCGGTTTAAGCAAATCCCCCAGTAAAGTGCTTTTATATATATATATATATATATATATATATATATATATATATATGTATACATATGTGCATTTAAGGAGATATTACAGCATTAATAGAAACAAAACCAAAAACATTCATTAATAACAACTATAGACTGATTCTGTTGTCTGGATTTATCAAATTGAATTCATCCATTAAATACAAATAAAAATATAAAAATACATGCATAAATATAAACACTGTCTTATATAAATATTAACTATAGAAAAATATTAACTATTGAAAAAATAATAACTACTATGTGGCTAAACCTTTAATCACACCAACATTTATATAAAACCATATCAGAAGTATTCATTAAGTAAATAGCACCAAGGTTAATAATCCACATTTTTTATTTCCTACCTAAAAGTTAATGTTTAGATTCTAAAGATAAACAACCCCCAACAACAAAATCAATACCATTAAAAATAAAATGTGCAGTAACATGTTCCAACTTATGCTTGTATAGAGCACTTCTACCATGCTTACATTTTAAATTACTTGGAGGAACTGCAATACACTGTTTCCAAGGTCTGCATGTCTGCCTATATGTACATATATGTGTACGCATACACATATATGTACACTTATATATGTATGCATACATACAGATAGAGATAGATAGATAGATAGATAGATAGATAGATAGATAGATAGATAGATAGATAGATGCAATTATTTCTGAAGAAAGTAAATGACTGATTTATTTATTTATTTTTTTAATGGAGAAAGGTAGTTCATAATCTTAGAAGATGTGTAATCTTTCTATCTTTTCTTTTAAGTATTAAGTTCCACAGCCTGGTGATATCTCCTCCAAGGGCACATTCTTGGGCATAGATTTTCAAATAGAACTGCATTAGACATTGAAGTGTAGACCCAGGTAGGGCTGGCCTTAGGTCAACTGGAGCCCTAGGCAAAAGGGCTCTATGGTGCTCCCCCACACACAAATCACCCAGGTGCCACCCCATTCCAGCTTACCTATATCATCCAAATTACTTTTTTCTTTCTTTTTCTTAAGTTTGTCTTACTCTTCAGTTTTTTTTCCTGCATTTATTTATTCATTCAACACATTATATGTGGACATGACTGTTCACTGGTAACTGTGTAGTAAAGAAGTACCTTAACTGGTGTCTAGGGGTTGCAAAAATGTGTGTGTGTGTGTGTGTGTGTGTGTGTGTGTGTGTGTGTGTGTGTGTGTGTGTGTGTGTGTGTGTGTGTGTGTGTGTGAAGGTCTAGAAGCTTTTCTGTGGTGCATTGTACTTTTCTTTGTTACAAGATTTACATCCAATGATGGCCTGAACTAAACTCATGATTAAGGGCAGATGTTCAGTCATTTTTTTTTTACTTTGTTTTCCCATAAATTCTTGTAATACTCCCTAATTGATCAACACCTCACCTTAACAGCTGGGGTGGAAATAATTTCCTTAAGCCAGGGTTAAGCCATGTGTTTGTAGATGCTCTGAGGGGCATTATCCATGTTTTTAAAACAACTTTTTCTTGCAATAATGGCCTGAATAAAAAGAATTTACTTCTAAATCTCGAAGCCCATATTACCGAGTCTTAAAATCTCAAGACAAAAATAATGAAACATCGGAATCTTGAATGGCAGATTTCACACATGGTAAGTAAACACTAGGACAACTTACAATGAAGTTCATGCTGAGTTAAGTAAAACTCACCTAGGTGGGGGCTATGCCCCCCCCCAACTAAATATACCAACTTCGGGATCACACTACAGTGGAGAACAGATCATGTTGACCTCGGAGTAGGTTCCAGTTAGCTAAGTGTTTACTTACCATGTGTGAAATCCACCGTTCAGGATTCTGATGTTTTGTTATTTTTGTCTCGAGATTTTAAGACTTGGCAATATGGGCTTCGAGGTTTAGAAGTGAAACCAAACAAAAATCACGACTAAGGGAAAAATTGAGTCTTCAACTTTTGCTTTTCCTTTGAATCCTTTCAACATACCCTAAATGACTAAAAGTAGACTGTAATAACTACAATGGAAATAACTGTATGATGCCAGGGTCTGGGGGCTGCAAGGTCCCCTAAAGCCATGGCCGTTCTAGATCCTGTGAAGTGTACTTTACAGTTCTTCCAAACAACATTTTCATTTAGTGATGGCCTGATCAAAAAATTGTAATTAAGGGAAGAAATTCATTCTTGCTCTTCAACTCAGATTTTCCCTGAATTCTTTCAACACATTCTTACTTACCAAAACTACACTGTAATAATAAATTTGGTGGTCTAATGACCACTAAGCACCAAAAGCCATATGGCTATAGATGCTCTGAGGTAAATGATGGCCTGAGCAAAAGTCATACACAACAAAAGAAACTTAGTCATATTTATTTCCATTTCAGGGAACAATGAGTTGTATCCAAGGATTAGTGCTCCAAGTTAACCAAACAGCATTACATGACAAACCTAGAAGACAAATACTTGTGATAATAAATAAATCATGCCAAGAGAGAGTATCTGCCTCTCTACGCCACCTTAAAAAAAGTAATTACTTTTCGTATAGCTTGTCTGGTTTTAAACAAGGAAAAAAATTAAAGGAGAAATTATCACAATCATAGTTCAAGTCACCGCTTTCATATTTATATACGGCATGCCTCCTAGACATATCTGTCAAAATAAAAAGGGTATATTTGAAGAGAGACATATATAAACAGAATGTAATTTTATACTCCCCCAAAAGATAGTTTACTGTTTATGCATCTAATGTATCATTGTGAATGATTGCGAGGAAAATGGGAAAAAATGAAAAAAAAAATAGTTGCAGTGATGTTTCCATCTTACTTTGAGGAGTATACTGCTCTGGTACAAACTTAGTGACTCCCTGTGCACCTCTCTAAAGTTTGTGAGGAAAGTTAAATAAATAATGATGATACTGTCTCCAGATGAATATATGATACTGACCTCTGAGGTTTGGGAGGAAAGTTTAAGAAATAATGACATCATTCCAGCTCCCCGCATAAGCTACAGTGGTTTCCTGTGTACGCCTCTGAAAAAGACTGATTTTAGACTAGGTGTGATTCAAGGCAGAGACCCCAATTATACAATGACCCCCCATTAATATTCAAAAAACATGCACGCTGATTGGTCAGTGTGCACGTTGTAAATCAGAGTTATAGTAATGGAAAAAGGTCCAGTCGCCCGGACTTTTTCCATTACTATAACTCTTTTTTTTTTTTTTTACAGCAACGGAGAACACAAGATCTCCATTGTTTCACACTGTCTCGCTATGTTAAACTCATTTAACATAGCAAGACAGCATTAAAAAAAGCAACGGAGATCTTGCTTTCTCCGTTGCTTTTTACAAACTGTTTTGCTATGTTAAATGGATTTAACATAGCGAGACAGCTTTAAAAAAAACAACGGCTCCGTTGCTTTTTTTAAAGCTGTCTCTCTATGTTAAATGCATTTAACATAGCGAAACAGTTTGTAAAAAGCAATGGAGATCTTGCTTTCTCCATTGCTTTTGCCCATAGCTCTGATGTAGTGCATAGGCATGCACATGCGCAATACATCAGAACTGTCGCAGAATACCAGACAGCTGCGGAAGGGCAGCAAGGAGGCATTATACTTATTATAATTATTATTTTTTTCTTAAATAATGTCATTGTATAATAGCAATAACCCATTTCTGAGTGTGGATAATGCTGGATTTACCCACGGTTGGCCTAGTTTGGTCACTCGGGCTTCGCCCTCATGACCAAACCACACCAACCGTGAGTAAATCCAGCATTACCCACACCCAGGCATGGGTTATTGCTATATTAACCCATGTCAAAATCTACTGTTACACCCTTAGTGTGTGGTAAAGCCTTCTGCCCCCCTAGAGGCAATGAAGATCTGGATATTCTGTGAAGCCTTTTATCTATTTGAAAAATCAATAAAAACTGAGCAATTGGCAGCAGGATCAGTTACTTTCACTCAGACATCCACCAGTAATCAGGTATAGCCACAATTATGTACATTTCAGATGCTGGGTCATGATAAAAAGCAGACAAACATCTTGCAGTTAGAATGATTTAATTTTATTTCAAACAGTTGGCACACATTAAAATATTCTGTGTTCCTTCATATAAATCACACTAGTCCAGTAAAATCAAAATAATAACCAACAGCTTGCAACTAGTTATTTTCAACCACTCCTGTCTGTGCATATCAAGTGTCAAATTAAGTAGTCTGTCTTACTACTCACAAATGCTCATTTATCCTGCAAAGCAAAATATGAATCACTGCTTAAACTGAGCACACAACAAAAATTGTCCAGCCAGCTCCAAAACCCATACCTTTCAACCTCTAATCTTCAAAATCAAGAACAAGTCTAAATTAATTAGCTACACTTTTTAAAAATATTTCTACTATTAATATGAAAAGTTGACAAAAAAACACAACTTGAAATATCATACATTTTTCTCAACCAAGAGAAGTCAGTAACTCTTAATTATTGCCATTATTTACTAAGTGCAAACTGTGCAATCCACCACCTTTTCTCTTAAATTTACCAGGGATTTGGAGAAATTGAGACAATTTTTGAAACAAAATCAGGGACAGTTGAGAGGTATGCCCAACTCCCACCCAACAGATAGAGCTATGAGATCTGATACCATGACCTTGAAAAAAGTTTCTCCTTTTATAGTAGCCCAAATAGAGAAGGTGCCCTTTATTACAGTATTCCAAGGTATTTCACGAAAATCACACACCCATAAACATTGCCTGTAAATATCTGGTTGCTCACTGCCAGCATCATGAGGAAAAAAATAGCACTACTTACCTCACTGATTTTGTCACGCAACATACCTCTCCAGAATTCAGCTAAATACCCTTCCTGTCCTGACTCCCTGAACAGCTAAGCATTATATTAAAGAAGAAGTTTATTATATACATTTAAGTTAACAAAAATGCATAATTTTGAGCTAACTTTCACTTCAATTTAATCAGTGTGATGGCTTTGTGCCTATCATTTAAATGTTGCTAGGTCAATGAAACCTTACGAAACAACTCTAACATGATTTTAACTGGAATGGTGAAGTCCCATAGGGCCCCCATAACACTACAAGGCAGGTGCGTTTTGTAGAGTTAGGGCACCACTTTTTATTTATTTATGTCTTAGAGCAACAGAAAGTACATATTTCATTGCTCTGAAAAAATAAGTAAGTCGGAAACTGCACCCTTCTAAGAACAATGCCCTAGGCAGCTGCCTAGTTGGCATGTGCATAAGGCCAGCCCAGTTTAACCTCAAAGCTATCTATAGGAATCCAAAGATAATTATCATTCATGAATCCTTTTTCAATTGCTCAGATTACTAAGTATACATTTTTTCTAGGAAGGAGTCCTTGTACCTTTCAAAGTTGTTGTGTGTGGCTTGGCTGAAAACTACCAGATTCAGCATACTATTCTCTAATGGTTCAGATCCATGAGTGAGACATAAAATGGTATGACGACCTTGCTAGAGTGTGCAGATATGCCCTTTAGAATATGATAGATTAAAGAATATGTTTTTCTAATTTTGAAAAGCATGCTGCTCAAATACTAAACTGCTTTCTAACACTGCCCCTTTTCTATTTAAAAGTTATATCAGTTTGTCTAATTTGGCTGTTTGTTTTATAAATGTGATTTCTGACATTTTTTTCATGTCTCATAATGCTTCTTTTACTGACATTAAAGGTAAGGTCATTAATACTATACCTGGTTTATATTTTTGGCAGATCATCTTGAAAATCTTTGTCATGTTTTGCAGAAGTAAGTAAATATTTTAACAGGTTTGCAATCATCAGCATATTTAGTTACCAATGAGTTTTTTTTCAGAATAGTCCAGAAATAAAGTGGCCCTTGTAAAAGCTAGCAAGAATGACAAAAAATGTAATCATGCTGGGATAAATAGGCAACTTAACAATCATGATTAGTTTCTATTTTGTATCCTATTGCCTAGTAAGATTTTTTTAACCCATTGAATTACGTGAGGATTAGCAATTAAATATTTTAATTTGTCAGTTATTCTCATATGCTTTATGATTGCAAAGATAAAGAAATACACTGTCAAGCCATCATCAAGTGTTGCTTTCTTGTCTGCAGATGTAAATAAACCTCCACTGACATTAGGTTGCATATTAAACTTTGCAGAGAACGTTATGTTCCAATGTAAGCCACTGGCTGTGTTATTTTTAAGAAGTCTAGTTAGTTTGGGAAGATATTTCTTTTATAATCCTAGCAAAGTGCATGAATCAATGTAGTTTCTAAATGTGCATAGTCCTCATTGGTTAGGAAGGGTTGCTATTTTTCTCTTGTGAGTTCATCTTTTAATAATGAGGTTATTTTAGTGTCTGAGGTGGGAATTAATTATTGTTGAGCTATTTTATTGTTCAGAGGTTCTAATGAGTAATTTGTGGGCAGTGGTCACTAAAAGGTGGAGGGAGGATGTCACTCTGAGAGATTTTTTGGTATGTATGTTATTGAAAGATCAAGAAGGGAGTGTTTCTCTTATTTAAAGCTGGCTGTGTTAATTAATTTTATTATAATTATTATTATTATTGGAAGTAGTAGTAGTAGTACTAAAAGGCTTAAACTCCGGTCTATAAGACAGACTATAATATCTGTGCAGGAAAGTCAAATGAAGGCCAAGTTAAAATCATCTAGGATAGTTATATCTTTGAGAGACTGTATGACTTAGTAGAATTTAATTAACAAGTTGCCTTAACTGGGGTATGTTCAATGGGGCCAGAGGCTGCTACTAGTATTAGGCCGCTGCTATTGCTTTCTTGCAAACTTAGAATTAGCCACTTGGGGTCATGGTTATCACTGGAAGTGGTCTGTCCTTGAATAAGGGTTTAATACCATTTCTGAGAGGACAGGGATACTTCTTCCATGGTCAAGCATTAAGTTGGTGTCTGTAACCTGGAAGGTTTTGGTTAAGGCTGGGGGATTCAGGTTTAACTCAAAATTCTTTAAGGCAAGCTATATCACTGATATGAATTGAAAGAAATGCAACTGTTGTATTCCAGTTTTTTTAACAAACTTCCTGGGTTAAGGAGGACATTGTTTATTTGCTAATTTATTTGGTTTGTTTCTAGAAGGCTAGGTATTAGGAGACTGTTAATTGGAGAAGTAAGTCTTGTAGTGAATTTGGGAAACTTGGAGAAGAAGAAGAGTGGCAAATGTTTTCTTCAGGAATGTTGAGGCGAGTGTAATTGGAAAAAATGTTTCGGTGTTTTGGTTATAGAATGTTAAATATCTGGGTCATTCAGATTTCGGCATGGTGAGAGGATGTTAATTTGTTTTAGATGATGGAACAGAGTAGTGTTGATAGACAGCAGAGGTGGGGTATTGAGAAGATAGTTAGAGGTAGATGGGAGAAAAAGGATACAGAGGACTAGAAAGAGGCCACTGGTTTAACACATGTTGCCTGGGGTCTTGTCAGGGTTCCCCCCAATGTCCTTGATTCAGGCAAAATATATGTACATTTTGGGAAAATTATCCCATTGATGGCAACCACTTGGTGAAATAATGCAATATAATAGTTTATGTGTGAGTCTGATAATGTATTTAAAGTGTTTGATGTGTGATAATTTAACAGATGAGGTGTTGGAGGAGGATAGGAAAGTTCAAATAAATATTCTGCTTTAATAGAGTGATTATGTGATAGCGGTTTCATTTTTATGTCGAGCAATACAGATTCTTTTTTGAAACTGGCTATAGTTTTTAAAGCTGTTAAGTTTGACATTAACTATTTAGTGAAGGGAAGAAAGTAGCCAGTGATTTTGAGTAGATATGTTTATAGGTTTGGGAAGGATTCTTTAAATGAATAAGCTTCATTGCTGAACCTTGAAAGTTGCTTATTAATATGATTATGGATAGTGTGCTGGGCTGTTATAAAATGCTGAAGTTTTGTAAAGAATTATATCGGTGGTTTTATGCGATTTCATTTATCAACAATCTAAAGTGTCTTTAAGTGGGTGGTACAATTTATATTAAAAATATGGGTATAAGTGTAGTGAGAGGCAGAGCTGTTGAGAAATTGGGTGGGATGAGATCAAAGGTGCAGCACCTCCCACACAAGCAGGAGTCATGTTGTAAATACACTACACACTCTACAACACATGCAAAAGGGGTGGTAAACAGATAAGAAAAGAAAAGGAACAGCGGAGAGGGTATATGAGCTCTGAATGGGAAAAAGCTAATACCAACTCTCATCATAGAACCCAACAGGGCAGAAACACAGAGCCTGTTATACTAGGACTAGAAACTCCAGTTGTCACTGCAGAGATGAACCTACTTTAATAATGAGGATAGGACAGACAGAGATGGAGAGGTGAAATTGGTTGCAGGTAAGGTAACACTACTCATAAGAGGTCATAGTATAGGTATTTCAAACAGTGTCTGAAGAGTATCAGAGGCAACTCAATATAAGCTGTATACATTAAGTGGAAACATACTTAAAATATCTTGGTATCAAATCCAGTGTATTCAATGGCCAAGCATAAGGGAAAATATGAAGGTACTCTTTAACAAGAAATTGGAGTTGCATTACCAGTGAGGCCTAAGCCATGAAGACAATCAGTGCTGACCAGACAATTAACCAACTGTTTTACTAATGCAGGGAATACTACTCTGGAAGAAGAGGTAGTAAAAGGGCAAGAGGAAAAATAAAGCAGAAGGCTGCAGAAGTATAGAGTATACACACATATGTCACATAGGATTATAGATTAGTATCAGTACATGCGTGAATGGGCCTTCCTTCGTTGAAGGTTGTGCGTTAGGCCCGGCAAGCCAGCACGTAAAACTCTACTGCCAATCATTAGCAGACCGGAGTTCCGCTGTGGTGACCCCTAACCAGGAAAAGCCGAAAGACACACACACACACACACACACACACACACACACACACACACACACTCAATGGTGAGGTATCAGTTCAAGTTGAGACCTTGTAACCAACATAGCATTAAACACAGCTTATGAAGTATGCCGTACTATGTCTCACTCAGTGAGTGCTAGTTATATTACTGAAAACTTAAATCACCATCTCAATAAAATTTTTTGAAAATGTAACCAAGATTTCATAAATCATCTTTGTTATTCCAAACTACTCTGGTATAGAAACAGTGACACCTGGTTTCAGATATATGTTAAAATAAAATATAAAAATAATAAAACAGGGAGCACCAATAAAATATCACTCCAGCCTCTACAATTCCTTATGTATAGTGTTATTACTATTTTCACTTCTCCAGCGAGCAGACAAGTAGTGTAATAAAATTAATAATATATTAGCTAACAAACTTTTCCTTCCAGTGCCAGTCTAGCATGCAGCAGCTATATAACACTGAACCATTGCTAACTCCTTCTAACAGCAACCAATGGCTTCCGATAGGTAACTGTACAATGTAATCCATCATTGTTACACCATCTAACCACAGTGGTCTTGCTAACTTCTAATCTATTCAGCTAATGACATTTTATACTTTTTTTCTGCACTAAAATTAATAACTTAGTTAAGTTAGTAGGTCTATTGTGTGTTTGTGGGGAAGATAATGATGGCTGTTACTCTTTAAAATACTCCACAAAATTAATAATAAATAGCAGCAACTGAAGGTATTAATCTATTCATCTTCCAATGATTAAACATTCCTATATGCTTCACTTGCTACTGCTACAAGAAACACCCAAAGAATTAAAGGCCTAAAATATACCTCATCCACGCAAGTAATATCAATAATAAATGTAATGAGTTAGAAGCATGGATTACAGATGTTATCCCAAACATTCTGGGGATATTTGAAATATGGCTGAAAGTAAATGTGTGTATGCCCTTCTTATTTTATTAAGAAAAATGATATCCTGCTAAGAAACAATAGGCCAGGATACAAAACTGGTAGTGAAGTCATTTTATCAAGAAAAGGCAATCTTTCCTGTCAAATCCTTAACTCTTTCTATAATAAAACAAGCAGCAAAAACAACCAAAATTGTCTAACAGTTAACCATCTTTCAGCACAACATAAAAAACAGAATAATACTGCAGTATGTACCTTCCATCAACTTCAAATATAATATTTGAAAACACAGTAAAAGAGATACTGAAATAAGCCCAACAGGAAACCTGCTCATTGTAGAACACTTCACTTGTAATATTTATGGATCATATACATTTCAGTTAACTAGGTTCTTATCTACGTAACACAAACAATAGGTGGAAGACCTAGGCTAAAACTCCAAAACAGGAAACTGTACTCAGTTAAACCTATTTACCACCAATATTCCATACAGGTGCAAATTAGCAGCAATAATAGCAAACACACTTAGGTTCAAAGGTGTTTACTAGTTTATTGATATGTGAGGATCTTAAGAAGCCTAGCACTGCATTTCCACTGTAATTATTAGCCCTTATATTTTGAAATATAAAATCTCCAAAGACAGGCCACACAAATCTGAATCTCCAAAGACAGTCCACACAAAGTATATATTGAGTACTTACATTGTTTTCATATCCATGAGGGGCATTGGTGCAAAACCTGGGGTGAATTTACCTCTATCCATCCAGTCATCCAACTTGCATTATAACAGAGTAAGTGAAGTTCTCTAATTAATGTGGAGGGAAAGCCAGTTCCAAATAGGAGGTATTTTTTGTTGTTCACAGCTATCCCTCCAACATGTTCTCTTAATCTTGCAAAAGAGGTTGAGATCCCTTGTGTGGGTGTTTCTGATACAACTGGACTACTAAATGTGCAATGGATCTGACAGAACAGGGTCTCTTGAAGTTCTATACATGCGGCAGAGTTCACCTCTCAGAAGCCTATATGATACCGAGAAGAGATATAAGGCTTTGAGGTCTGCATAGCTTTTAACATTTGGTTCGCTGATTGTTTTAGTGAGGAAGCATGGTGGTCATTCCATCAATGACAAGTGGTTGGACTGGTACATACTGAAAAGGACATAATGCTCAACGATGACCCCAATGAGTGCCGTGTTCAGAGGAAAAATTACATCCATGGATTTGAGTGCTGAACCCTTTGATACAAGCTATGCAATGAAAAGAACTTCCTTACTATACTGTACACCTGATGATCACATCACAGTTCATTGTCAGCATATGTTCTCAGATCTCTAACTATAGCATTGGTTTTCAGGGGTGTATTATCAATGTGATAGTAAAGGGAGTCATGCTTGCTAAAGGATATGATTCCACATTTCTTGGCATTTAGTTTCAGTCTGTGGCTTTGGTACCAACTATTTGTTTGGAATACTCCCTCTTCTAGGATCATGGTGTCCTCCTGGAAATTTATTATGGCACCAAGTTTGTAGTCATCTGCAAACTTGGTCAGCCACAGTCCCGTAACATTAGCTTTGACCTCTGATAAGTAAATGCCAAGGAGAAATTGCCCAAAGAATGAGTCCAGGGTTTCTCCACTAGTGAGAGGTCTATTAAAGGAGGTAGACATACCCACTACTCTTACTTTCTGTGTTCTAGTTGCAGTCCGGTTTGCTATCCAGTGAGTTACACGGGCGTTAATATTTAGCTGAGAGAGCTGAATGCCATTGCAAGGTCTGGATAGTCAATGTGCTCTGACTTGCCCTTGTCCATTTCCTGAGTGATTTTTTTTGAAGAAGTCAGACAGGTTAAGTAGGCAACACCTAAGCTTGAGAAATACACAATGATTTGAGTAGAGAGTCTGTATGTCATCTATATTCCAATCTATTAGCCCCATAATGATCCTTTCCATAGCTTTAAAAGTGAGGCCAGTCTGTAATTACCCAATTCTGTTGTAGCCCCACCTTTGTGGAAGGGAATAACTGCTGTGGTCCTCCATTTATCCAGCTCAAAGTCTGTTTTGGGGCATATGCTAAATAGCCTCTGCAGGGGGTGTGACAATTTATCATTCATGCTATCCAGTAGGCAGCCTGGTATGTAATCTGGCCCCATAGCTGTAGTTCCCTCGGCCTTAGATAGTGCTTTGAAAAAATAATTTTTGGGAGATTTGAGGAAGGGGTAGATGTCAGCATTTGAACTGAGAATGCAGTTGGTAAGGGGGGGGTGGAGATGAATTTGTCTGTTAGCAGACTGACTATGTTCTGTGAGTCTGAGTACATCTTTACTATAGGCTGTATGAAATACTAGGCATTGTTTGTGAGATCTCCTTACAGTACTATATCTCTTATACTTTAAAACAAACATGTAATTAACAAAAGTAGCTCTGAAGCAAAATATGATCATTTCCTTTGTAAAACTTAATACTGTTAATTAGAAATTTTTACCAATAACAAAAGCCCATAAAAGCACTTAACATATTTAACCCTTTGATCAACTCAGTAATACAGAGAAAAGGCAGAAACTGTCACTGAATTGATTCAAGTATACAAAATGAAATAAAATTAACAGCTGTGAAAGAAAACTGGAAGTTCATTGACTATGATGCTTTTGTTATACTTTGTCATACAAGCATCCTACCTAAGAAAAAATAAATTCTGCTTACCCTCCAACCAAAACTTTTTGCGAGTTATAAACTACATTTCAGATTTACATGTTACATTTGATACTTTAAGTTATAGATATTTAAATTTAGAGCAATATAAAAAACATATTATATCTATTCCCAGAATTCATTAAACAACAAATTCTAATTTAGAGATACCACAGGCCGGCACCTCAAATACCAGATTATTGTGCTAGTTTCTATTTTACTGCAGTGTCAGCTAAGACCATTCAACAGTATCTATAGAAGCTACCAAAACATAATAACCTTAATCTGTTATTCTGTTCACCATTTCATCTTGTGTATACGTTATACGTGTTTCAGAGAATTCAAAGCTGCTTAAATGTATATTGATGCCTGAACACAAGGAGCTTTTGCCCATTACTAACATATAGCTTATCATGTGGACAACAGGACAGAAATACATACCAGATCGGTCGAGGCCCAGGTTAACAATGACCACCAGCAGTACTGCTGGCCAACAGGGTGCTGGCAGAAATTGGGCTACGGTTGGCCGAAGGAGGAGAAGATGGGGAAGGCATGCCCGAAGGCAGGTAAAGGCTAGGACTGTGGTAGTGAGGTTTGGAACTTTGAATGTTGACAGTATGACTGGTATAGGGAGAGAGCTAGCTGATATGATGGATAGAAGGAAGGTTGGTATATTGTGTGTGCAAGAGACCAGATGGAAGGGGAGCAAAACTAGGTATATTGGAGGCAGGTTCAAATTGTTTTATCATGGTGTGGATGGGAGGAGAAATGGCGTAGGGGTTATCCTGAAGGAACAGTATGCTAAGAGTGTTTTGGAGGTGAAAATAGTGTCTGATAGATGATGTTTATGAAGCTGGAAATTGATGGTGTAACGATGAATGTTGTTAGTGCATATGCTCCACAAGTTGGGTGTGCAATAGATGAGAAAGAAAATGTTTGCAGTGAGTTGGATGAAGTGGTGATGAATGTACCCAAGGGTGAGAGAGTGGTGATTGGAGCAGATTTCAATGGGCATGTTGGTGAAGGGAACAGAGGGGATGAGGAAGCGATGGGTAGGTATGGTGTTAAGCAAAGGAATGCAGAAGGTCAGATGGTAGTGTATTTTGCGAAAAGGATGGACATGGCTGTGGTGAATACGTATTTTAAGAAGAGGGAGGAGCATAGGGTGACATACAAGAGTGGAGGCAGATGCACACAGGTGGATTATATTTTATGTAGAAGGGCCAGTCTGAAGGCGATTGGAGACTGTAAAGTGGTGGCAGGGGAAAGTGTATTTAGGCAGCATAGGATGGTGGTTTGTAGGATGACATTGGTGATCAAGAAGAGGAGGAGGAGTGTGAGGGCAGCACCAAGGATCAAATGGTGGAAATTGAAAAAGGGTAATTGTAAAGTGGAGTTCAGGGAAGAGTTAAGACAGGCACTGGGTGGCAGTGAAGAGTTACCGAATAGCTGGGTAACTACAGCAGAGCTAGTAAGAGAGATGGCTAGAAGGGTGCTTGGTGTGACATCTGGAAAGAGGAAGGTGGACAAGGAGACCTGTTGGTGGAATGAAGAAGTACAGGAGAGTATACAGAGAAAGAGGTTGGCGAAGAAGAAGTGGGATTGTCAGAGAGATGAAGAAACTAGATAGGAGTATAAGGAGATGAGGTGCATGGCAAAGAGGGAGGTGGTGGAGTCTAAGGATAAAGCGTATGAAGATTTGTATGAAAGGTTGGACACTAAGGAGGGAGAAAAGGACCTGTATCAATTGACTAGCAGAGGGACTGAGCTAGTAAAGATGTGCAAAAGATAAGGGTGATAAAGCATAATGAGGGAAATTTACTCACAAGCAAGGGGAGTGTGTTGAGTAGATGGAAAGAGTACTTTGAGGGGCTGATGAATGAAGAGAATGAGAGGGAGAGAAGGTTGGATGATATGCGGATAGTGAATCATAAAGTGCAGTGGATTAGCAAGAAGGAAGTAAGGATAGCTATGAAGAGGATGAAGAATAGAAAGGCTGTTGGTCCAGATGACATACCTGTGGAAGCATGGAGGTGTTTAGGTGAAATGACAGTGGAGTTTTTAACTAGATTGTTTAATGAAATATTGGAAAGTGAGAGGATGCCTGAGGAATGGAGAAAAAGTGTTTTGGTACCAATTTTTAAGAATAAGGGTGATGTGCAGAGCTGTAGTAACTACATTGGGATTAAACTGATCAGTCACAGCATGAAGTTATGGGAAAGAGTAGTGGAAGCTAGGTTAAGAAGGGAGGTGATGATTAGTGATCAGCAGTATGGTTTCATGCCAGGAAAGAGCACTACAGATGCAATGTTTGCTCTGAGTGTATTGATGGAGAAGTACAGAGAAGGTCAGAAGGAGTTGCATTGTGTCTTTGTGGACTTAGAGAAAACATATGACAGGGTGCCTAGAGAGGAGTTGTGGTATTGTATGAGGAAGTCGGGAGTGTCAGAGAAGCACGTAAGAGTGGTACAGGATATGTACGAGGGTAGTGTGACAGCGGTGAGGTCTGCAGTGGGAGTGATGGATGCGTTTAAGGTGTAGGTGGAATTGCATCTAGGATCAGCTCTGAGCCCTTTCCTATTTGCAATGGTGATGGACAGGGTGACATACGAGATCAGATAGGAGTCCCCGTGGACTATGATGTTTGCAGATGACATTGTGATCTGTAGTGAGAGTAGGGAACAGGTGGAGGAGACCCTGGAGAGGTGGAGATATGCTCTAGAGAGAAGAGGAATGAAGGTCAGCAGCACTAAGACAGAATATATGTGTGTGAATGAGAGGGAGGATAGAGGAATGGTGAGGATGTAAGGAGTAGAGGTGGCAAAGGTGAATGAGTTTAAATACTTGGGATCAACAGTTCAGAGTAATGGTGAGTGTGGAAGAGAAGTGAAGAAGAGAGTACAGGCAGGATGGAGTGGGTGGAGAAGAGTGTCAGAAGTAATTTTTGTCAGACGAGTACCAGTAAGAGTGAAAGGGAAGGTCTACAAGAGGGTAGTGAGACCAGCTATGTTGTATGTGTTGGAGACAGTGGCATTAACAAAAAGGCAGGAGTCAGAGCTGGACGTGGCAGAGTTAAAGATGTTAAGATTTGCACTGGGTGTGATGAGGGTGGACAGGATTAGGAATAAGTATATTAGAGGGTCATCCCAGGTTGGAAGGTTTGGAGACAAATCCAGAGAGACAAGATTATGTTGGTTTGGACACTTGCTGAGGAGGGATGCAGAGTATATTGGGAAAAAGATTCTAAGGATGAAGCTGCCAGGTAACAGGAAAAGAGGAAGGCCTAAGATAAGGTTTATGGATGTGGTGAGAGAGGACATGCAGGTGGTTGGTGTGATAGAGCAAGATGCAGAGGACAGGAAGAAATGGAAACGGGTGATCCGCTGTGGTGACCCCTAATGGGAGCAGCCGAAAGAAGAAGAAGACTAACATACAGCTTATCATATGAACATTAAACAGTTTAAAAAATAGTGTATACCAAGTATAAAAAGCATATCAATAAATATGGAATACAACCCAGTTCATAGCATTGGTTTAAACAAGATCATAATACCTAACTGCAATGTATACTGGAGATGATATTCATGCCAACATAGAAAACGGAGAGCTCCTTGCAGAACTATTTATTAATCTCCAAAGAGCATTTAAATTACTTAATTTTGCAGGCA
Source organism: Protopterus annectens (assembly GCF_019279795.1). NCBI lineage: Eukaryota > Metazoa > Chordata > Ceratodontiformes > Protopteridae > Protopterus > Protopterus annectens. The sequence continues at coordinate 1,646,808,678 of NC_056739.1, read as the reverse complement.
GTGCACTGAATAAATCGCATGCTATCTCAATGCGAACCTTTTCAGTTCAAGTTGGTACTCGGTTAGCAAGTACTGGAACTTCTTTAGAAGGAATTCCAAATAGATCTGTCACATTATATATATGCAGACAACTCCTTAATTAAGAGATACAGTCCTATTCTAAAATGGAAAAGGCAGCTGGTCATTAGAAGCTTTAACTCAGTTTTGAACTGGGTTATTGACAACAATCTATGAAATAATTCCAATAACATCATCAACAAGCTATTTGGGACTAACAATAATTTATAACTCACTGGGAAAATTATATTACTAAACACAATGGAAAGCCTACTAGAGAAAGTTACAAAATGTAAGTATCTAGGTATCAGATCAGATCCAACCCTCTCTTTTAAAAAACATGCATAGATGGTGTTTGACAAGCTAACTGCACAACTAAAATTCTACTACACAGTATAAAATCATCTTTACCCAGAATCGTAAAGAGTTGTACCAAAACATGTCCTTACACTTAAGCTTAAGTACGTCTTACCAACAAGTTTTCAGTACTGGTCCCTAAAACTGATCACCACTGCCTTAGCTAGTCAACTGGCTACCAATCACTTCATGTTCAGCTTTGCTGTAATCATCCCCAACCTTTAATCATTTAAATGATATATACTGCCCTCCTGCACTAAGAAACACATTAAATCTTGGGATTTCTCCCTATGATTTGAGAACTAGTCTCAGAGAATCACTGACACGGAGAAGGACACAATTTAGGAGAGCAGTAGAAGAGAAGCGCTTCAGAAGGACTATTCCTACTAGCTGGGATTGCTTGCTGGGAAATATTAGAAGTGAAATATACTATCCTGCTTTTAGGACAAAAATTACTAGTCTGTTAAATCAAATCCTGTAAGTAGATTAGGAACATTGAATAAGTACTAGATTTCAAATAATAGGCAGAGCTTCTATTTAAAGGAAATATACCACTCAACAGTCTCTCTCTTACATCTAAAATTACACTACGATGTCACATTATGCAACTCTGCAATGCCTCTTGTTTTCCTCCTCACTTTACCTTTATTCAGCTTTAATTCTCTGTGGGTCCACATTGCATCACTGAGCTCATTCCACCAGCTATACTGTAGCTTTTGCATAATAATCATAGTTGCATACAGTGCATGATAATCTAGATTGAGTCAATAAAACATTGTATTTTTTATTTTGTTAATCTGTTACCATTTACTTTGGGATGCATATGCTATTAATCCTCTTTTCCTGTGACACTGTAATGCAGCAATGATGCTGTCAAATTTCTGTCATAGTGACCATCTTGTTTCATACTTCTGACTATTGATTCATGTTCACGTACAAATTTATTTAGGTGCTTGTTTCCCAGGCATCATGACAGTAAAAGTAAGTAAATAAATATTCAAAAATACAATAAAAATAATTAAATGATATAATAGCATAATAAGAAGACATATCAGGGCAACATTAAGGAAGAAATATATGTAGTAATGAATTACAACTTATAATGATTTAAACACTAATTAATATATACAAGGTAAGATTTGAAAATGTTAGTCATATTATATTTTAAAAGTTTATTTAAATGTTGTCAGGCTATTTTTATGTTTATCTGATGAAGTTTTAGTATTGAATAAAAAAAAGTGCTTATCAACAAATTTTCAGTTGCTAGAACTGGTTTGTCGGAATCTCTGCAGCCTTGGGTAGGTGGTTTTTATATTTTTTGTTTTGCATTTGGCTTATTAAGGAATACATACTTGTAGCCAAGAAATACAACTCATAATGATTTAAAACACTAAATAATATATACAAGGTAAGATAAGGATGCTGGATAACCAATTAGGATAAGTTCTGAATGTAAAAAATGGAAAATTTAAATGAAATATGAAACAAATGAGTTTTAAGGGACCCTTTATAGCCGAGGTACTGTGAAGGATTCTCTCAAGTACTGCAGTAGGAGGTTGCAGAGGCAAGATGCCAGATGACATAATGCTTGTGTACCAGAAGACTCTAGATATAGCTTAATAACCTAGAACTATCTTATGGTGATTGAACTCAGAGCCCTAACAAGGCAGTAGAAAACCAACATCTTTTTCAAGTAAGGGGGACCCAGGTCATATACTGCCATGTAAACCAAAAATAAGTCATTGAAAGTGATATGTGATAGAACCAGCAGCCAATCAAGACTCAGAAGAATAGGCATGTTATGCTGGTCATGACTGGTCCATGTCAGTGGTCATGCCATGGAATTCTGAACAAGATGGAGGTGATTCATCTAACTGTCCAAGAGTCACAAATAAAAGCAGGCCTACAGAATACACAGCCATTAATTAGCAGCAAGAAATCATCTGATGGAAATCAACTCCTTGGGTATTACAAAAATGAATATTATTTTGAAATATATTTATTGCAGAAAGCTAAAAAGTTCCATTCTTCCTGCCATTGTTGAGTTTAATATCAGACAAATCAGAAGAGATCGAAAAATAAAACAGAGGTTTATAATAGAAAGACATTTCTGTTGTTTTTGTTATTCATTAGACAGAGTTAAAGTCTAAACAGGTAAGCAAGACTAGACTTATTTGGCTAAAATATTTAAGAATATGTGTGCGTGTGGTGTGTGTGTGTGTGTGTGTGTGTGTGTGTGTGTGTGTGTGTGTGTGTGTGTGTGTGTGTGTGTGTGTGTGCGTGCGTGTGTGCGTGTGTGTGTGTCTGTGTTTACAGTAAAGCTTAAGTAAAATATTTAGATTATATTAAGCTGAAAAATCAGGTTTCAATTTCTGGCTGATTAGTAACTGCTAATCTGACACATAAGAAGTTATATGTTTCGAAGCGTATAATAAATTCAAGTAGGGATATTTTATGTTAAGGCTGATATGCCAGAAAACTGCATACTATGTTTTATGCTGATTCAATAGTTTATAAAAAGGATCATGGTTGTGACAAGGAATTTCAGTATTAATGAATTTGTAAAGAATGGCAGTCAACAAGAGCTTGCAATTGCTTCAAACAAATTTAACCAAATATATGATAATTGTATCCAGATTATTTACACATATGCACGTGGAATTTAACAAAAAAGTTATTCTTCTGTAATTGCAGGAGACTAGATAGGATTACATTCTAAAAGGAACATTTATATTGAGATTTTTTTTATGCGCACGTTAAAAAATGTTTTATTAGGCATTCTCATGTCTTTTGGGGGGTATACATAGAATAGGACTAATCAGGGACAAAGGAAGAAAAGTTTATGCAGTTACAACATAAACAATTGAGTTAAAATGATGGAAGCTACATTAGAAACTATGAGACAAAAAGTGGGAAGACTACTTAAAGAACTGAATGCAATGCTACAGACAGGTGGAGTATGAATGACATTTTATGTCTGTGCATCTGGGGGTATGGTTATTTTTGAAGCTTACAAACATTTTTATATTTATATTCTTATTTTATAGTAATACTGACCCAAGGACTGGCTCATTCATTAAGATAAATGTAATGACTTTCTTCGTTTGAAAATAAAGGTATCAATTATTAAGATAGCCTTACTGATTTGATAGTGCACAACAAGATTGAGTTAAAATTCTACCAACAAGAAAAGCAGATATTTCAAAGCTCAGTATATAGTTAGTTTAAAACATTGCCAGAGAGCTTTCACAACATGCACACTATGTGTACATGATCAAACAGATTTGACTGTACAGGATCACAGCTGACGCTATTCAGGCATAAGCCTGAAAAGTGAAGTGACATGTTCATTGTGACATGTTTGCCAGAATGAATTATATGACTACCCGAAGAAACAAGTAGTAAAAGTTATTTTATTGAATCCAAGATATAACAAGGTTCCAAATGTGTAAATGATTTAATAATCAATCACCCTGAGATTTGGGAAATGAAAAAATACTAACATGGTATTACAGTTGTTTTTTTTTTCTTGGAGAGAGAACAGTGACAGTTAACATAATTTTAAACCATTTCATGACAAGAGATTGAAAATGTAAGTTGCACAGTAGAACAGGTAGAAGTGTACAAAATGCCTAGTATGAAACAACAGCTTCTTGGAGGTCAAATCCTGACCTTTATAATGTACAGTTAAACATACATATATTTCTAAAGTTAGCTCAGGTAAATGCAAGAAAAACACATACTTGTTTCCTGCCTTTCTAAGCTAGTATAGTCCAGTTTTCAGGTTAGTGTTGAATTCAGGGTTGTGTTACAAATCTCTGTTTGCCCATATCTTACTTAGATAGAAGGAAGTTTCTCTGTTCACCTGTGAGAGAGGGGAGCTTTGAGCAGCCTATCTGTCCCTGGAGGAATGGTTTCAGCCCAGAAATGAGTAGTTTATTGGGCATTTTGGGCTAATTTCTATCTCTTTCATTTCCCTGCTATAAAAACCACAGTTGCCCGGTTTTGCACACTGGGCAGTGCCAGTTAGCTAGGGTATAACTATTCCCGGCTCCACAAAGTCTCCTCTTCAATTTTTCCCTTGGAACTAGACAAACTTTCAACTTAAGCACTCCAGCCATTCATTTCTCAGCCTGGCACTTGCTCAAAACTTATAGCAAGCACTTATAAACCATAGCACAAGACCCCCCTATACTGTACAGAAGGACAAGGCTCTCTATTCAATCTTACCAGCCACAGTAAAACAGTTCACTGTACCTATCCAGGCATATCCAAAAGGGCAGTTTCAGGTGTACTCTCCAGTCCAACTGGTGAATCTGAGCATTTTGAGGCAATGTTACAACTGTCTAACGTACACAGACAACTCTCTCCTCCTACCACCAAACACTAGTACATGCGAGAGATGCAATTATAAAGCCAAACTGGAGGCTAAGCTCTCTCAACCCAAGACTGAATCATACAGTCAAGAGGAGAAGGGAAATACTGGCATCACACCACCAGTCTCACATAAACCTATTAAACCAGCACTGGCAAAAAACACACATAAATACACAAAAACATACTCGGAGGCTCTAAATAAAAATCTGCAAAAGCAACAGAGACCACCAAAGCAGACATCCAAGTAACCACCACTCCCCAACACAAACCATGAAACACATACTTCACAAAACCAGTGTGCTACATAATCACAGGCCTTAAGGCAAAATAACATACCCAACATACTAGTAATAGGTGACTATAGTCAGACACACTGACGTCCCACTCACTAGGCTAAATAAGGAGAAGGTTACTGTTAGCTGCCTGTCGGGTGCCAGGATCCACCACATAACACAAGCACTCAGGTCATTCCAGAACAAGTACAAATATGACTCTGTCATTATCTATGTTGGTGAAAATGACCTGAGCTGTACCTCCCTGGACTACATGAAAAGAGACATGGAAGAGTTCTCTGATCACGTAGCCCAGGCCGGTATGACCCTGACCCTGAGTAGCATCCTGCCCTCACCAAAAATGATACCACAGTATAAAGAAAAAAATTATCAATTTCAACAATTGGCTAAGTTTCTGGTGTCATTCAAAGGGGATCCAGTGTCTGTCCACCTGGGATGACATGCTCGCCAAGCCATGCTGCTTCGCTAGAGATGTCTTGCACCTGTTACCCTTAGGCTTTCGAATACTGTCCAAGGCTGTTGCCACCCCCATAGTGCCTTTTTTAGGCAAGGCTCAAAAGACAAACCCACCACCATAAATAGCACAAGTAAAAAAAATCTGAGGGTACTGCTACTCAATGCCAGAAGTCTAAACCTCAAAATGCATGCACTCGAGGCACTCCTCTGTCTGGAGAAAATCGATATATGTGCAGTAAAAGAAACCTGGTTTAAGGCTCCAGAGAGCACTCCAGCACTACCAGGCTACAACTCATACCATACATTTCAGCCCCAGAACCTGCACTAAAATACAAAAGGTGGGGGAGTATCCATATTCATCAAGGATACCCACACCTCCAGGTTAGTGGCACAGCACGATGCTTCAGAGATCATCCATGTGCAACTAACAATGGGCAAAACTGCAATTCAAATTGTAGCTTGCAACAGATCACCCACCATGTCCCAGGACTCCCATTCCGCATTTCTGGAAAGACTGGTAAACATAAAGGTCCTACCAAACACCCTAATATTGGGTGATTTCAACTACCCAAAAATTAACTGGGAGAACTACTCAAGTACTAACTCCCTTGCCCAACAGTTCCTAGAATTTATAAACTCAAATACCCTGCATCAACTGGTCAACACTCCTACAAGAGGTGACAACATATTGGACCTGGTCATTACCAACATGGGTGACCGGTGTTCCACACCAGAGGTCAACAACTCGCTGGTTATATCTGACCATAAACAAATCACTTTGGATATCCACATTCCGCCCCCACCCCCAGACAAGGAAATCACCATGAAAACTTTTCAAAAGCAAACTTCACTTTACTTAAGACTGAGGTGGAAAGTTTCAAAGCCCCCATGCTAAAGGATAACGCTGTCCAAGCTGCAAAATCCTTTACTAATGCATTCTATGGGCACCTACAAGAATGCTGGGATCGTGCTATCCCAAGCAAAGCCAAGACTCACTCCGCCAAGAAAAGGAAACCAGTCTAGTGGACCCCTGCCATAAACAAGCTATACAATAGAAGGAGGAAACTAGTACAGAAAAGAGTAAAATCCCAAGAAGGAATGACATCCCTGACCAGTATCAGCAAGAAACTACAATCCCTTATAAAATCGTCCAAAGCGAGCTTTGAAAGAAAAATTGCCAAGGACTCCAAAGATAACCACAAGGCATTCTTTAGCTATGTCAAGAATCTAAGTGGCAATGCTCAGATTTGCTCGGAGTTAATGCAGAATGGCACAAAATGCACTGAACCAACCAATATTGCCAGATCCTGGCAGACAAGCTCAGTGCAAACTTCACCCCCTCTCACCACCAAAAGGGCTCATAACCATACCAGAAGAATGTAGAGCCCCTGAAATGACAGACACTCAGGTTAAAACAGCCCTCTCCAAAACCAAAAACCCAGCATCAATGGGACCGGATGGAGTTACCCGGCTGCATCTGACACAAGCTCAAAGACGAACTACCCCTCACCTAAACACACTGTTAAACTCAGCCTCTCCACAGGCTATGTACCCATAGAGTGGCACACAGCAACAGTTATTCTAATCCACAAAGGTGGAGCCACAATGGTCCCCAGGAATTATCGCCTTATAAGCCTGACTAGCTTAGTCTGCAAGGCTATGGAGCACATCATCATGGAACTCATTAACAGAGACATTGGGAACCTCCGAACACTTTACCCTACCCAGTCCATCTTTTTTAAGGGCAGAGCATGCCTCCTAAACCTGGTGGACTTCTTTGAGACAGTTACCAAGGCTATAGACGAGGAAAAGGTGGTACACACAGCCTACCTAGACCTCACAAAGGCCTTCGACACCATTCCCCATTCTGGTATTATAGACAAGCTCACCAGCCTGAACATAAACCCCTATGTCCCAAGATGGATTGCCAATAGGCCCATGGACAGAACCCACATGGTGAGAGCTGTGGGTGCTAGGTCTTACTCTAAACCGGTTAGAAGTGGCATTCCCCAGGGATCAGTCCTAGAACCTCTCCTGTTCGGCATATAGTTCTCAGAGGTACAGGCAAACACAGGAGGACTGTGACTGACCAAGTTCACAGACGACTGCAAACTAGGGGCTATAATTGACTCTCCAACTGACACAGACATCCTCCAAAAGGCTCTCACTGAGACGGATACCTGGTGTCAAAATCATGGCCTCAAGCTAAATGCCAAAAAATACATAGTCATCTCCTTTGCAAAAAACAAAGTACCCACAAACTACCACATAGGTGGTAGTCCCCTAAACACAGAAAACATAATAAGGGCTCTGGGGAGCCAAGTAGATAGTAATATCTCCTTTGATAATCACATTGCCAAAGTGGTTAGAAAATCCTTCTATGTGGCCCACCTAATCACAAAAGGGTTTGCATCCAGATCAAAAGAGGTCATTCTGCCCCTTTACTCATCACACATCAGACCATTAATAGAGTACAATGCCCCATTTCGGATGTACCTTACAAGACACCTGCAACAGATGGAAAGACCACAGAAGTACCTCACCAAGGAGATCACTGGCCTCAAACAGATGCCCTATGCAACTCCAGCTGTAATTGGTTGCATACCGCCTACTCAGAGGTGATCTCTGCCTGATATACAAGACCATGTCCAACCCAGAATGGATGGACATGCTTCACCTAAAGAAAACCTTATCCCCTCAAGCCGCACGCTCTAGGGATCTAAACCTCACCACAACAATAAATAGGATGTGCTGGAGGGATAGATTCCTGTCCCAGAGACTTCCCATGCTTTGGAACAAGATTCCAATCTATATTAGGCAGAGCTCCTCGCTAACATTCTTCAACAGAAACCTTGACGAGTGGATGGGAAACAGAAAGTTCACCCCGGGGATCACTTCAGTGGCTCTGCTGGACAGAGCCACAGGGAACTAATCTAAGGGGGCGGCGAAAGCCAACACATTCCAGCTAGGCTTATAAATGCCTTCAGGCAGATAGCCTAGTACCTACTTATGAACCTATATATTTATTTCTCATGGAAAGAAGGGAGAATATGTGAGTTATAAATACCACACAATCACTCCAGGTAGTGAAATGAGATTAGAAATCAGGTTGTAAAATTTCCTCATGCCAAAGGATCTGATAGCTCATCATGGGCACGGCTAATTAATCTGTTTTCAGGTTGGGAGAGAACATTTTGAAACCCTTTTAGTTGTAGCATTTATCATTCTGATTATGCTATGTTTCAAATGCATAGAGATAGTGGCATCATGCAAGCCGATAGTTATACTTCTGAATTAATACTTATTTTCCCCTATAATGCCTGTATATCTCACTGACGTATTTTTCAGTGTTGAACTGAAGAGGAAAATGATCAGATGAAACATTTTGTCCATTCTGTTCATGGTAACAATGGAACTGTCTCTTATAGTTCTGAATCAGGTCTCCTGTACCTTTTTGCTGAGTGAATAAGAATATTTCATGAATTAGACAGAACTGTTAAGCTGAGTGCTAAAGTAAAAGTCTAAGAATGGATTTCTTCTAGTAGAATTATATCAGGCCTTGCTTTAATGTAAGCTACAACAGAAAATGTAATTGTGTTCTGTGAATGAACTTCAGACATCATGATGTGGTTTGAGATATGGAAACATAACAATGCTTTGTTTTTAGGATACTATGTGAAGAAATTATTGTCAGACATTGCATGACTAGAAATATTGTAGAGATTGATGAATAGACCACTATTATGTTATGATCTTGCTTTATAACATGTTCTGCTTGAAAAGAGTACATAGTAGGCATAAGGAACTTTATTGGATTTGAGAGCAAGAGATACATATGTTAAGAAATGGAAAACCTTCCAGACTATTGACAGTCTGAGCTGTTAATTAGATGCTGAAGAAAAGTTTATTGGATAATGTAACAGTCAGCTCAAAAGTGTAATTTGTAATTGGAAAATATTCTAATAGAACCACGTAAGCTGATGACCTGCTAATTTTGTACTTTGCATGTGTATTTAAGCTAACCTTTAGTCTGTCATGTTGAAATTCACTTTTGTGTGATTTTCAAGATGCTGCTATCCTGCTCAGGAGAATAAAACTATTTGCTAAAACATGACTGTCTCCAAGGATTTTATCTTGGATAAACTGCTAATTCATTAAGATAAACAGACAAGGTTGTTGCCTTCTTCTGGGAGATCATCGGTCAATATAGAAAATAGTCTTCATAAAGCCTAAGTCCGATGCCATATCAGCCTGTGAATTGCATTTTATGCTCAAGCCTTCATTCTTTCACCTCACTAAATGCAGCTCCATATCGAACCATGCCTCATGTGGCTTGACGTGGACTGGGTGTACATAAGCTGGGACAAGTAGGTGTAATGAGAACTACTCAGCTGTGTTATAGCAAGCAAGCAGCTTTTCTGGACCTTATCCACTGGGCATCATAAAAAGCTAATTGAATACAAGGGTAAATTGATCACAGATTGCAGCCTGCCAGTTCATGCATTTAACCAGCTCAAGAGATGTAACTGTAACTGTGGTAATGATGATGAAACTCAGATAAGGTGGTAGTCAGACCATGAAATTGGTTCCATCATTAAGCCAGAAGTAGACATGCCAAGTTGGACACACAATGGTAGGTAGCAAAAGGTAATTACTTTAATATAGCTAAACCCTGCTTCCTACTGGTGATTTTTGTTATATGAGTACAATTGTCTAAATAATTATGCTGTTGATATTCCATGCAATATTTATGCAGATTTTATTTATTTTGTAAAAAACTAAGGATTTCATATATACATTTTTTATGTTTTGTTGTTCTTTGCGAAAGTCTTTATACTGCATGCAAGCTTACTGTATTTTCAATGTTTTATAGACTCTTAATCTGATCTTGTAAGATTTGACTTTATTAGATCATATCATTGTCATGCAAGTTATAGGTTATTGATTGTTGTAAATAAAGAAACATAACTTGAAACTGATAGAAAAGAGAATAAGAAAGTTTTCTTAGCAGGGTGGCAACCCCTGTCTTCCTCTTGCATGGTAAATTCACTGCCACATGCCCCTTACTCATATATAACAGATCCACTGCCACATGACAAAGTTGAAAAGAGAAAATATGTGTATCACTAGGCTGCACAATTAAAGTGCATGCAGTTTCAATAAACCATACTCAATGAAACCTGGGGAAAAGACATTCAATGCAACTGCATTCATCAAAGTGCAGGATAATCATCTTTCCCTGCCTTGTGACCTGGGTCATGACTGAAAAGCATCCCAGTTCTGACCCACTCATCCAGCTAATAAATTAAATAAATAAGTAAATAAGTATGCAAGTAAATAAACATATCTGTTTAAACATCATCAATAATATAGTGAGCATGATACCAGAACTAATTTTAAAAGGATAAAGTCTGTTATCTACAGAGAAACTCACTGTTTTGCACAATTTTATTTGTAATAAGAGCACATTTTAAGAAACACTTCTTTTTCAAACAAATATGACCATGTATCTGTTCTCTGTGCTTAAAGCAAACATATAATAGCAGCTACTGATAACATGGTGGAAACATCTTGACTTTGTACTGCAGAAATAGCTTAAAGCAAATGTAAATTCTGCTAGTAAGGGACTGTACTGCAGAAATAGCTTAAAGTAAATGCAAATTCTGCTAGTAAGGGGGTTGGCACAGCCATAGCACCCTCCCCCTCCTGCCATTAAAACTACATGTGTGTAGGGGATAAAAGGGGATGTTAGCATCCCTTATTACTACAATTAATTACAAACAGTATATAACAAACTTCTCTACAAAGCATAGCTAGCAAAATCCTTATCCCTGCAGACCACACTGTTACACAAACTATGTAGAGTACTACTGTGACCAAAGTAAGTCATATTCACCATTTAGGATACTGACTTTGTAAGAAAATGGAAAGGCTAGGTAAGGTAGCATTGATTTATTATATAGTCTCAGAGAAATTGATAAAGAAGCATTACTGCTTCATATGTAATGAAAAACAGTTTTATCAGTTTCTTATTAGACTTGTCCTTAAAGTCTTCTACAAAGTTGGTTTACTGTTCTTGCAGCAGAAGCATGCCCTCATTGCATTAATATAGCAAAAGAATCTGCATCTTTCAGATAAGATGATAAACTGAAGCCTCACTGGTGAGTTGGTGGTAACTCAAGTGGATGCAAAATATCCCATGGTATCTATCAAAAAGAGTATGGAAAGTTCTCCAGTGCCCTGGCCAAATTTCACCTAGTCAGTATGAATTATCACTTTGCTCTCGCTAGAAAAAGAGGCCATTGGCCTAGTTGGGCTAACCTAGTCAACAAAGTTTAAATAAAAAAAACATAAGTAGGAAAGTAACCAACCCCCCAGTAAGGGTTAGAACAGTTATACATACCAAACAGCAATAATGATAATGATAATAAACCCCTCCAGCCCACTCCTTTAACTAGTAACCTCCCCACTGCCTTCTCTTTTTCTCCTGTACCTACCTCCAACATAAAAAAACTCTTAACTAAACTTAAGCCCACCAAATTAGCAGCAGACAACCTCCCCAAGTGAATAACTACAAATCGCAGCTGATGCTCTGGCCTACCCAGTATCCATCTTGATTAACCGATCTCTGTCAGAAAGTTACGTTCCCACACTGTGGAAAGTATCACATATAATTCCACTCCACAAAGGCCGCCCCTCCACAGAACTAACCAATTACCGACCCATAGCTATTCTCTCTCCACTCTCCAAAATACTAGAGAGATGCATACACTCTAAGGTCTCAGACTACCTCCTTACTAACAATCTCCTTTCCAATACTCAGCATGGTTTCTGACCAAACCATAGCACCACCACTGCCTTACTCTCCTTTACTAATACTATCCTTCAGCATAAAACAATGGCTATCTCTCCTCTGCTTCTTTCCTAGACTTATCTAAATCATTTGACATGGTGCCACACAAACAACTCATCTCTGTCCTCAGTAACCTATCCTCTCAATCAGTCACCAACTGGTTTCAGAGTTACCTGTCTGACCACCAACAATCCGTTGTATGGCAGAATAACATATCTCCCCAACTACCTGTCTCCATAGGGGTTGCCCAAGGATCCATCCTTGGACCCCTACTCTTCTCTGTTTTCACCAATAATCTAGCCTCTGCCACCAAACATGGCACACTCATACAATACGCAGATGACTCACCCATCATCTGCTCAGCCCAGTCCCTACCCAAACTGCAAAAAGTCACACAGGAAGCCTTTTCCTCTGTTGAAACTTGGTTATCCGATGCCCAATTAAAATTCAACCCAAACAAAACTAAGCTACTCATCTTCCAACCCACCAAACATACTCAAAACAACTCTCACTTTAACATCACAGCAAAAGACAACACCACTATATACCCAGTTGAACACACCAAATTGCTAGGAGTGGAGATAGACAATAAACTAAAATTTGACATTCACATATCTATGACCATAAAAAAGTCCACAAAAACTAGGAGCATTATAAGAAATAAGCAACTTCTCACCAAAGCAGCAAAGATTTCAATAACAAATTCCCATCTTATCTCCACCCTACTTTATGCCTCCCCAATATATACCAACCTAAGGCAATGCGATCTAAACAAGCTAGAGACCTGCTACAACAAAATCGCCAAATTCACCACAGGAGCATCCTACCATAGTCACCACTGTCTCTCACTTGCTGAACTGGGCTGGCTTGAACTCCCTCACCTCCTTCAATGGTATCAACTCTCACTCGCCCACAAACTAGTAAACCATCCACTAAATATCCCATCCCTCCAGAATCTACTCCAACCCTATCACACCACCAGACCACTAAGATCCAGCAACAAAAATCACTTGCAGATCACTAAAGCCAATAACTCTGCTGGTGAAGCACTATTCTCTTGCGCCATAACCAAATTATGGAACTCCCTCCCACCCACAATTACCTCCGTACCATCATGCACCCACTTCAAAACTTTACTAAAAGCACACCTAAAAACATGCTGGCTATGCCCTTGCAACTTCCACTCTAATATCACCCCATCCAACCACTACCTTTCTTTCCACCCCACTAACTACCTTGATTATAGCAAGCTCAGATGCTCATAAGTCTAGTACTTATTATACAGCAGGAACTTCTTATTGTAACATGTGTTAATGTCTGTACTTCGCAGATAAAGATTCTAGTTGTCTACTGATGTACTATGTTCTTCATCTGTAAATACGTTTGTAATTAATTGCTATGTTAATCAAATTGTTAATCGCTATGTAATCCAATGTAACTACTGTCTGTTTATTTTAACTGTGGAGCATTTCTCCCCGGGCCTCCGCTGAAAATGGACCTACATCCAGTCGGACACTCCTGGTCAACAAATGTAAATAAATAAATAAATAAATAAATAATAATAATAATAATAACAATAATAATAATAAACATTGATACCAGCTAGTCTGATACCAAATGTGATTGAGAACTGGTATATAACAACTAGAAGTAGTCGGGCCAAGTATCTTATTTTTTGTTGTGGCAATGTATTTCCTAATATATCATTTCCCAAATAGCATAGGAAATCACATAAGAGAGACAGTCTTGCCCTCATGTTTTTCTGTACAGAGTACAAGAAAATCGATCAATTGCTTCAGCCAGAAAATGACTCCTAGGCAAGCACCTCAGATGTCATTAAAATAAAATGGTCATGGAACTGCATAATGCTGCAGAACAGTCTGGATTATGTTCTAGTACATTTATATATCTTTAGACTGAATCTTCACATCATTTTAAGAGGAAAATATACTTTTCAGAGCAATTAAATTAGATGGATATTCTTTTTGCAAATACATGTGAAAACCTCAGTTAAGATTATTAAATTTAATGTTGCTACATGCTTAATTTATATACATGCATTATTTATTTTGGATCCCTCCTTCAGAAGATGCTGCAGTTCTTGAGGTCAAATTGTGAGACAATGAGGTAATCAAATGGAAAAATGACAAGATTAGAGAAAAGAAGTAATTCATGCATTCATTCTCCAATACTTAGCATTTGATACAATAATCTACTTGGGCATTGTTGACAAACTCAAGAGGTTAGGCACAAACCCGAATGTCGCCCAGTGGATGGACAACTGGCTCACTGGCAGGAGCCAGAAAGTTAGAATTGGGACGTCCACCTCTACAAAAAGGCCAGTCACAAGTGGAGTCCCCCAGGGATCAGACCTGGGACCGCTCCTTTTTGGCATTTACGTCTCTGAAGTCAAGGCCAATGTCAATGGCCTCCATTTGGCTAAATATGCAGATGATTGCAAATTAGGAGCTGTCATTGAATCCCACACTAACACAAATGTTTTACAGGAAGGGCATACACAGAAAAAATAACTGGTGTCAGAGCCATGGACTAAAATTAATGCCAAGAAATGCATAATAGTAACCTTCAGGAAGTCATCCACCCCTGGTACATATCATATTGACAACACACCCTTTAGAGATGACCCAGTAGTCCGGGAACTAGGGAAATAAACTGACAATAATCTAGCTTTTGGCCATCAAGTGTCTACAGTAGTGGGGAAATCATTCTATGTTGGGCAACTTATAAACAGAGGTATGGCATCTAGGTCCAAGGCAGTCATTCTTTCACTGTATTCAGCATTCATCAGACCAATCATTGAGTACATTGTCCCCTTTAGTATGTACTAGGCATGTCCAACAACTGGAATATTCACAGAGGTTCCTCACTAAAGGAATACAGGGTGTAAGTAACATGTCCTATGCAGACTGGCTAAAGGCCCTATCACTGTATTCTATCTCCTACTGTTGAGGGGAGATTTATGCCTGCCATACAGGCATTGTCAGATACCTCTCTGTTGGACCTCCTACATATACACAAAACAAACAGCACCAGAATTACCTGCTCTAAAGGCTTTAACCTTGGCTGTGATATAAATAATACCTGCTGGAGAGATCGGTATGCATCCTGGAGACCACCTTGTCACTGGAACAGGCTCCTCATCAATGTGAAGCAGAGTTCTTCCCTAATGCAATTCAAGTATAACTTCGACAAGTGGATGGGGAACAGGAAATGTATCCCTGGTTTGGCACCTATGTCTCTAATGGGCATGGGCAGCCTGTAAATGGTTCGTATCCAGGCCCTTGCTTTAAATGTTTCATCATCCAAGACCCTGCTTACACTTATCTAGGGTACCAGAACTTGTCAGAGATTTGGTATACATGGCTAGGCTTAAAAATGCCCTTGTGGTCATTAGCCTAGTGAACACCTATGAACCTTGCCTAGTTCAGGGTTATGGGGAAATGGGGCCTATCCTAGCATTCAGTCCATACAAGGCAGAGAGATTGTTGCTGTACAGAATGCTAGCCTATCTCAGAATGCACACAAGTGCATAAACAAACTCAGCCACATACTTCCTCCCTACCACATACACACACTCACATACACAGACATAACACCTACAGGTAATTTGGAGAAGTGTTCCTTTACCTACAATATATCTTTGGATATATGAAAACATAGTCACCCATTGAAAACCCACAATGACATAAGGGCTCAAAATTTTGATGGTCTTTTCATTTTTTTAATGTTTTACTTTTGATAACCTCTTTCACAGAGTAGAATTACATATTAGACTCCCTCCATGGACACCTTCTGTTATGGCATTAAAATGCAGTTTCAGATCTGACTAACAGTCATAGTAATTTGCCATACAGCTCCACGTATACTTCAGCTATGTGAGTAACATACTGGTGTATTTTTTCTTTTCTTCAGAATGTAAAGCTGCTTGAGTGTGAGTTCTGATGAACTGCTGTTCTTCTTCCCAGGTTTGATAGTGATGATGTCACCAGTGAGGAAAGGGAGATGGTGTTAGTTCAGGTCAGTCACTATCCACGTTGAGTTTTTTATAGGAGTGACCATGGTATGCCTAATGGGGTGTGGTTTTCTTGGCTGTCTTGAAGGTGCAGACTGATATTAGGTACTTATATCAAAAACAAGACAGCTTTTAAGAATGTATCATGCTACATGTAAGAGGGGTACTGTACTCCTAACAGACTGACCCTCCTACACAAATTTTCTTTAAATGCGTAGGTTCAATATAATTACACTTTTACTACTGAGGATGGATAGATCAAGGGGGCAGTAGTCCCCTAAAATGTACTGCACTTTAGAGCAAAATCATTTGTTTTCAATATGTTTCGTTTTTATTTATTTCTTTATTAATTTTCACCGAAGGCATGAGTCACGATTTCTCACAATGCTGTCATTATACCATATAGGAGACCTTATGAGCAGCACTTTTTACTGAACTTCCTGTGAGGACACTGAGGTCAAAACCCACTAACATTTATTACAGTTGACATTTTAGCACAATATGTAATTGTTAATAATAAACCAGTGGCCTCATTCAGTTTTACAAGCAAGACCTGCCACTGGGTGACGCTTTGACATTTTTCCTTTAATAATGAGTTGCTGCCAAAACATTATTTTCTTATTATATTAATTTCTTCAATCTGCTTAGCATGCCTTTCTCATGTCTTAGGAGCATGTAGAAGATTAATTAATGCTTAAAATGATCATACAGTCCTCTATTTAACTGCATATACATTTCGTGACTTTCAAATAAGTATATATTTTATTCTGCTACAGTATCCTTATTAATTCATTGTCTCCATCTACTGTCACATTTTCCCTCCAAAAGGACATCACCCATGTACTTAATGGGCAGCACTAGTCAAGAAATGACTGGAAAAAGAGAACCTTGGACATAACACAGACATCCTTCTATTTCGCTTTTATGTTGCATACTGGTAGTCATTGTCAGTTTCAGGCAGTCGGCAGGAGATTATCTGGGTGAGATGAGCTCTAATGCCAATTAGGCTGATCTGTTCTGACCTGAAATGAACCTCATAATACATAATCCTAACTGCATTAGCAGTCTGTGTAATTCATACCACAACAGTCAGAAGGCCCAGAAGACAGACTGACAAATCTCCTTACTGTAAATACTGCACAGCTGTTGTTATGGATTTAGCAGGAGGTCACAGCAGTACTGGATGTTTATGCAATGAGGAGCTGAAACACAGTTTATAGGTATATGCAGGGCATGCCATGTCCTAAAAATATGCTTTGAATCTATAACAGGAGACAGGAGGGTTGTCATAATGAAGTGACTGAGCTAGATAAATACTAACAGCTCACTTGCTGTATAATTATATTTTTTCTTCCAGTTCAAGAATGTAAAAGTTAAATATAAATCCCCATTTCTTACCGAATGTATACAATGAGAAACACTGCATGATCCTCAGTATTTCCCTAAACTTACATAATTGGGATGAGGTTAAATTATGTAAATGTTCATTGTTCTGGCCATGTGTTAGCGCAGCTCTGAAGAGTCCACAGGCTGACTGCATGTCATAACACTATGTGAACTGCCTTAAAATACATGAGAATTCTGAAGGGCCATTCTTAAATTTGCTAACATTTTGTTGCTGCACCATCAAATATATTATCTCAGTGAAGAGTTCAGCTGTAGCTGGTTTATATCTGACAGTTACTGTAGAGGATTAAGGTACTGTTCATGTTGCCAAGGGTTTGATTCCCTCAATCTCCATTAAAAAACTGTGGGACTCAGAGCAAGTCAATTAACTGGACAGCATCCCCAGTATGAAAAAGGTCCGTAGAGATGGAGATCAGTGCTCCACCTTGGTAAACAAATGCAATAAATTTTCACTACATTAATATTCAACACGTTTGTTTCTTTTTTACTTTCACTGCATGTTTGGTCAGCCTTTAATCTGTATAAGTTGCATCTTATATTGTCTGTAGTTTCACTTTGGAGAAAGAATACTTCTGCTATGGCCAGAAGTACTTCTCTCACATATTGAATGAATGAGAGCATTCCCAGACTTTCACAATATCATTGTGGTGGTATTTAAGCCAAGCCACTGCTTTGACCACTCCAGTGCACCACCCTCTGTCAGCTGCCTGCTCCTCACTCTCAACAACTGACAGAACAGTAGTTAGTAGAGAAGCTTTTCAGGTCTAATGTCTAAGGTTCACTCCTACCCTTTGCTGGCATTTAGATTAAATTTGTCGTTTTTACTGTCAGTCTGTAAATGCTTTAATTCCTCACAAAGCTGCACAATGCAGGATGTGTCTTCTGTAAGATAAATACTTATTAAGAGATGTACTGTGCATATTTTCTCCCTGAGATTCCATTGAAAAAAACCTTTGTTCAATAAGCTTAACCCAGATGACAATACACAAAAAGCAAAACGTGACAACAGTACATTAATATGTATGAAATTAACATGTTTTAGCTAGAGAAGGAATATTACCTTAACTGTTTTTTTGGGTTTTGAGACTCAAAACTAGAACTCTAAATTTGAATCTCACAATTTTAAAACACTTGACAATCAGATTCCATAATCAGATGTTCTGGGAGTTAATGCAGATGATTATAGCTATGGACCTATAATGCACTGATTTCTATAGCCCAGGGTTTAAACCCCTTAGCTTCCATTTGCCTACTTTGTGACTCTCACCAAATCCCCTAACCTGAGAGTGAAAATGTATCATCCCTGGAAAAAGAGACTTGAGTCTAGTGGCCATTCGTATTTAGAAACAGAAGGCATTTTCTTAGTCTGCATTTATGGATGTTAAGATCCCAAACACAAACAGCTTCAAAAAAGAATTAAGAAGTTCCCTCACTAAGTCATGGATATGCCCCTGTCAGGACCCTACTTAATTGGATCTACCACTCTCTTCACTTCGTAGAATCTCCTTCTTGCAGTTTATGCCTTAAGGATATGACACCTCTTATTTAATAAAAAAAATAAAACTTAGATGATGGTATATTTTCACTAATTGTTGCCTAACATATAAGAATCTTTCTGCTGTATTATTTGTTACAAGTCCTCTATGTATATGCTGTAAATAGCATACCAACTTTACTGCATGTCTTATTATACTTGCTGCTTTCTCTCTTTTTCTGTTATCAACTTTGTGATTATTGTATAACTGTTATTATTACTCAGTTTTGTGAAAATTGTATAATTGAATAATTTGTTCCTTTTGCTGGAGCTTTTCTCCTCGGACTACAGGATACTCACTTCCTCAAATGCATTTAGTCACTTACTTCTAAATAGGCTAACACTTATTAACTGTACAATACAACTTCAAAGTATGCAGCCGAATCCTGTTACAATAGTTAACTATTGGTTACACATAATCTATAGAAGCTCACTTACAGTCCCCTATACATGCACTTTAGAGCGGTACGATAGAACCAGGGCCGGACCGGTTATTGTCACACACCACAGTTACAAGTTGTGGTTGTACACTATACAGGTACTCGTATCACGACATGGATATTAGGGATCCCCGGGTCATCCCTGGATACCCAAGCCTCCCTGCCGGAGCGCTCCTTCTTTAGAACCCGCGTCTTATTCTGGCACTTAACGGTATCCTGCCACTAAGCAGCCCATGCAGAATATACTTTCTATTTCTCCAGAATACAGTTCCATCTCCTCCTTCTTGTTATCTATCTCCTTTCTGGTCTATCTGTCTCAATGAACCCTATTGTCCATTCAGGTCCCCCACTGAATGGCATATTGTCCTGCCACTCCCTTCACATGCCATCACTGAATCTCCCTACCAGAAAACTCTCCGTCAGCTTTTCCATTCTGCATTTCCTCACCCTAACTTCTCTCTCTACGTTGTAGCCACATGAGCGTCTTCCTGCCTCCACTGGCGGACTCTACCTTAGCTCTGCGCTTGCATCCAGCGATCAAGACTTCGGTCCTTGTATTCTCCCTGCAGAATACTGGCAAACACGAAACCCGTCGTAGACTGCCCTCATCGACGTTCTTGAGATTCCAGACTGACACTATCAGAACAGCCCTTTCCTCACAGCACACCAAACCTGCATGCTATGGTGCTACGTGCTGCAAATATGTGACAAATGCCATTTTTTCAGTAAACTTATGTCTCTCTTTCTTTTGACACATGAATTGAAATTCAGAATAGGTCTCTGGTAGTCCTTCTCTGCTGGCTACTGAGCATAATTCTATACATGCCAATCTGGTAGAAAATTTTTTGACTGGATGCATCCAAGCATCTAATCATTTAGAGGCCATATTTATCAAAAAACCAAACCCACTCCATCCATTAATCTATATGTTCCATATGCTGCAAAATATATACTCACCCCAAAGGCCCAGTGAATCAGTATGAGTACAGGCTCGACGGGACTCAACCATCAACATGTTTGTAGCATCACCGCCAATGTATGCAGAAGTCAACTCAGGTCTACTCGACCCATTTGGCTAAGGCCCGCTGCATCTATCGTGGGTCCTGCCTTGTTGCAACTGCTGTACTTCACGGGCCTTCCTGGCCCCCAGGAAGTGACACTGGTGCAACCACTGTAAATAACTTCCCTCACAGCAGCTGTTTGACCCCCCACCTTAACTTCCCCACAATAATAAATGCCATCCGCACACTCAGCTCTTGGCCCAACTGCTCTTAAGGCCTAAAAACTAAACACGCTCAGCTCTGTTTTTGCCTTGCTCATTCCACCAGAACCAGCTAGCTAGCACCGGTCTTCTGCGCTTCGTTCTCACTCAGCCTCCTGGCAGACACCCCCGGATGTCAGGCTGTCCTGCTTCCGTGCCCTTTACTCCTCCACAGTCCCTCCAGGCGCATCCAGCATCGACTTAGTTTAGCACTCTCGCGACATTAGCCCATCTCCGGCAGCTGTCCCACAATCTCTAGCTTCATAAGCTTCATCTGTTGCTGCAGATCTCGTAAAGCTAAATGACATGGTGCTAGCCCATCTCGCTGAAAACCAGAGGCTTTTGCGCAAACTGTAACATTCCATAGTCTACTTTCTGCAATAGAGCAGCCAAAGACTCCGAATTTAAAAAATCTGTGTTACAAACCTGGTTATCTAGCTGGGAATAGTAAACCCTGGTGTTGTGCTTCATTTGTGCAGAACCCAATGGGTCGGGTTTACCTCGCTGGCATTTAAAAGCCCTCGACATGATGCCAGTGCACAGGTCCTTTCAGAAGACTGTATTAAGTCAGGGTGATCTTGTTCAAACCAAAACTGTCTGTGACTGTTGCCCGCGACCTTTCCTTGTTCAAACGCCTTAGCACCACTGCCCCTTCACGTCAGCTTATGATTTCCTTCCTCTTGAGCTTAGCCTAAGGACCTAGTTGCTCAACAGATTTGGAGTTCCAAGCCACTAATCAGCTTGTGCCTTTTTGTAGCCTGTTGAATCTCTAACACCCAGCTTTCAGCTTGCGCCTGTTGAAGTGCTGGCACCTTGTTCCCAGGGCTACCCCCTCTGATTGTTTTGCCTTGTTGACCCCTTTTGCACTTCCTTTGCCAGGAGCACATTCTAAACTTCGTCCTCCCACCCCAGACAGCGGGCCCTCTCCAGACCTTCAGCTCCAACCCATCTCAGCCATTCCTACTCCTCAGACATGCTGTCGCCTATTCCTCTCGCAACCTTCGACCTCTTCTCACCAATCCTCCCCATTATTCCCTGAACCCCAGCTGACAAAGATTGACACAAAAAAAAAACCACTGACTTGACCAAACCTTTGTGTGCACTATTGGGTCTTCCATGACCCACTGTGAGGTGATATTACTGAACCCCAGATATGCCTGACTGACTTCCACAAACAGCTTAAACCTTTCAGGGCTCCACCACCTTCAAACACTGATGTCCACCTTGGCTTGGTGGATACTAAACCTTCCGAGACTTTGTCACCTGTTACCTTCATCTCACCTACGGAACTTATACTGCTCCCATTCTTAATACTTTACTGGTTTGTTTATACTTCCATTAACTTTTGTGGTTCTCTTCATTTCACACTTGAGTGCATATTGTCAAACCATGCGGCAAACTCAAACTGGCGTAATATCTACATAACGTTTTCTTTAGCGATGACCGTTTTCTTTTATTCCTCCTCTTTTAAAGTTTCCTCTTTCCAGGTCAAATTTTCCTCTTTGATCAAACTTGTTTTATGGCACCCCTTGCAACTTCATTGTTGGCCAGTTCTACTTTCTTCCAGCCTCCCTTTAACCACGCCCAGCTTTACTTGCTCGTTCCCTTACTTGCCTGCCCTTACCTGCTACCACCTAGCTTTGCAACTGGTTTCATTCACAGATCCGCTTCTTACCTGCTACCACCATGACTGGAAATTATTTATATGTTCTCAAGTCACTGAACAGTCCTGCAGTCCTGCAGCTTCTGGGCCATAACTTCCCATAACTCAGCATACTCAGGAACTACAGCACTGCTCACACCTCTCCACTTCAAACTGCACCATTTTACCATTTAAGTCCAGACTACACTTGTATTAACACTTTTTCCACCCTGGCCTCTGGCCTGTTAAACATTGTAAACACTAAACACCTTTTCCCTGGTTTGTTGAACTGTACTTACCTTCCCGCATGTGTAATCAACTTTTTCTTTGCTTTTCCTTTCCTTCCTTGGTCTCTTTTCCTATATTTCTCTTTTCCGGTTGGTTCTCTCGAGAGCTCGCTTTTTTTTTCCCTTTCTTTTTTCTCCCCTCCATGACATTTTTCAGGAACATTTTTAATTAAAATGGACATTTTTTCACAGACAGATGTTCATTAAACATACTGACCAGACTTCCCTTTTCCAGACACACTTTATACCAACTTTAGCATTGGGCATGGGGTAGCACTCAGCTTCATGACCCTCTCCCTCGACCACTTGGTCAATGGTTCTTCAATGTAAATCCCAAATGTTCTTTATTCTGCTGTCAACCACTCTCATGCCCTTTTCAAGGCCTCAAGTCAGCACAAGCTAGGCTTCTAACAGTACTGCGTTGTATCAATAACATACGCTATGTCACATCTGCACATTGTCTTAAGTCATATTCCTGTCAGTCAGCATTTCTGTCCAACACACTCACAATCCACACCATTACCAGTTCATTGGCCATTCTAGTCCTTGAATTTAGCATTCCTCCTCCTCTATTAACTTGAACTTTCGACTATGACTATTGCTTCGGGTAGTCAACTCGTGACTCTGCTTTAAGACTCTGTGAACGGACTCTCCCCCGGGTCATCAGAGGACATCAGGACAATCAGTTTGCTGCCAGCGAGTGCACGCCTTGCTGCCCACCTAAGCTGCCGCCATCTGCCCGCCTCCATTATCTGGTTTGCCTCAAATACAACTCCCACATCTCCTCTCAACCTGTAGGTCTGTGTCTGACAGCAACATGCAACCAGTGACCCAAAACCCAGGGCCACTCCCCTGGCCGCGCCACAGTCTTCGCCGCCCAACATGAACTGCACCCAAACTTTCATGCAGGAGGACCAGGCATCCATCCCATCCTTCGCCAATATGTTATATCCTGGGAAATAATAAGACCACCACGTTTCTGGAGTTAGGGAGCCTTTCTTTATTAGAGCCCAGGTGCGCACGCCATGCTACATACTCACCACTCTGCAAGTCATACACACACGGAAACAAACAAGTTACCAGAGAATACAGAACCAACATTACATGTTGAATTCCCCACAGCGCCCCTACAGTACAACAACAACATTACCAGCCCGAATACTACAGGTCTCCACTGAAAAGGAGCCGGTGCTCAGAAAGATTAACCCGGTTAACAAATGTGAAAAAATGATAAATAAATAAATACAAAGTTTAGTAACTCAAATGCTCTGAGTGATTGAATATCACACCCATGAGATTTGAAATTATTCTGCATATATAATTTTATATCTGCAAAGTCTGCGGCTGTTTCTTAACATATTCATTTGTCAACAGCAAAGCAACATACCTTACAAACCCAAGGATGAATTTAGTGCCATATATTGATTGTTTTCCAGGACAGACTCATACAACCCCCCCCCCCCCCACACACACACACACACACACACACCACTCTGATAGGATAATTCAGGAATCAGAAAATGAAATCATGCAGGAATATTAGGATTTCAAAATTCATTGTTAGAACAAGACAGCACAGTGTCTACTATTAAAATAATTAACTGATCATTCATCAGTTCTCCTATTTCTTTGTTTTTTTTGTTTTTTTTTTAAATAAAATATATTTGTTTTAATCGGTTCAAGGTGAGAAGAAAAAAAGCCAACAATTACTCTTTGCTGTATCAACACCTTTTATAGCAAAGAGTTATTATAGTTCATGGACTGTCATATATACATAATTATCAAACTTTATCAAACACCTTTGCTGTACTAAATCTAAGTGCTACATTATCACCTTGCAGCAGTTCTTAAAACACAACCACTGTTATTAAGAGACTGCTGGATTTTCTTCCAGGAAACGATCAACACCTCTTCTGCCTTAACAACCACATTCCATATTTTCTTGTGCATTGGGAAACTGCACCTTTCTCCCTACCCTTGCTGCAGCTTTGTTATCCAGGTAAGTTAAAAGTCCTTTAGCTTCTCTCCATATTGTATAGACTGCTGAGGGTCTCCACTGTTTAGCTTATCAGGCAGTGAAAGACCTGCCATTTTCAACCTTCTCCACCATTATAAAACCAATTTTCTGCAAATGCCCATTCTTAAAATCTTGATTTCTATCACAGAATTAACACCTGCTGACATAACCAAATCCTGGTTCACTGTGAAACCATGTTGACTCAATAGCAGCAAATGAGTACAGACATATCAAAATGCTTCTGATGAAAAACACTTTCAGTGAGGCAAAACATTTTTTTTATTTTGCAGGAGAATCCCTACAGCACCGCCAGTAGAGCTGCCTCACAAACACCCCTAACATTCCTAGATACTAACTCCATAGTCATGTAACAGTGGGAAAAGGCTGAAGTCATGTTTGTTGAAAATGGTTTGTAAGGAAGTGGAACTTGGTCAGCTTGTTATCATTCAGTTGTCAGGTTTCCCAGCTAGTGTATAACCTGTATTTCATAGGTTCATAAGTTCATAGGTAAGTGCTAGGATAGCTGCCCTTGTCGGCCATTTTAAGCCTAGCCATTTTCCATTTTTCTGCTTGAAGTAACCTATCCTGTTTGGTTATAGACTGGTATTAACGATCCCATGGTTGATAATTATATATTACCCCAATGAGAATAACTATATTCATACTATACAGTATATAATCTGAGGGGACTCATACATTGTATAAAGCATTTAGGAGCTGTCTCTGTCCATTAATAGTACAGGAAGCAGTCCTGGAGTAAATTTTCTATTTCCCATCCACAGATCGTAGTTGTGCTTAAAAATGTTCATGGCTAAACTTTGTTTTATGCAGATGGAGTGTATGTTCCACTGCATTTGTATGCTCTACAAGATATACCTGTCCCTCCAAACAATTTGGTTGGTGTTGCAGAAGAGGTTTAGATCCTTATACTGAGTATTTCAGATGCGATTTGACTTGCTGATGTGCAGTAAATCCATCAATAATGGGTCTGAGGATGCCTCGTGCACCAGACATAGGATACCTCTTATTTGTCTGTAGGATGCTAAGTATAGCAACAGGACTTTATGTCAGTCCATGTAGTGTATGTTGTTTAGGCCTTGTATCCTTTTAGTAAGGTATCTGTTTAAGCATTCCTGTTGTTGCATGTGTCTGGACAGATACATGCCAAAGAATGTATTGTATTCAATGATTGTTCTAATGATGACTGAATAAAGGGGAACAATGACATCATTAGATCTAGACATTTGTTTATAAGTTGTACAATATAGAAAAACTTTCTTTAAAAAATAGGCTCATGTTGGTCAAAAGTTAGGTCACTGTATCCATAAGATCCCAAATCCCAAATAACTTGGTCAAATCTTAGTGGAGTTATGCCAATGTGGTAGTTCCCTGGTGTAGATGACTTCCGAAAGGATATAGTAATGCAATTTTTGGCATTTAGTTTCAGTCCATTATGTTGACACCAATTATTTATCTGGGACAAACCTTCCTGCAGGATGGCTAAGTCATTTAGGAATTTAATGACTGCTTCCAGCTTGCAGTCATCTGCAAACTTCATCTGCCAGAGACCTTTGGGATTAGCTTTTACTTCAGAGAAGTAGTTGGTAAAAAGGAGAGGACCTAGCACAGAAGCCTGGGGGACTGTACTGGTGACTGGTCTCTTTGTGGAGGTAACATCCCCAATTTTGATTATCTGTGCCCTATCTATGAGCCATTTTACAATCCAGCAGGTGGCATGCAAGTTTATTCCCAGTTTATTTAGCTTTTCTAGTATGCCTGAGTGGGTAATTGTGTCAAAAGCCTGGCCAGATCTATGTTTGCAGTGTGCACCATTTTGCCTTTATCCACTGCTTTGGCGACATTTTCAAAAAAAAAAAAAACTGTCCTTGATGAATCCAGACTGAGACAGCTCCAGTGTTTGGAGGTTCCCTATGTCTCAGTTGATTAATTACATGATAAGTCTTTCCATAGCTTTGCAACATGAGGCTGGTCAGACTTATGGGTTTGTAATTGCCTGGGTCTGTGGAAAGTCTTCCATTATGCAAAGGAATGACTGCAGCTTCTCCATTCACTTGGTGCAAAACCTGTATGGAGGCTGAGATTGAAAGTGTTATTAGGAGTCTGGATAAATTGTACCTCATGCTATTTAAGATGCATCTAGGGATATTGTCAGAACCCATCAAAGGAGTATTTTTAGCTTTTGATAGCACTTTCAGTACTTGGTCTTGTTTAATAGCTGGAGGTGAGACAGTTTCAGGTATATCCTAAGGGACAAATACAGGGGAGAGACGGGTAAAGTTAGAGATAAATTTATCGCCCTGTAGTTTCTCTACATATTCAACCTTAGTATATATAACATTATTCACAATCAGCTGAATGCATTGCTGCACTGTACTTTTGAGATTATGAACATAACTAAAAGATATCTTGTCATTGTCTTTGGCTTGGGTTGCTATTTTAGCCTTAAACTTGGTTTTGGTGGATTTTTTAAAACTCTTGAGTTGTTTGTTTATTTCAGTGACAAGGGAGCTATCATTCTGGGAATTCCTTTTCTTACTTTTGGTCAAACTTCTTTTCATTTTATTATAAAACGTGTTGATATTATGGTTCCACCATATGGATATGTTTCTGTGGTTTGCCCTGCACTTGCTCCTACTTGATACAGCTGCAGCTGTGCAGTTGTTTACATGCTGGTATAGAGGGTGGTGTGCATTTCTATATATTCAATGGAGTTATCTGGTTTTGGTGGGATTTGAAGCTTGCCAATGTATTACTTAGGAGTAGGAAGTTTGTCTTAAAGGAATTTTTAAAGGTACCTTGGATGGAATGGATCTCTGGATTCAATATTATTTTGAAGGAGACTGCTTTATGAACAGACCTAACAAGTGATGAAGATACACAAGGAATGCTGCAAGATGATCCCCCATATTAGTAAGGACAAGATTCAAGATGTTATTTCCCCCTAGTGGGTTCTCTGACTAATTGTTTCACGGCATTTGTTTTAACAAAGACCAGGGATCCCTGTTGTTTCCCAGTCTATAGTTGGATAGTTTAGATCACTTAGGAAAATTGTATTGGGCTTCATATTGAGTGATTCTAGTTCCTGTAGATAGGCATTGGTGCTTTATTTTTTCATATAGGGAGTTCTATAGCTAGCTAATATATGGTACAGGACTTTCTGATGGTCATTTGGTCATGAAGAAGCTCTAATGCATCATGCTGCTTTACCAGCCTTAATGTGAGTCTCTTCTGGGTATAGATTGAGACACCTCAAGCTTTCTTCTCATACCTGACAGTAGTTGT
Organism: Protopterus annectens; assembly: GCF_019279795.1. NCBI lineage: Eukaryota > Metazoa > Chordata > Ceratodontiformes > Protopteridae > Protopterus > Protopterus annectens. The sequence continues at coordinate 1,646,780,361 of NC_056739.1, read as the reverse complement.
TCTAAATGTGTGGATGGCATTATAGCCCTGCAAAGTCAGAGTGCTCTCTTCTATTTTAGACCATGTCTCAGACATTAAACAGATGTCTATGTCTCCCATGGTGAGAAGGGCTAGTTTTTTTTTGTTTAGGTACCTAGCATTGATCAGTAACGCCTTCATATATTCCTTTGCTTGTTGGTAGGTTTATCAGTTTGACATTGCCAAAAAAGGCACTATGGGGGTAGATAACGTCTTTGCCTTGAACTAAAATCCTAGAGGGGACAGATGCAGGCCATCCCTGGTGAAGCATCATGTTCTGTGAATCATATCCTCCCAGGCTGACAAATATTGGACCCCCTTTGAATAACACCAAAAGCTGACAAATTTATTGAAGTCAATTATTTTTGCTCATATTGTGATATTATCCTTGGAGAAGTTAGAATGCTGCCCATTGTTAGACTCATACCTGCTTCAGACACATAGTCTGAGAGATACATCATGTCTCTCTTTATATAGTCCAGGAAGTTACACCTAGTCATTGACACTGGCATGAACTATGACAGAGTCATACTTACTTGTTGTTCAAGGACTTGAGTGCATAAGTGATCTGATGGATCCTGGCACCAGACAAGCAACTACCCATCACTCTTTCTTTGCTCAGCCTGGTAATAGGCACATCTGTATGTCTGTAATATGAATGTTTGGTTTGCTTTCGTTTGACTGATGCCTGCCTTATGGGCTCAACATCTGTGACTTTGGGATTCTTTATACTATGGGAGAAAGTAGGTTTAATTTCCTGAATGTGCTTTGTGTCTGTGTTGCATTTTCTTGGTCTTTAAGATTTAGGCAAGTTAATCTTTAGAGCCTCAGTATATGATGTATTATGTGCATTGTGATGGCCTTTGAGAGGTGTGATATGTGGTGTCCTGATGACAATTTTTGTGTCTCATTTTACTCTATGCAAGATTTTTGCTTCCATGGATATTATATATGTACATCACTCGCACACTGTGTTATGCTGCTTGAATAAGATTAAAATGTCAGACACCACAAGACAACTCTTACACTGTCTCAAGATACCCATCTCAATCAGGCTTACTAGTGAAGTTATGGGGAAGTGCTTCTCCTTGATATGGACACGAATGATACTGGGGGCAGAGGTAACTATAACTTCTTGGAGTTTGGTTTTAGAATAAAGTTTGGGTGGACTTGCTACTGAGTATTTAAATTTCAATACAAAACAACTAGCCTGGAAATCTTCTTCTGCCACCAGCAAGAACCAATAAACTAATTATAGTACACAAAACTTACTAATTTGGTACTAAAATCAGTACAAGTAGTATCAGTACACTCAATATTAAGCAATTTATCAAAGTTATTTTAGTAATTAGTTTAAGGACAGAGACTTTGCAACATGATACTTAATGTGCTAATTGGCAAAGCCAATAAATGGCAAAAGGCAACGAATTATGTTATCAAATTACCATAAGGGCAACAGCAACAGAAACACTGTATTTAAGAACACATCTACAACACGGTGGATGGAAAGGGAAAACAAGTAGATTCATATATCTGTGCTAACTGGCCTTAATGAAAAAGTCCTGAAATAGCCTGACATACAGTCAGCACATAAAAATGAAACTAGGGGTTAATAACAAAGGTTAAACTATTTAAACAGCAAAAATGCAATGCAACTTTGTACTGAAATTACTAATATAGGCTTAAAGACCTTAGCTAAAGCAGATACAGACTGTTAAATGCATTTATAAGCAGATCAAGGAATAAACACACATCTTTTTTTCTAGGTGTAATGGAACTATTTCATTTTGTCAGTAATTAAAAAAAAATCACAACAAATAGCAACTTTGGAATTCTTAGACTCTTAGCTCTGAGCTGACTGGCCAGGAACTACCTTAATACAACGTTAAATCATGAACTAGCCTGACATACACTCAGTACATAAGAATGATTTTTCTTTCTACAGCTGTCACATAATGATTGCAAGCAAGGGAACTATCAACTCAGTTTTTAAGATTCCTAACTAAATTTTCAGTTTGCAGCGAATCTGAATTGCCCCAACTCTAATAAGTGTGACTGCATGTGTGTGTGATATGGAAGAAATTCCTGGCAGCTACTTCTGTTTTGCCTTTTACCTTGACAGCTGTGGATGCCTGTAGAGTCATTCAAAGAGTCAGATGTGACTTGTAAGAGAGCAGGTGAGTAAGCAAACTAATAGCATGTCTTTAACATCTAAGCCGTCATATCAGTAAGCAACTTCTTAATTTAGAACATATACTAAATTTACAAGGTTTACTGGATAGTATAGTTAGCAGGAGTGCCATGGAGAAGAGAGAGAGACAAGTATAATGTGAATTTGGTTAGTTAGACTGGGACAATGATGAGGAGGAGGAAGGGGGAGGGGAGAAGGAAGAAGGATGCGTTCCAGCTAAGAACGATGTTGGCTATTACTTGTAGGGGAGCAATCAAGTTTATTAAAAAACTGCATAACTAGATGTCAAACTTTACCACTAAATTATAACTTATAAAATCAGAGATTTGCAATCCTACATACCCCGAGATTTGGCAACCCTATATGCATTTCTGCTGATCCTCGGGTTTTATTTCCACTCAGGTAAAACTATCCTAACTGTGGTTGTAACTCACTTGAGTCTTCCTGTGACACAAGAATGACCATTCACTTTCATAATGCCCAGCTAAACATGTTTGCTTTATTTACTTGCCAAATTATCTTAAGATAGTCTTATAGTTATAATATATAAATGACAGATGCAGAGTAAGTAAAAAAAAATAAATAAAGATAGCTATCAAACAAAAGTGCGGTCTTACCATAGAATTTGTGGGAGTACTGTATTCTAAATTTCATACACGTTATGCAGCATAGCTTTTGTAGTGCAACTATGGTGCTATTGTCCAAAAGCTGGCACACTGCATCTGTTCAACCAGAGCTTTGGCTAGATTTTTTGATGCTCTGTTCAATTTCCCAATCTGGTACATCCTTAACTTAATTTCCAGATTTACAGTGCAGAAAAAAAAAAGTGGCCCTTTCAAAGTTGAGGTACAAAAGAAAAAAAAAATCCTCTTAGACTTTAGGAACAAAAAAACAAAAGCTCTTCTGCTCTGAAACTTTAGAAAACCACTTGCAGCAAACGTAACAAGAAACTTGCTACAGTTAAAATTCAACACACAAAGCATTTCAGCTATGACCACATATACAGAATGGGCATTAATTTCTGAATGTCAATACTGGATTTCTGGTCAAAGCCAAAGCTTTGAAGAATTTTGTATGTGATACCGCATAATTGGCATCTGCCAATCAAATCATTATCGATTTGTGTCCAGAGCAGCTGACCCCTTAACCCAACCCTAGCTATGTCCCTGTTCTTAAAATACAAATACTTTGTGTAACTCAGAGTGCACTAACATGAGTTAGGCTGTTAAAACAGTCAGTCATGTTTATTTCTGTACCTGTAGTGAAATATATTACAAACCAAAAACAAACAAAAAACTACAACAGCAAATACTAATAAGATCTATGTTGTTGTGTCTTTTGGCTTTTCCCGGTTAGGGGTCATCACAGCGGAACTCCGGTCCACTAATGATTGGCAGTAGATTTTTACGTGCCGAGTTGCCAGCTCTGACGCACAACCTTCAAAGAAGGTATGCCCATTAATGCATGTCTCCACACAGAAGATGCTCTAGCTGAGAATCAAACAGGACAATGTCTTACTGTGAGGCGACAACGCTACCGCAGCACCAGTGAAACAATAAGATATGCAGTCACATATAGAGATACAACAGGTCACCTATTATAATACCAAGGCAGCTCAGTGTGAAGACAACACTAAATTCCTGGATATGCTGAACTCCTTTTATTAGATTTGAATACAAAAATAACTTGTCTGCAACTAGGTTATCCACTGACCAGAATGACGGGGTGCTCAGTCTTAGCTCTGAGGAAGTGAGAGGTCAGCGAAAGAAAACAACCCCAGAAAGGCTGTTGGCCCACAGAATATACTGGGCAAAGCACTAAAAGGGGTGTGCAGATCAACTAAGCTCAGTTATGACAGATATTTTTAACACCTCCCTTGATCTAGAAAAAGTACCCTCTTACCTCAAGGTAACAGATGTCATTCCTCTTCCCAAAAAAGCCAACCCCTTTTCTCTTATTGACTACAGACCAGTTGCTTTAACTTCTAATGTCATGAAATGTTTTGAGAGGATTATTAAAAAGCACCTGTTAGCAATTCTACCATCAACCTCTGATCCTCTGCAGTTCAATTACCAGGCAACCAGGTCCACTATTGATGCCATATTGGTGGCATTGCACCTCTCACTTGACCATCTAGAGGGAAAGAACAACTATGTCAGACTGTTGTTCATAGACTTCAGTTCGGCATTTAATACTGTGGTTCTGATGCAACGTATCGATAAGCTAGTCAACCTTGGAATAAACAAGCACCTTTGTAACTGTATCTTAGACTTCCTGATCAACAGAACACAGAGGACATGTCTAGGAAATAACACCTCAGGGTGCATAATTTTCAATAACGGTGTTCCTCAGGGATGTGTACTCAGCCCACTATGGTTCACCATCCTTACCCATAACTGTTCTGCAAAACACAGCTCCAATCATATCAAGTTTGCAGATGACACCATGGTCGTGGACCTCATCAAAGGAGAGGATGAAAGAGCATACAGAGACAAGGTCAACTCTTTGATTGACTGGTGTGTGAGAAATAACCTAGACCTGAATGTCAATAAAATAAAGGAAATCATCATTGACTTCAGGAAAAGGTCAACTGCCCACTCATTACTCAAGATTAATGGTGAAGAGATGGAAAGGGTTAAAACTACAGAATTTCTAGGAGTACACATTTCAGAGGATCTCTCTTAAACTATGAATACTGGTCATTTGGTCAAAAAGGCCCATCAATGTCTCCACTTTCTAAGAAGGCTCAAAAGAGAAAAGCTTCCACTTACTGTTTTCTCCACCTTCTACATAGGAGCTGTTGAAAGCATTCTCACCTGTAACTTCACTGTTTGCTTTGGAAACTGTACAGTAAGTTAAAGGAAGAAGCTACAGAGAGTGGTCACCATTGCTAATAAAATCATGGGCACCAGTCTACCATCAATCCAAGAGCTATTCACAGCATGGAGCCTTGAAAGAGCCCACAACATACGTAATGGCTCCTAATACATAAACAGTGACAATTTAGTTCGTGTGCAATAACCAATCTTACCTGTGAGGCTGCTACTGTACTACATAGAGGAGTTAGCTTTTTTCTTAAGTTCTTGGGGAATAGTCATCAGTCTCTAATTTCTTTACTTGATATGTCTTAATGTTGTATTTGTGTATCCTATGCCTCTTCTGTACTCTCATCGTGAGATGATACTCGTAATTTTGTTTAGGTTTACACATGTGTAGTCTAAATGACAATAAAGTTTACTTTGAATCTTTGAATCTTTAAACATAAAATTAAACTGCACAGAATAAATCAATAAAACACACTGAAGGAAATGTTGCATAAAATACATGCTTTTAGGCATCCCTTGAATTTATCCGCAGTAAGGCAATTTCAAAGCAACCTGGATAGTGAGTCCTACCTTTCAGGCCCTTGATATATGAAAGAAAGACAAATTGAGGTTTCCAGCTTCATTCTGAGGATTACTAGCTGTCCATAAGCAGATGAAGTTTCCTGGACTGCTAGTAAGTTACAAGTGGCTCTTTCGAATAAGCTGGACCAAGGACATATAGAACTTTATATTCCAGTAACAAGACAATATAGATGACTTGATATTTATAGGAAGCATGTGTAGACTATGAGTATAGATAAAGTATGACACTGACAGGCACAGCACATGCCTTTAAACTAGCTGCAGAGTTCTGCACTAGTTGTATCATATGCAACTTTCAAATTCATAACCCAGTTATAAAACTTTGTAATAACCAAGATGTCATGGGTCATGCAGAAGCTGAAGCTGACAAATCCTGGGATGCTATGATGTAACATATTTGGGCAATACTCCATAGAAGACAATAACAATACTGAAATGCTAATAATTTACCTTTAAATATTTCTTTTCGTCAGGAAACATGTTACAAATATTTATGTTAGAAAAGAACTCCCAAGTCATTTCTTCCTCTAATGATATATGAATTGAAAACAGACATGAAGCAGGGCTTACAAATGACATAGGTTCATAAGTTCATAGAAGGTTACTAGGCTAATGGTCCTAGGGTACCTTTACAAGCCTAGCCATGTTATACCCATGTTCTCTAATTGACCTTGGTTAGATGGTCTTTATTGGCAGATTGACTCTATGATCAGCACCAACTGCCCCTGTCCATGATGAACATACGTGCCACCCCAGGGGTGAATTTACAGTCTCCCATCCAGTTGTTTAGGTTGCACTTGAATAGGGTCATTGAGGAGCTCTGCTTCACTTGAAAGGAGAGTATATTACAGAGCAGCAGCAATCTTTGGGTGATATAGCTGTCTGTCCAGAATGCTCTGTTAATGTCACAGGCTAGGTTTAGATCCATGGATCAAGTGACTCTTGTACCATTTGATTTGCAGATGAGCAGCATTTCCTTTAGGACAGGGTCAGAGACTGCTCTGTAGGCTAGGCACAAGTTGCCTCTCAGCAGCCTGTAGGATACAGAGTACAATGACAGGGCTTTCAGTCTTTCCATGTAAGTCATATTTTGGAGAACCTGAATTTTCTTGGTGAGAAACCTCAGTGCTCTCTCCTGCTGCTACGGGTGTCTGGTGAGGTACATGCAAAAGGGACCATTGCACTCTATTAGTGGTCTGATGTGGGTCAAGTACAGAGGAGTTATAACATCCTTAGTCTTGGACGTAATACCCTTACTTATGAGCTGAGCAATGTAGAAGGCTTTCCTTAGTACTGTGGACACATGGTGATTGAAGTTTAGATTGCTATCAACCTGTATTCCAAATCTCACACTGCTGGGTTTGAATTTAGAGGGGTGCTGTTAATATTGTAATTTGCAGGGACTTCCTCTTTGGCAAATGGGATAATAATGCACTTTTGTGAGTTTAGTTTTAGCACATGGCTTTGGCACCAATCATTTGTCTGTGGTAGCCCCTTTTATAATATGTTAATATGATTTGGGGGCTCAGTTTGCAATCATCAGTGAACTTGGTAAGCCACAGGCCATCTACTTCACCTTGACTTCTGAAAAATAGATTGCAAAGAGTAGTGGGCCCAGCACAGATCCTTGTGGTGTGCCACTGGTAACTAGTATAATGGTAGAGGTGGAATCCTCAACTTTATTTTATTTTATTTTTATTTTACATTTGTTTACTGGGATAGTCCAACTGGATACATGTCCATTTTCAGTGGAGGCCTGGAGAGAAAAGCTCCATATAGTCAAGCATACAAAAGGTTACAGAAGAAGTTAGAAAACAATTAGAATATATAAAAAAAGTGGTACTATACCTTATGTACATTGGTTTAGAGGTGTTCCCTAGTAGGGACTCACAGTTCTCATGGACAGACATACAAAGGTTATACAAGAAGTTAGAAAATAATTAGAATATATAAAAACAAAGTGGTAATATATCTTATGTACATTGGTTTAGTAATGTTCCCTAGTAGGGACTCACAGTTCTCATGGACAGACGCAATTACAAGTAAGATTGGATACATAGCATGGTGATGTAGTTAGATGTTATGATAATTACTGATTATGCTATGATAATTACTGATTATGCTATTGTTTTATAACTTAATCCAGGTTGGTACATGGGCATAGCCAGTTCAATTTGAGATACTGTGAGTTTTTTTTAAAGAGACGTTTGGAGGATTGTAGGGTTATATAGTTTGGCAAGGCATTCCAGGTTTTGCCAACAAAGTTGGTGAACAGGGATTCACCAGCTGAGTTATTAGCTTTGTGGGTTTGGACCAGTAATTTGTCGGCTGACTGTAGGGATCTCAGGTTGCTATATGGCTTAATAATATTTATAAGAGAGGTGGTATCTTTAGCGTGGTACAGAACTTTGTGCACTATTAAGAGTTGATTGAATTGAATTAAGCTGGGCTGTTCTAGCCATTCTAGTTGTTTCAGGTTCTGGCAGCAATGGGTTCTATAGATGGAGCCAGTGGCGAATCTAGCCTATGGTTGTAGGTATGGGACAGCTTACTTAGTTTGGTTTTATTGAGGTTTGAGAGAACAGGTGAGGCATATAAAAGAGTAGAGAGTAGGTGTGATCGGGCGATTTCACTCCTAGCCAGTAGGGTTCAGAGTGTCTTGTTTCCATACAGTGATCCAAGCTTCTTATTGATGGTCTGTACGGTTTTGTTGACCTGTAAGTCTAATCTGAGATTAGTGTCTATGATAACCCCTAGAAGTTTAGTGTGTTGATCTGGGGTGATAGTGGTGCCATTGTTAGATGTGACAGGGAATGAAAGTTTGGCAGATCTACTAGTGGGGGTGAAGAGCAGAAGTTTAGTTTTATTGGGGTTCAGTAGTAGGCATTGTTACTGAGCCAGTTCTCAATAGTGTTAAATGTGTTTTGGGCTAAGATTTGTAGTTCGGATGGGGAGGTAGCTGAACAGATGAGAGTGGAATCATCTGCATATTGAATACAGGTAGTTTTAGGGATAGCAGTGTGAAGATTATTGATAAAAATATAGAAGAGTAGTGGGCTTAGAATGGAGCCTTGAGGGACACCAAGTGTGAGAGGTAGCTGACTGGAGAGTTTGCCCTGCCATAGTACCACCTGTTGTCTACCAGTTAGGTAGGACTGGAACCACTGGATAGTATGCGTGTTGAGAGAAATGGATTTTAGAGAAAGAATGAGAAGTTCATGGTTGACCATGTCAAAGGCTTTTGATAGGTCAAGGAAGAGGGCAGAGGTTAGCCTATTGTCATTTCTGTTATTGTTTATGACATTAGTAAAAGAAAGGAGGACCGAGGTGGTGTTGTGTTGTGGCCTGAAGCCATGCTGGGAGTTGGATAGTAAGTTATTCTGTGTAAGGTATTGCATTAGTTGTTTGTGTACACATCTCTCCATTATTTTGGCTAGTGGGGAAAGAATGGCAATGGGTCTATAGTTGGACATGTCTGTTGAGCTACCACCTTTATGGAGTGGGATTACGTGGGATATTTTCCAGAGGGAGGGGATAGCATTTTCAGATAAGGTTCTGTTGATAAGGATAGATATGGGATATGCAATGGCATCTGCAGCTATTTGTAGGTACTCTAGCGGAAGATGGTCAGCAGCGAGGGTGGTAGGTTTTAGTTTTTTTAGGAGAATTTTGATAAAACTAGTGGATATTGGTTGGAGGCTAAATTCGGGGTGATTTGTGGATAAATTAGGCATGTGGTTTAAGTTTGGGGAGGTTAGGTGATTTGCTAGGGATTGGATAGTTTTGATGAAAAAGTTATTATAAGCGCTAGCTATGATCTCTGTGGAACTATGGGTATGGTTAGCTGGGGTGGCAGTATGTCCTGGATGAAGTAATTGATTTAAGCCTGCCCAGAACTTTTGGGGGTTGTTTTGGTGTTTTTGTAGGAGATTATGGTAGAAGCTTTTTTTATCCAGCACAATAGATTTGTTTGTGTCATTCCTGAGTTGACGATATTTTAGATGGTCAAGTGGGGCTTTGGTTGTTCTCCAGCTGGCCCAGGCTCTGTCTGTGACTTTGACATATGTGTTCTGCTGGTGAGCCAGTTGGCTATCCATCTAGTGACATGTGGTTTAATCCCCAGCTGGGAGAGTTTCTCAGTGATACCTGTGTCAGTGAATTGTGTCCAAAGCCTTGGCTAAGTCAAGATAGACAGTATGTACTGCTTTGGCTTCATCCAGGGTTATGGTGACATTCTCGAAGAAGTCCATCAGGGTCAATAAGCACAATCTATCCTTAATGAAGCCAAACTGGGTCAGGTCAAGAGTTTGAAGGTCGTATATGCCCCTGTTGATAAAGTCCATTATGATGATTTCCATGGCCTTGGATATAAGGCTGGTTAGGCTTATGTGTCTATAGTTCTCAGAGTCAGTTGATGGACCCCCTTTGTGCAAGGGCATTACTATTGATGTTCTCCACTATGCTGGAAGAAAGCCAGTGCTGAGGCTGAGGTTAAAGAGAGTGCCAAGTGGTTCCACTAGGTCTTGTTTTAGATTGTATAGTAACCAGACTGGGATGTTATCTGGATGTTCCTATAGAGGCTGTGTTTTTGGCATTGGACAGTCTAGATCTGACCTGCTCTTTGGAGATACTAGGTGTCAGTTATACTTTGGGATATGTCTGGTATGGACAAAAGGGTTAAGTTTGTGTTAAATCTGCAGCTAGCAGGTTGGCAATTTCCTCAGGATCAGTATGACAAGTACCATCCACTATAAGTTTGGTACATAGTTGAGCATTCCCTTTTAGATTTCAGACAAAGCTAAACAATGCCTTATAATTATCCTTAGCTTGGGATGCTAATTTAGCTTTGCAACTAGCTTTAGAGGATTTTACAAGATATCTGATTTGCTTATTCAAGCTGTGGGGCATAGTCGTCTTCTGCTGAGTAAGTCCCCTCTTATTCTTAGACATCAGTTTCTTCCTTTTGTTATATAGCTTATTTATACTTGAAGTCCACCAGGGTGGACTGTTTTTTCAGAAGGACCTGGGTTTGATCCGGTCAGGTACTGCAGAGTCTTTACAGTTGTTTAGGTGGTTATAAGGGGCATTTGTGTACTCCTCTGTATAGGAGTCATTGTTGGCTGTGTTAGCAGGGGCTTTAAAACTTTTTATACCATCACCTAGTAAGCTGCAGTTTGCTTTGGAGACTCTAGTAAGTCCAAGTAGGTGGCATGCTTCTCTTGGTTCATGGTGGAGGACCTGTAGCTAGCAATGATGGGATAGGGTGTTTTACATATAGTTAGTTGGACCTGGAGTAGCTCAAGAGAGTCATACTGTTTAATCAGTCTTGAGGTGTATTTGGCTTTAATGAAGATGGATACACCTCTACCTTTTCTTCTTTCAAACTCATTTTGGGGTCTGAATGTGTGGAAGGCATTGTAGCCATGCACAGCCAGGGTGTCTCTGTGGCTTTAACCATCTCTCAGTGATTACACAGATGTCAGCATCTTCCAAGGTGAGGAGTGCTTCCAGGGAGTGCAGTTTCCTGTTTAGGCTCCTAGCATTAAGCAGCATAGCCTTGAGTTTGTCTTGAATGGATTTTTTTACATCAGAAATGTTGTTGTTTTGACATTGACTGAAAAAGACACTATAGGGGATGCAAGTGCTTTTACCAGTATCCAAAAGCCTAGAGGAGACAGGTGAAGACCATCTCTGAAAAAGCAGTGTGGTCTGTCAACTATGTCTTCCCAGGCTGACAGAAACTGGATCTCCCTGGATTGACAGCAGAAGCTAAGCCAAATGTTGAAGTCAGTCATTTTTTGTCTATATTGTGGCATCATCCTGGGTTAAGGTAGAATGCTACTTAGGGCTAGGGACAAATCTGCCTGGGACACATAATCTGAGAGCTCAGTTATGTCTCTCTTCATATAGACAAGAGAGCCACATCTCAAGTCATTCATCCCAACATGTACTATGGCAGAGTCATAACGGTAATTGTTGTTGAGTGACTGACCATTGCTGCAGTCTTAGCTATATTTTGTTCAGCTGATTTCTTTTCACCTTGCTAATGATGATCTATAAGTTATATTAAAGAGACACTAGGGTGGTAAATGTTCCAAAGGAAAGGAAAGGAAAGTTCAAATTGAGTATCATCAGCATAACATTGATACAAAAATGTTACACTGTCGTGCATCTGGAAAAGTAAGGACCTTAATATTCAGCCCTGAGGCTCTCTACAACATATCAGATATGAGGGAATATGTTACACCTGGAAATACCTACTTAGTGTATCCAGAGAAACTGGAGGTGAGCCACTTCATGTCGGTGGTAAACTGACCAAAGTAGCCGTCAGGTAATTTAAAAGGATCTCATAACCAACTTTCTCAAATGCAGCAGAAAGTCCTCATGGAAGACCATGATGGAATAGAATTTCACCACCAATCGGCTGCTGAACTTTTTAACCATGGCTGTCTCATTAATGTGTCAGGTCTTGAATATAGATTGGAAATGATCTAATAGTTCATGAACTTCAAGAAACTGGTCACACTCCATACTGGGCACTTTCATTATTTCCTTCACAATAAGGGGAATATTAATACTGAGCCAGTGGAAACCACAACACAAGCTGCGGAAGCCCTTACAAATGCCTTCTATGAACACCTCCAGGACTGCATGGATCAGGCAATCCCAAATAAAACCAAGACTCTTTCCACAAAGGGCAAACGTCCAGTCTGGTGGACCCCAGCCATTAACAAACTTTACAATAAGAGGAGAAAGCTATTACATGATAGAACAAAATCCATAAAAGGGAAGTCACCCCTGATCATTATTAGTAAAAAAATACGAGCACTCATAAAATCAACTAAGGCCAATTTTGAGAGAAAAATTGCCATGGATTCAAAGGACAATCATAAGGCCTTTTTCAGCTATGTTAGGAACCTGGGTGGAAACTCCCAGATATGCTCAGAATTAGTCCAAAATTATACAAAAATCACTGAACCCACAGACATTGCCAACATACTGGCAGATAGGTTCAGTGCAAATTTCACCCCCCTCTCCCCCCCAAAAGGAGAGATAACTATCCCAGTGGAGTGTAGCCTCCCAGATATCTCAAATGCGCAGGTGAAAGCTGCTCTCTCTAAAGCTAAAAACACAGCATCAATGGGACCGGATGGTGTCCCCTGCTGTGTGCTACACAAGCTAAATGAGGAATTAAACCCGCACATAAGGCAGCTGTTTAATCTCAGCCTTACCACAGGATACATGCCCAAGGAGTAGCGTACGGCAACTGTGGTCCCACTCCACAAAGGTGGTGCCTCTATGGACCCTGGTAATTACCGCAGCATAAGTTTAACAAGTCTAGTCTGCAAAGCTATGGAGAGGATCATAATGGAGCTCATAAACAAAGATATAGGGGACTTGCAGACATTGGACCCGACCCAGTTTGGCTTTGTCAAGGGCAGATCATGCCTTTTGAACTTGGTCAACTTCTTTGAAACAGTCACCAAGGCCATTGATGAGGGAAAGGCAGTCCATACAGCCTACCTTGACCTTGCAAAGGCTTTTGACACAATACCTCAGTCGGGTATTGTAGAAAATCTTACCAGCTTAAATGTAAACCCATATGTCACAAGATGGGTTGCAAACTGGCTTAAGGACAGAACCCACAGGGTTAGAGTTGCTGGCGCTATGTCAGACTCCAAGCCGGTCACAAGTGGTGTCCCACAGGGCTCGGTCCTTGGCCCCCTATTGTTCGGCATCTACTTCTCAGAAGTACAGGCCAACATGGGAGGACTTTGGCTGACAAAGTTTGCAGACGACTGCAAACTGGGCGCCATAGTGGAAAGTGCATCGGACACGGATATCCTTCAGAAGGGACTCACGGAAACAGATAGCTGGTGCCAGAGCCATGGCCTGAAGTTAAACACCAAAAATGTATAGTCATACCCTTCAGGAAAAACAAGGTAACCCCAAGCTACCATATAGGTGGCAATCCACTAAGCACAGAAGAGGTTATCAGGGACCTGGGGACCCAGGTTGACAGTGGCCTTTCTTTTGACACTCATGTTGCTAAAGTGGTTAGAAAGACCTTCTACATTGCCCACCTGATCATGAAGGATTCACATCCAGATCTAGTGAGGTCATTGTTCCCCTGTACTCTTCACTTATCAGACCAATGATCGAGTACAATGCCCCATTCGGGATGTATCTCACCTGACATCTGCAGCAATTGGAGAGACCCCAAAAGTTCCTCACCAAAAGGATAAAGGGACTCCAAAATCTGTCATATGCTGCCAGATTGAAGAAACTCCAGTTCTATTCAGTCGCATACCATCTGTTCAGAGGTGACATGTGCCTGACATACAAGGCCATGTCCAACCTGGAATTAATGGACATGCTCCACCTCAAAAAATCCAAATCCACCAAAACCAATAGAGCAAGCGACTTAAACCTTAGCACGGATATAAATAGGACATGCTGGAGGGATAGATTTATCACTCAGAGACTCCCTATGCTGTGGAATAAAATCCCAGTCCATGTGAGGCAGAGCACCTCGCTGGCTCTGTTCAAGAGAAATCTTGACCTGTGGATGGGAGATCGTAGGTTTACCCCGGGAATCATCTCTGTGTCACTGCTGGACAGAGGCACAACAAACTAATGGGTACAGTATTTTTTCATATAAGGGGTGGCGTAAGCCACAAAACTTTTGGCTAGGCTTATAAATGCCTTAGGGCAGATAGCCTAGTATAAACCTATGAACCTATGAACCTATATAGAAGGTAGGCTGTGAATTATCCAGGATTTTTGAATCCAAAGAGGAATATCTGTGGCCTCTTTTAACATAGACATAAATAACCCAGTATCAAATATTAAGGGACAGTTCTGAATATAACAAAATCAAAGACATCTAAAGCAAGGTGAATAAGCTTGGTAAGATCAGAACTGAGCTCATAAATTGTTGGACGTACCGTAAACTCCCTCTAATCTGGTCTCTCCAGGACCGGACCTATTGCTGCATAAATGAATGGCTAGTTAATCAGAAAATGCATACTAAATAGCATTTATATATTATAGATGAGATAGAATAACAGGATTTGTGTAAGTATGCATTTTTCTAATGTATATGAAGCCTAAATCTCAAACGTCTGTTATTTGGACCAGAGGAGGCAGAAGTGTTATTCTTCTCTGCTGTCTTTTGCTACAGCTATGGCAGAAATTTGATGGCAGGTTAAAGAGGAGACTGGTTAAAGAGAGGCTGGATAAGAGGAGTCTACTGTAGAATGAATTCCATCTCATGAGCTCAGATCAGTAATATTAATGAAACAATTCTACATTCAGCCTGTGGAAGATTACTCCATGATTCCAGCATGACTCTATGACTGCATCATGAGAGTTACAAGCCATGAGGCCATTTCCATCTTGCCAATACACACCCATAAGCCTTGCCTTTCTTTTTAAGGAGGGACAGTCCAGTCATATCGAAGATAAACTTTTGAAGACCCATCCAGTCATCCAGTTCATTTTAAAGGCAGACAGTGTGTGGCACTGTTATATTTGGAGAGGGAATTTATTCCATATATGGGGTAGGAGCTCAGTATGAACCTATCCCTTTTCTTAGTCTTATTTATTTTTTTGAGTAGATTTAGGTCTCTTGTCGTAGGGTTAGCTAGATAGTTGGATTTGCTGAGGTATAACAGTTCTTGGGCTACTGGATCCTCAATAGCCCTGTAAGTAAGAAATATGTCACCCCTAAGGAGTCTATATGAATCTGATTTCCTATTAGTTAAAGTCTTTTAAGATTCCAATCCATTTAGTTACAAGCCTGTGATGTCTCTCTAATAGCTTGACATGCTCAGTAAGGTACATTCAAAATGGGGCATTGTACACAATGATGGGTCTAATCAGTGCAGAGTACAAGAAGGTGTGGACTTCTTTAGAGTTAGAAGATATACCTTTCGCTTTGAGCTGTGCAAGGTAAAAAAGATTGGTGCTTATGTATTATCGCAACCATATATTCATGATCATAATGGTCGCTTCCCGATGTTTAAATGTAAGTGTTAATGGTGTGATAATGTCAGATACCATGTTTTCTGTCACACTGAGAGCTGTCTTAGGCCTGGTTATCAGTAAAAAAGTACAAAGTTTATGTCGCTGTTTAGGTATGCACTTTAACGCCAGCATGTCATGTAACTGCAGTAAAGTGCAAGCACGCTTCAACTGTCAGGGCTGCTGTCTTACTCTCTGTAATTGCTCACTCGTCTCCCCCACATAACAAGGCACACACACACACACACACACACACACACACACACACACACACACACACACACACACACACGCGCGCGCACACACATGCGCACACATGCACATGCAAACAAAGGATGCTTTTACTCTACTTTTGTATTTTTAACAAATGTCAAACATATGCTGAGGTGCAAACATGCCACAAACTACCAGAAGAAGTGCTTCCACTTGCAGTAACATGTTTTCCATAGTATTCTTAGTACTTGGAATCAGGAACCCATAGTCAACTATCAACATCATCTAGCCTCAATTTTGACAACCATTACTGAACATCAACTTTTGCATTGCAATGCTTACTGTCCACTATGTTTACACATTTTGAAACAAGTCTTACTTTAGCAAAAAGATTGTGCCTGCATCTGTGTTTCCCTTCCCTCCTCACAGTACAAATATTCCATTCAACAGTTTGCTTCTCTGACAATTCAAGTGTGCGTCCGTATTGCACGTCAAACAGGAAGAGGATTTTTTTAATGATTTTCTGTCTGTAAAGGTAGTGGAGAGATTTTGGGACAGCAATAATAACTTTTAACAAAACTTTGCACTGTTTTATGCAGTCATCTGTACTGAAGGAAGTGAGATTCACAACCGCAAAAATCTGGTTGTGATAATACGTAAGTACCAAAAGATTTTCTAACCACTACTGCAATGTGGTGATCAAACAAAAAAGAGTTGACTACTCATGTACCCATGTCTCTCATAGCAATTGTCAGTTTGAAGTGGTGTGTTATCTATACTGTAAGTAGTAGCAAGGGGTGCTTACTAAATGCTACAATACAATCCCTTTTGGTCTTGAACTTGAGTCCAATTTTGTACACCAGCTGCTGACATATAAAAGCTTTTGCTATAGTGCATGTGTTTAAGAGGCAAGACTTGACAACCAGTCCTTGTTTACAACTTTGTTAAACAGAAATGTTCTTTTGATAATTACAGCTCTGTGAAGTAAATACCAAACAGCATATGTCCCAAAACCGAAGCATGCATGGCTTCACTAGTCAAGTTCATGTTCTCAGGGAGATGCTCCCCTCACTCTCAAAGTGTGAGTCCACTGGGCTTTCGGATATTGGCAAAGGCTCTTGCCACCCCCATAGTGCCTTTTTTAGGCAAGGCTCAAGATTCAAACCCACCCCCATAGACAGCGCAAGGAACAAGAAACTAAGGGTAATGCTGCTAAACGCCAGAAGTCTTAACCTCAAGATGCACGCACTCGAAGCTCTCCTCAGTATGGAGAACATCGATATCTGTGCAGTGACAGAAACCTGGTTCAAGGCTCCAGAGAGCACCCCAACACTACCAGGCTATACCTCGTATCATGCTTTTCGGCCCCAAAACCCGGACCGAACCACAAAAGGAGGGGGAGTTTCCATATTTATCAAGGATATCCACACCTCCAGGTTAGTGGCATTGCACAAAGTATCGGAGACCATCCATGTGCAACTAACAGTGGGCAAGACTGCTTTTCAGTTTATAGCATCCTACAGACCACCCTCTCAAAGTCAGGAATCCCATTCGGCCTTCCTGAAAACATTGGAGAACATGAAGATCTCTCTGAACACCATTATATTAGGCGACTTCAACTACCCAAACATTGACTGGGAGCACTACTCAAGCCCCAGCACCTTAGCCCAAAGATTCCTGGAAATTATAAACTCAAATGCTATAGAACAACTAGTCACCACTCCCACAAGAGGGAACAACATACTAGACCTGATCATTACCAACATGGGGACTCTATGCTCCACACCAGAAGTATATCCCTCATTGGTAAGATCAGACCATAAATTAATTTCACTGGATGTCCACATTCCGACCTCACCCCCAGCCCAGAAAACCACAGTGAAAAACTTCTCAAAAGCGAACTTCTCACTTCTCAAAACTGAAGTGGAATCCTTCAAGGCCCCAGGGCCAATGGAAACTACAGCCCAAACTGCAGAATCCTATATAAATGCATTCTACGGACATCTCCAGGAATGCATGGATCATGCTATCCCAAACAAAACCAAGACCCAATCATCCAAAGGCAAGCATCCAGTCTGGTGGACCCCTGCCATAAATAAACTGTACAACAGAAGGAGGAAGCTACTACATGATAGAGCAAAATCCCTAATAGGGAAGGCATCTCTGATCAGTACTAGCAAAAATTACGATCCTCATAAAATCCACCAAGGCCAGCTCCGAGAGGAAAATTGCACAGGACACCAAAGACAATCATAAGGCGTTTTTCAGTTATGTTAGAAACCTGGGATGCAACTCCCAGACTTGTTCTGAGTTGATTCTAAATGACAAAAAAATACACTGAACCCACAGACATCGCCAATATCCTGGCAGACAGGTTCAGTGCAAACTTCTCCACCCCTCCCCCCCAAAAGAGCAAGTATCTATCTCGGCAGAGGGCTGCCTCCCAAACATCTCTGATGCTCAGGTGAAGGCTGCCTTCTCCAAAGCAAAAAACACTGCTTCCATGGGACCAGATGGCATCCCAGGTTGCGTCCTACATGAACACCAAGAGGAACTAATCCCTCAAATAAAACAGCTATACAATCTCAGCTTCACTACAGGATATGTGCCCACAGAATGGCGTACAGCAACAGTGGTCCCACTCCACAAAGGTGGAGCCTCTACGGACCCTGGAAACTATCGACCCATAAGCCTGACTAGCTTAGTCTGCAAGGCTATGGAGAGGATCATCATGTATCTCATAAACAAAGACATTGGGGACCTACAGACACTAGATCCTACCCAGTTCGGCTTTGTCAAGGGCAGATCCTGCCTTTTGAACCTGGTTGACTTCTTTGAAACAGTCACCAAAGCCATAGATGAAGGGAAGGTAGTCCACACAGCCTATCTGGACCTTGCAAAGGCATTTGACACAATACCCCACTCGGGCATCATAGATAAGCTATCCAGCTTAAATATAAACCCCTATGTCACAAGATGGGTCAAACTGGCTCAAAGACAGAACCCACAGAGTGAGAGTTGCTGGAGCCATGTCAGACTCGAAACTGGTCACAAGTGGCATCCCACAGGGTTCTGTCCTGGGACCACTCTTGTTCGGTATATACTTTTCCGAGGTACAGGTAATCGTGGGAGGACTATGGCTCACCAAGTTCGCAGACGACTGCAAACTGGGCCATAATCAACTCTCCAGCTGACACAAACATCCTTCAAAAGGTCTCACAGAGACAGATAACTGGTGCCAGCACCATGGTTTAAAGCTAAATGCCAAAAATGTATAGTCATACCTTTGGCAAAAACAATGTGCCCACAAATTACCACATAGGCGAAACCCATTAAGTACAGAGAAAGTTATTAGGGACCTGGGGACCCAAGTTGATAGCAATCTCTCCTTTGAAAACCACATTGCCAAAGTGGTTAGAAAGACCTTCTACATAGCCCACCTCATCACGAAGGGTTTCACATCTAGATCAAGAGAGGTAATCGTGCCCTTTATTCATCCCTCATCAGGCCCATCATAGAATACAATGCCCCTTTGGGATGTACCTTACCCGACACCTGCAGCAATTAGAAAGACCCCAAAAGTATCTCACCAAGAGGATCAAGGGTCTCAAACAGATGCCATATGCTGCTCGGTTAAAAAAACTCCAGCTCTACTCAGTTGCATACCGCCTACTTCGAGGCGATCTATGCCTGACATACAAAGCTATGTCAAATCCAGAATTAATGGACATGCTCCACCTCAGTAAATCTAAATCCCTTAGAGCCACATGCTCGAGGGACTTGAACCTCAGCACAGAAATAAATAGAACTTGCTGGAGGGACAGGTTCATAACCCAGAGGCTCCCTTCGCTCTGGAATAAAATGCCAGTTCATGTGAGGCAAAGCACCTCACTGAATCTCTTCAAGAAGAATCTTGATAAGTGGATGGGGGATCGTAGGTTTGTCCCAGGGATTACTCCCGTGTCACTATTAGACAGAGGCACAGTAAACTAAACCTTAAAAAGGGCACAGTATACTCAAATCAAGGGGTGGTGTAAGCCATACAGAATCAGGCTAGGCTTATAATTGCCCCAGGGCACATAGCCTAGTATGAACCTATGAACCTATATGTGCCTATCCACCTAACCACAAACAGGTGAATTTGGATTTCATTCAATTTGCTTATTATAGTTGCATGTGATAGGGTATCAAATGCCTTGGTAAGGTTAAGGTACACTGTTTGGACAGCTTGCCCACAGTGAACAACCTGAGTAACCCTCTTGAAGAAGTTTAGAAGATCCATTACACAGACTCTACCCTTTACAAAGCCAAACTGCTGAGGGACAAGTCTGATATGTTTTTTGATATCATAGTTAATTAGGTTTGTTAGAATATGTTCCATGGTTTTGCATATGAGACTTGTTAGATTGATGGGTCTGTAGTCCTTGAGGAGGGGCCACCTTTCTGGACTGGTATTACAATGCCTGTGCACCTCTCCTGTGGGACAAAGGCCATAGGTAGGCTTGGGCTGAAGAGCTGATGAGTGAGTCTGCCAAGTGCTTGTTTAGTGCTATTAATCAGGCAGGTTGGTATGGTATTAGGTCCCATGGACAAAGTATTCTTTGATTTGGAGAACACCTTCAGCACATGCTTTCTAATGATAATTGTTGGCATGATTGCATCAGGGATATGTGGGTTTGGAATAGATGCCGTATGAGTGAAGTTGGCACTAAATTTAGTAGCCAGTGTGTTAATGATATCCACTGGATCTAAGTAGTTGGTAGAAATGTGAATAAGCTCAGAGCAATATTGGGGGTTATTTCTCAGTTTCTACATAACTAAAGAAGTATTTGTGGTTGTCTTTTGTTTCTGTGGCTAGACAGACTCCATAAGATGCTTCTGTTTTTCTTATGTCCCTTTCTAACCTGTTATCCAGATGCTTTATGGTTTTCTTAGTTTGGGGGGGGGTGCTTGATTATTCTGCTATCTAGTTTTAGGAGCTTCTTCCTTTTATTACATTGTTTAATAATGCTAGAAGGCCATGACGCAGGTTTGCTTTCAAGCCTCCCTATTGGATTGAATTTGGTGGGAACTGCTGCCTTGATACATTTGTCCAGGAATGATTAGAATACTCTTGCATAATTCTTGATATTACCAACATTATGAGTAATATCAGTAAACTCTAATTTAGAGATTTCATCAGAGAATTTTAAGAGGCTTGTTTAATCGGTTTGGAGGTTTTGACTAGTTTGTGGTCTGACTCAACCATAGAGGGAGATACCTTGGGAATAGTATATATATATATATCAACTCATATTTTATTTTCTAGAAGGTTTTATATACAGTCTTATCCCTAAAGTTGGAAAAAATAGCAGCCAACCAATCCTCAGCTCGAGCAGGACACCAGTCAAGTACACAGTCACTTGTAAAGACTTGTAAAGACTAAAACACAAGTTTATTACTCCATAGATAAAATCCACACATAGAAAAGAGACTCCTGGTTAAGCGCTTTCATCTGATAACCTCAGATTTCATCAGAACCAGTGATAACAGTAATGACTCCATTTTATATATAACAAATTGGCGCCAAAGAAACATTCTTAAAGGTGTATTTCCACAACTTCAACCTAAATGACTATGTACAGAAGAAACAAATACTTATGACTTATTTTGTGCTAAGTTTGTGAATACATATTCTAAAAACACAAATTAAGACATTTGTCATTAACATGTTATGTGTAATAAATAAATATAATATGGATGTGATATTAGTATTATGATATAAATATATATAATAATATAAAAGTTGGGAGGGTGGCCTAATGGTTAAGGTGTTTGCCTTACAAACACAAGGTGCAGGGCTTGAGTCTCACAAGGGATAATTGGCTAAGCTTAAAATGGCTCACAAGGGCAGTTAGCTTAGTATGAATCTATGAATCTATGAATCTAAATATATAAATATAATAACATAGGTATAAATATATGATACTTAATGGATGTACTAAATATATAAGTATGAAATCCTGTGTATATTAAATATGTTATTAAAAATGTTATTAAAACTGTGGGAAAATTTTGATTAAATCTTTGAATGAATGGATGAAGAAAGTAATAACAATAAAATAACAATAAAATAAAATACAACAACAGGTATATATGGAAAGCATACCTAAGACTTAACCCGGTCCAGGCTTAAAAAAGGCTTAATACTAATAAAATCATTCAAACTGGGTGTAGTGGTGGCGTCACAATAAATTTGCCACTCACTTTCTTTGTATGCTAACCAAGTTTTCCAATTGCCACCATATGATGTCATATCTACCTGGTCAATAATCATGAATCTAAAGAATGGTCACCCTTCTCCAAAGCGTGTTTGCTAAGTGCATTTTTCTTATCTTTTTTCTTTATTTTATAGAGGTGTTCGTATATTCTTGTCTTGAATTTTCTCTCTGTCTTGCCTATATAGTAGGCAGGACAGATAGAACAAGTGGCAAGGTATACGACTCTCTGGCTGAGACAATTCCCAGCTACACTCCTACACTTAGTTTTCATCAAGTTATCTAATATGACCACTCTTTCTTCATTAATATTTTTACACTGCTTACAGGACCCACACTTTTTTGTTGCCTCTCTTCTCTTTTCTCTCCTACCATGTGCACTGATTTCCAAAAGTTTTTTCAAATTGAGTGCAGTTTTATATACACAAACTGGATTCTTGTCAATATTTACCAAGTTGTTGTCAGGAATATTAAGTAATTCCCAATGCCTTTTGACAATTTCTTTTACCAAATTGGTGTATGGGCTGAACAATATGATACATACTGTCCTGCTAATTTGGTTATTTTTCTTTATATTTTCTCCTAAGGCCTGTCCTAACAGTGGTTTGTATTTCGTACCCCAGTTTTCTTTGACATAATTGGCCACAATCTTTACCATTCTTTTAGGATATTTTCTTTCCAAAAACATCTGTGAAATGTTATCAATTTCTCTTTCCATACTCTCCCTAGAGGAACTCATCCTCACAGCACGGATGAATTGGCCTTTGATCACATTTTTAAAAACATATTGTGGGTGGCAACTACCAAATTCTATGTAATCATTAGAAAAGGTGGACTTTCTATATATATGTGAGGCAAAACCATCTAAGGTAGTACTAATAAAAGTGTCTAAATATGCAATACCAACTTTGTCTGCCTTATATGTGAACTTTAAAAAATTAGTACTTGAATTAATATAGTCCATAAAAGTCCTGATGTCTTCTGAAGGCCCCTTCCAAATGATGAATAAATCATCCAGGTACCTGGAATAAAGGGAGATGTATTTAAAAAATTGACAAGGGAATAAAAACCTATTTTCCCATTCAAGCATGACCAGGTTCGAAAATGGAAGAGGCCCCCATAGCCACACCCCTGGTCTGCCTGAAATATTCTCCTTCATGAAGAATGTAGTTGTGGTCAAGAATAAGCCCCATCATGTCCAAGATGAGGCTAATTCTGTCCCAACTAAGGCTTGAATAATTTTTCAGGCTATTCTCAAAAAATTCCAACCCTGTAGAGGCGGGTATGCATGAAAATAAATCTTTCACGTCTATTGTAAGGAATGTCAAATCCTTGGACCAAACCTCAGGAGTGATCCTGCTCAAAAATTGCCACGAGTCTTTTACCATATGGGGAACTTTGTTGTATATGTGTTTGGTCCAGTGGTCAATAACAACTCCCATGTTGTAAGTCTTAGAATATGAACCGGCAATAATGGGTCTGAAAGGTGGGGTCTCTATACATTTATGAATCTTGGGAATGCCAAAGATGCTGGCAAGCCTTGGAAACTCATTCCTCAGAAAGTTGTAAAGTTCGTTGGATATACGGTTGTCCAACAAGTATTCTTCTAAGATTAAGTCAATCCGGTGATGTCCAATGTTTATCTGATTTAATGAAACTGCTTCATAATTTTCAGAGGAAAACAAAATATCCTGAATAGCTTTTTTGTAGTTTTCAGTTTCAAATATAACAATACCCTCCTTATCCGGTTTCATTAGTCTGATATTTTGTTATTGACCATGTTTTGCAAACATTCTCTCTCCCCTCTGGTAAGGTTGTCTTCAAAGGGGGCAATAGTATTGTTTCTAGAGTTTATATTCTTGGTTAATCTATATATATCTCTACACACCATTTTTTCAAAATTCCAACTTGAGGGTGGGGGTTAGGTATATATGTGCTCTTTTCTTAAGTCTTTCTTCCCTCTGATTAATTTCTAGGTCTGGGTCATTTTTAAATTGTATGGCCAAATTAATTCTTCTGCAGAACAACTTGATTTCCTTAACTGCATCAACAAAATTGAACTTTACTGTCGGGATAAACTTCATTCCTTTACTAAACAACTTAAAAAATTCATTTGATATATAAAAGTTAGTGTAATTATACACTTTAAAACCAGCAAAACATAGTATTGAGGGGCCTTGATTGTTTAAATCTTCCATATTCATAAATGGTTGCCCCTCGGAACTATTGTTCGTCCCTTTGACTACAACTTCTCTATCCACATGTGTCAATAAATTCAAACCCAAAACATCATGGTTTAATAAGAAGGGGGCACTTTCTGAAACTTGGTCTTTATTAAGATTAAAATTACCAACCTTGTTCACCTTTGGTGCCTTCTCTGGTATTGTTTGGGTGCAGGGTGATGTCTCCCCCCTTGAAAATTTGAATTTTCTTCAAACCTCTCTATACCATTGTAAGGGTTCGTACCTAAAACGTCTTGTCCGTATTTGATATTCCTACCATCTAAGGGACGTGGCCACGTGTATACTTTGTGTTCCTTATACAAGGTCATGTCTCTGTCTATTTTCTTCAATTTCCTATTGTATACAGATTTGGCCTTGTTCTCAGAGTATAAAAATTGCTTTTGATACAAATCATACCATTCATCAAATCTAGTATTGTTCAGTATTTCATTATTCAGAATTTCCACTTCATTTAATAAAAAAGAAATTTTCCCATCATTATATTTTATCAATTTCTTAATAAAATAAAAACCAAACTCATCAAACATTTCATTAAAATCAGAGATGACATCTTCTTCATATTTCAAACCAAGAGGTAATTTAAAAAATCTAATGCCCTTTGGAACAATGCCTAAGGTTAGGCATTTGCCCAAATAAGCGTTGTCAATTTTAGCACATTTCAGTAAAATAAGTTTTTTACCCAAAGAACAAATCTTGTCTTTGATGTAATCAGAAGGGTATGCCTTCTTTTCCTTAAATATATTGTTGTTAACCCCTTCAGAAAAATAGTCTGTTTCTTCATTTAAGAAGTCATTTAAAAAATCATTTCCACCATTGTTGGTAGGTTGCTTTTTACCAAATTTAGAAATGTTTTTGTAATTAGGACTCATAGCACAGTCACTTATTTCTGTACCTTGTTTTATCAAAAGTCCTTTGCAGGTCGCAGCATCTGATTTGATTGGCACCTTCCCTTTTGGTTTAGTTTCTGAAATTCGTCTCGCTGCAGTAAACTTAAGTCAAACATAAAGTCACCAGCTGGTGAAAGGTTTATGTCAACCTCCTTGTTCTCCAAGTCCAATCCTGTTTTTGACGTTTCTGTAGAATAACGCGGAACTTGTCCGTTCGGAATTTCTTCATCACTGATATAAATGTCCAAAGTGTTGTCTCTCTGTGAAGAATGTAAATCTGCCCCAGATTTACCTTTTGTGTTGTCCGTATTATCGCTAATACCGCTAGACTGGATTTTTTCGGTAAGCTTCCCCAACAACTCGAGGAGCCTACTTATGTCACTCTGCAGTGACGTCACTTCCAGTACTTCGAACTGACCTGCTCAATGAAGCTGAAAAGGAGCCGGTCTCTGCCATTCTTACTACGTAAATAAAAGTCAAACAACCCGAAGGTAAAACCAAACTGGAAAAAATAGCAGCCAACCAATTTCAGCTCGAGCAGGACACCAGTCAATTACACAGTCACTTGTAAAGACTTGTAAAGACTAAAACACAAGTTTATTACTCCATAGATAAAATCCACACATAGAAAAGAGACTCCTGGTTAAGCGCTTTCATCTGATAACCTCAGATTTCATCAGAACCAGTGATAACAGTAATGACTCCATTTTATATATAACAAATTGGCGCCAAAGAAACATTCTTAAAGGTGTATTTCCACAACTTCAATACACAGGATTTCATACTTATATATTTAGTACATCCATTAAGTATCATATATTTATACCTATGTTATTATATTTATATATTTATATTTATATTATTATATATATTTATATCATAATACTAATATCACATCCATATTATATTTATTTATTACACATAACATTTTAATGACAAATGTCTTAATTTGTGTTTTTAGAATATGTATTCACAAACTTAGCACAAAATAAGTCATAAGTATTTGTTTCTTCTGTACATAGTCATTTAGGTTGAAGTTGTGGAAATACACCTTTAAGAATGTTTCTTTGGTGCCAATTTGTTATATATAAAATGGAGTCATTACTGTTATCACTGGTTCTGATGAAATCTGAGGTTATCAGATGAAAGCGCTTAACCAGGAGTCTCTTTTCTATGTGTGGATTTTATCTATGGAGTAATAAACTTGTGTTTTAGTCTTTACAAGTCTTTACAAGTGACTGTGTACTTGACTGGTGTCCTGCTCGAGCTGAGGATTGGTTGGCTGCTATTTTTTCCAGTTTGGTTTTACCTTCGGGTTGTTTGACTTTTATTTACGTAGTAAGAATGGCAGAGACCGGCTCCTTTTCAGCTTCATTGAGCAGGTCCAGTACTGAGCTGGCGGAAGTGACATCACTGCAGAGTGACGTAAGTAGGCTCCTCGAGTTGGTGGGGAAGCTTACCGAAAAAATCCAGTCTAGCGGGTATTCTATACAACACAAAAGGTAAATCTGGGGCAGATTTACATTCTTCACAGAGAGACAACACTTTGGACATTTATATCAGTGATGAAGAAATTGAACGGACAAGTTCATTCTACAGAAACGCCAAAAACAGGATTGGACTTGGAGAACAAGGAGGTTGACATAAACCTTTCACCAGCTGGTGACTTTATGTTTGACTTAAGTTTACTGCAGAATTTCAGAAACTGGGCGCAAAACCAAAAGGGAAGGTGCCAATCAAATCATATGCTGCAATGACCTGCAAAGGACTTTTGATAAAACAAGGTACAGAAATAAGTGACTGTGCTATGAGTCCTAATTACAAAAACATTTCTAAATTTGGTAAAAAGCAACCTACCAACAATGGTGGAAATGATTTTTTAAATGACTTCTTAAATGAAGAAACAGACTATTTTTCTGAAGGGGTTAACAACAATATATTTAAGGAAAAGAAGGCATACCCTTCTGATTACATCAAAGACAAGATTTGTTCTTTGGGTAAAAAACTTATTTTACTGAAATGTGCTAAAATTGACAACGCTTATTTGGGCAAATGCCTAACCTTAGGCATTGTTCCAAAGGGCATTAGATTTTTTAAATTACCTCTTGGTTTGAAATATGAAGAAGATGTCATCTCTGATTTTAATGAAATGTTTGATGAGTTTGGTTTTTATTTTATTAAGAAATTGATAAAATATAATGATGGGAAAATTTCTTTTTTATTAAATGAAGTGGAAATTCTGAATAATGAAATAGTGAACAATACTAGATTTGATGAATGGTATGATTTGTATCAAAAGCAATTTTTATACGCTGAGAACAAGGCCAAATCTGTATACAATAGGAAATTGAAGAAAATAGACAGAGACATGACCTTGTATAAGGAACACAAAGTATACACGCGTCCCTTAGATGGTAGGAATGTCAAATACGGACAAGACGCTTTAGGTACGAACCCTTACAATGGTATAGAGAGGTTTGAAGAAAATTCAAATTTTCAAGGGGGGAGACATCACCCTGCACCCAAACAATACCAGAGAAGGCACCAAAGGTGAACAAGGTTGGTAATTTTAATCTTAATAAAGACCAAGTTTCAGAAAGTGCCCTTCTTATTAAACCATGATGTTTTGGGTTTGAATTTATTGACACATGTGGATAGAGAAGTTGTAGTCAAAGGGACGAATAATAGTTCCGAGGGGCAACCATTTATGAATATGGAAGATTTAAACAATCAAGGCCCCTCAATACTATGTTTTGCTGGTTTTAAAGTGTATAATTACACTAACTTTTATATATCAAATGAATTTTTTAAGTTGTTTAGTAAAGGAATGAAGTTTATCCCGACAGTGAAGTTCAATTTTGTTGATGCAGTTAAGGAAATCAAGTTGTTCTGCAGAAGAATTAATTTGGCCATACAATTTAAAAATGACCCAGACCTAGAAATTAATCAGAGGGAAGAAAGACTTAAGAAAAGAGCACATATATACCTAACCCCCACCCTCAAGTTGGAATTTTTGAAAATGGTGTGTAGAGATATATATAGATTAACCAAGAATATAAACTCTAGAAACAATACTATTGCCCCTTGAAGACAACCTTACCAGAGGGGGAGAATGTTTGCAAAACATGGTCAATAACAAAATATCAGACTAATGAAACCGGATAAGGGAGGGGTATTGTTATATTTGAAACTGAAACTACAAAAAGCTATTCAGGATATTTTGTTTTCCTCTGAAAATTATGAAGCAGTTTCATTAAATCAGATAAACATTGGACATCACCGGATTGACTTAATCTTAGAAGAATACTTGTTGGACAACCGTATATCCAGAACTTTACAACTTTCTGAGGAATGAGTTTCAAGGCTTGCCAGCATCTTTGGCATTCCCAAGATTCATAAATGTATAGAGACCCCACCTTTCAGACCCATTATTGCGGTTCATATTCTAAGACTTACAACATGGGAGTTGTTATTGACCACTGGACCAAACACATATACAACAAAGTTCCCCATATGGTAAAAGACGGAATTTTTGAGCAGGATCACTCCTGAGGTTTGGTCCAAGGATTTGACATTCCTTACAATAGACGTGAAAGATTTATTTTCATGCATACCCGCCTCTACAGGGTTGGAATTTTTTGAGAATAGCCTGAAAAATTATTCAAGCCTTAGTTGGGACAGAATTAGCCTCATCTTGGACATGATGGGGCTTATTCTTGACCACAACTACATTCTTCATGAAGGAGAATATTTCAGGCAGACCAGGGGTGTGGCTATGGGGGCCTCTTGCACCCCCATTTTCGCGAACCTGGTCATGCTTGAATGGGAAAATAGGTTTTTATTCCCTTGTCAATTTTTTAAATACATCTCCCTTTATTCCAGGTACCTGGATGATTTATTCATCATTTGGAAGGGGCCTTCAGAAGACATCAGGACTTTTATGGACTATATTAATTCAAGTACTAATTTTTTAAAGTTCACATATAAGGCAGACAAAGTTGGTATTGCATATTTAGACACTTTTATTAGTACTACCTTAGATGGTTTTGTCTCACATATATATATAGAAAGTCCACCTTTTCTAATGATTACATAGAATTTGGTAGTTGCCACCCACAATATGTTTTTAAAAATGTGATCAAAGGCCAATTCATCCATGCTGTGAGGATGAGTTCCTCTAGGGAGAGTATGGAAAGAGAAATTGATAACATTTAACAGATGTTTTTGGAAAGAAAATATCCTAAAAGAATGGTAAAAAATGTGGCCAATTATGTCAAAGAAAACTGGGGTACGAAATACAAACCACTGTTAGGACAGGCCTTAGGAGAAAATATAAAGAAAAATAACCAAATTAGCAGGACAGTATGTATCATATTGTTCAGCCCATACACCAATTTGGTAAAAGAAATTGTCAAAAGGCATTGGGAATTACTTAATATTCCTGACAACAACTTGGTAAATATTGACAAGAATCCAGTTTGTGTATATAAAACTGCACTCAATTTGAAAAAACTTTCGGAAATCAGTGCACATGGTAGGAGAGAAAAGAGAAGAGAGGCAACCAAAAAGTGTGGGTCCTGTAAGCAGTGTAAAAATATTAATGAAGAAAGAGTGGTCATATTAGATAACTTGATGAAAACTAAGTGTAGGAGTGTAGCTGGGAATTGTCTCAGCCAGAGAGTCGATACCTTGCCACTTGTTCTATCTGTCCTGCCTACTATATAGGCAAGACAGAGAGAAAATTCAAGACAAGAATATACTAACACCTCTATAAAATAAAGAAAAAAGATAAGAAAAATGCACTTAGCAAACACGCTTTTGGAGAAGGGTGACGACCATTCTTTTAGATTCATGATTATTGACCAGGTAGATATGACATCATATGGTGGCAATTGGAAAACTTGGTTAGCATACAAAGAAAGTGAGTGGCAAATTTATTGTGACGCCACCACTACACCCGTTTGAATGATTTTATTAGTATTAAGCCTTTTAAGCCTGGACTGTTAAGTCTTAGGTATGCTTTCCATATATACCTGTTGTTGTATTTTATTTTATTGTTATTTTATTGTTATTACTTTCTTCATCCATTCATTCAAAGATTTAATCAAAATTTTCCCACAGTTTTAATAACATTTTTAATAACATATTTAATATACACAGGATTTCATACTTATATATTTAGTACATCCATTAAGTATCATATATTTATACCTATGTTATTTTATTTATATATTTATATTTATATTATTATATATATTTATATCATAATACTAATATCACATCCATATTATATTTATTTATTACACATAACATTTTAATGACAAATGTCTTAATTTGTGTTTTTAGAATATGTATTCACAAACTTAGCACAAAATAAGTCATAAGTATTTGTTTCTTCTGTACATAGTCATTTAGGTTGAAGTTGTGGAAATACACCTTTAAGAATGTTTCTTTGGCGCCAATTTGTTATATATAAAATGGAGTCATTACTGTTATCACTGGTTCTGATGAAATCTGAGGTTATCAGATGAAAGCGCTTAACCAGGAGTCTCTTTTCTATGTGTGGATTTTATCTATGGAGTAATAAACTTGTGTTTTAGTCTTTACAAGTCTTTACAAGTGACTGTGTACTTGACTGGTGTCCTGCTCGAGCTGAGGATTGGTTGGCTGCTATTTTTTCCAGTTTGGTTTTACCTTTGGGTTGTTTGACTTTTATCCCTAAAGTTCCTATTTATAAAATTTAAGAATTTCTGTGCATACCATACATTGGTAGAGTAGCCCCCCCCCCAATTAATGATTGGATAGTTAAAACCATGTATGATAGAATTCCTACTTATGTGGATTTTGTCAAAAATATTTATGAATGTTGTGTGATTTTCTTTTTTTTCTCAATTTTTTTATTAAGAATTTTAAGATTTATATAGCATATCATAATTTAGAATTAGAATCATACATATTGATTTAATCAACCCCACAAAGAAAAAAAAATACATAACAACAAACCAAGATAAAGCACAAACTATTTACAAGCGTGTCTAAGTGAACCGATACAAATTATTTCTTTAGAGTAAAGTTCTGTGTCAAACTATATTACAATTAGTTCTCTCCAGTATCTCTGTGACGTTTATCCACAAATTGTAATATGAAGTGATTCTTTCTGTTCTTATCTTGATAGTAGCTCTTTCCATTTGAGAAACATATAAGTGCCATGTTCTTAAATTCTTTAAATGTAGGTGAAGTCTCACTCTTCCGATTTATAGTAATTTTTTTATGAGCAATGGCTAATAATAATCAATAGTAGTGAATATTTTGATCTGGAAACACACTTAGGTATAGAGGCATTAAACAAAATCAATGATTTGATCAACTGAAAGTTGTCATTAAAAACCGTTTGCAAAAAATAATTAAATTTTTCCCAAAATGATTTAAGCAGATTATATTCAAAAAACATGTGCTACCATTTAGCTTTCAATTTTAATTTACATCTCCAACAGCTTATTTCTTGGTTAAACCTTAACTCTATAAGCTGTTATATAGATTCAACGGATAGATTTCCAAAAAAATTAATGAAAAAGAGGTTTGCATTAAGAAAATAAATATTAATTTGTATTGTTTTCCTCAGGGAGTTGATTATTAATGGTTTTATAATAATCTCAGTAACTCACTTTATTATATATTTTGTATTTTTAATTAATTTATATATTTTAGATGGATAGCCTTTTCCTTAAACTATTTCGTTACCCATAATAATCAACAATTATATAACTTTATGAATATTAAAATTATATAACTTTATGAATATTTTGCCTAGTTAATGAATACATTGACTCTGTTTTATTTATAATATATTGTCTTAATTCTTGTGCTACCAACCACAATTCATTATCTATATTATATTTATTCATGGCTTGTTTCAATTGAAGAACCTTTCCAGAATTGACCAACTAATGCCAATATAGTAAATATTTCCCTCTATGCACAGTCATTTTGTTAATTTCAAAAGTGTCAATATTGTTCTGTGTACATGTGGTAGGAAATAAAAATAACTGAGCCTTAATATCTGGATTTCTATTCAAATAATTTTTAAGAGTAGTTAAAATATTAGTCTTAAATTTGGAACATATATGTTTATTTTTGTTGTCTAGGATATATTCTCTTACCATTTAATAACAATTATTATCCAGACTGTTTTGTATATTGGGATAACAATGAAAGATTTGATTGTAACCAAATATGTTCTTGTTTTTGTTTCCATCTAGCTGAATATAAAGATTTTAGTCACAATGTTAATGTCTCAACTATAGATGATAAATCATACATATCAATGTCTAGAAGATTAAAGATTAACCCCCCCCCCCATATCCCAATCCTTTAAATGACGATTTAATGCAATTCTAGGTTTATTAGGGTACCATAAAAAAATTAACATTACTCTATTAAATTGATGTATATAATGCTTAGTGGGAGGAAGAGAGATAGCTTGTATAAAGTATAATATTTGGGGAAATAATCATTTTAACTAGGAAAAATCTGACCTCCATAGTAAAAAAAGAATTGATTCCACCTCTCCATGAGACATTTAATTTTATTTAAGATATTATTAAAGTTAATTGTTAGCATTTCATTCATATCATTGGTTAAAGTGACCCCTACATATTTAATTTTAGTGTCTAGTACTATACATTTATCAAACATTTTGTTTATGTCCTTCTTAATGCAATTTATAAGTTATATCTTAGTTTCATTTTCATTGAAATTAAGGCCAGAAATTCTTTGAAAGAGGTCTGTTTTGTCAAATAGAGCTTGTAATGATTTATTATGATCTTGCAAAGTCAATAAAATATCATCAGCAAACAACTGAACTTTCAAAATTAAATTATTACTAAAATGTATGCCTTTGATATTTGTATTCATCCTAATACAATTTGCCAGTGGTTCTATGACCAGACCAAACAAGAAAGGGGACAGAGGGCATCCGTGTTTCAATCTCTTGGTGATTGCAATAGGTCCAGATGTACATGAACCAATCTTTCCATAGGCTAAGAATTTTTCATATAATAATTTAATTAATTGAGTACATTTTTGCAAAAATTCATACCCCTGATTCATGAAGTTAGGCGCAAGGATGGCGTTAGCCTTGCACCGACCGTGCAGTGTACAGATGGCGCAGCAGCACTATATGCATATTAATGAAGGTGCACTGCCGCAATGTCCACGTGCACAGGAAACGTGTGCGAGTGCAGGGGGCATGTCTAAATGCTGCATGGAGGCATGAACATGGCTGCAGATGCGCAACCTAAAATGCTGACTAGTACAGCCTGCCTCTAATAGTAATCACTCCTGTCAGTGTGCGTGGATACTGAAATGTATGCAAAGCATACAAGACAGTTTCACGAACACCAAAATAAAAAGTAAACACTAAGGCATGTAGCTGAATATTGAGCCGCCGTCCCTCGAACAAATGACATTTAAAACCCAGTGCCCGTATTCCATTGTAGAGTTGATTGTTATACCAAGTGGAAGTGAAATGCAGGGTGTTTGCGTGCCACTGCCCTTTGCTAAGCCTAGCCCAATGGTTAAGGTTACCACCTGTCCCACTTTGTGAGGGACAGCCCGTCTCTGGGCAGTTGTGTCCTTACCAAAAATATTAAAAATGGCAAATGTCCTGCGATTATAGGACATAATTATGTCCCATATTTTATGTAATAGTTCCATAAAATAGTTATTTCTGTATCCAAAATACCTAAATGTTACAAGAAACAGAATAAGCAACTAAACTGCTACAAGAAAAAGTTCTTTTTAGACATAAAAGTAAAGTACTATCCTTTGTACTGACCGTGGGTATGTGTCGGCCTGTAAAATCTGATGTGTGTCCCGAAAATGTCCCACTTTGGCCATTTGAAAAGGTGGAAACCCTACCAATGGTCAGAGCATTCGCTCAATATCTGCCCATTCGTGGACCAAGTTGTCCTTGTCTGGACTGCCCAAAGATGAATGGGTATTACCCGGGTCTACCTACCACGTCATGAAAGATAAGTATTTGCTTGTACCTATGTGCGTGAAGTAAACCATGTGGAAGATTAAATATGCTAGGGTTGTCCTCACAACCATATTGGTACCAGAGATATGTAGAGTACGCAATATGTTCTGTTGTCTGTGCCATGGGCCATCAACCAGAGAAGGGATGGATGGTGTGTGTGAAATATGGGGGGGGGTGACGGGTAATGTAATAATTCACCAAGGGGAGACTGGGTCGGATGTACAGTAGGTGAACTGGAGGTGTGCAAGGGAGCAGTGGGTGAATCAAAAAGGAAACTAAAGAACATACATTCACATCTGCAATACACCCTGACAGGCCATACTGCAGAACACAATCCCACAAACATATAAACATTAAAATGTGCGATACACATGTACAGAAACATTACTGGCTCACACCCACATAATGGTCTGGCCTGAACTGAGCCATCCAACTCCAGCAGACCTGGATACATAATTGAATACCCATCATCCTCTTCACAGCATACCACCCCCTCTTGCTGATTGTCTATCAGAATTACCCATACTCAGGCTGCTAGCTTGGCACAGCCATATCTGCACATAGTGCCCCCTACCCACATCTAGTAGGCAGTCTCAGGCTTGCAAACTAGGTATCCCATGCATGCATAACCCTACCACATTTTCGAATAGCCAGAAGAATGGGGTTTGTTGTCCACAATTTTTGGACATCTCTCATGGGATAAGTGTCTGTTCTCAAGATTAGACTTTGTGGCACAACACGATGTCCAACCCCGTTGACATCCGGGCACAAGTCAGATTAGCAGTACTTGACCACAACCCTGCTCAGCCTCCACCATGTCCTGCAGAACCTACGACCCGGGATTAAACACCTGACCATGATGCACATCTCCCCACATGCATTATCGGGACTATACCTTTCACATGTTCCCATGAAGCTTCCCCATAGCCATCTTCCAAATAGTACATGTCCACAAATTGTATACCCCATCCAGGTTCCTCGTCGTAATGATGCACACAACCCCTATATACAAAAGGTACAGGTACCTCGCGTATGCAGTTGTTCATATACATGACCATGTATAACTCCAGATATGTAGTCATATATCTATAAATGTACATAATTATATTTGCATAGCTGCACATCACACATACAGGCATATAAGTAGTTGTCAAGTATGTGTCCTATTCATAAATATGTATACTTGCAAATGTATACATATGCCTCTCAGAAACATATGAACAGCAACATGTACTATACATATGTACACCAACCGACTGTCACATTTGTTGCTAGTACTGTGGAATGCCTGTAGTAAAGTCATATATCCTAATTACCATCCAAACAGAATGTATCACGGATGGTTTAGTGGTAAAACCAGTGACTATGGTGTTCCTGTTCCCGTGTCCAAGCCATGCAAGGGCTGCTAATTTTATATGATGCCCACAATAATGGCAGTAAAAAATAGGGTGATTAAAGCGCTTTAAAGCAGACATAAGCGGGTATGTGCAACGGTAACTGGTGGTCATTCAACAGTATGGGAAATGTAAATAAGCATGTATGTGTATATACATGTGTATGTACAGACAGACAGACAGATATATATATATATATATATATATATATATATATATATATATATATATATCCATGAAGAATGAAAATGGTCACAATAAAGCAGTCATAACAAATGTGAAGGGAAACAGCAGCGGAATCCCCCCCCACCCCCCGTAGTATTTAGTGCTGTCATATCAAGCTGCCTAAAGGTGAGCAAACCTCCTGCATCTCCAAACACAGGTAGGATGCTAACAGTGGAACTAACTTCTTGCACATGCTAAGTCTCACTTTCAGACAGGTATAGAGCAGTCCCAGTCACCATTCAAACATGCTGAAAACTAATTGAACACCCTGACCATTATATGAACGTATGTCCCAAGACTATAAGCTTGGGATGTCTGAATATACTTGGAGTGAGCCAATATACGGGACGTGTCTAGAGCAGTAGGGAGTGGCGCATGTGTAGTGGTGTGGTTTATTTCTGACCAGAGAATGGATGACTGCTGTGTTAGTGATGTTTTGCTGTGCTTGTTCTGGTAACTATGAACCATGGGTATACATGCAAATGAAGCAGCACCGCAATAGTGTAGTGGTTAGAGCATCCGCCTATCGAGCAGACGTTGCTGGTTTGACTGCAGCACACACCATTTATGATGTGTAATCCATATACAAACATATCTAGCTAATTTTATGCTGTATAATGATATAATACCATTGAAATGTGAACTGGGGTGACATATCACAGTAAGAATGTAGAAGGTGTTTGCGTGACGGGAAATGGCAGTTAAACGGAAAATCACTGCTATAAAGTGTTGTACTCACCCTTTGTCCAACGGCCCTTGTTTTGCCCAGCAACACAATAAACCGCCTTGGCCGGGCTCAACACCAGGACCCTACACATCATAATCAATGTGATTTACCACTAAGCCACGGCAGTTATACCTACCTCTGATGTTATCACAAACATAGCAGACAGCACAGTCATTCAATAGTATGATCAAAGTAATTAATCATGTAAATGTATATGCATGCATACGTACACACACACACACATATATATATATATATATATATATATATATATATATATATATATATATAGATATATATATCTAGAGAACGAACATGGGCACAAGAAAGCACTCATAATGAATGCGAAGGAAAACAGCAGTGGAACACCCGTATTATCTAGTGCTTGACATATCAAGCTGACCAGAGGTGAGCAAATCCCCTGCTTCTCTATCCACAGGTAGAATGCTAACAGTGGAACTAAGTCTATCCACGTGTTAAGTCTGACTTTCAAATGGGTACAGGGCAGTCTCGGTCCCCAGTCGGACAAGCCTAAAATCAGATGACCATATGAACACCCTGACCATCATATGAACATATGTGCCAGGACTATAGGCTTGGGAAGTCAGAATATACTTGGAGTGAGTCAACATGTGGGACGGGTCCAGAGCAGTAGGGAATGGTGCATGTGTAGTGGTGCGGTATTCCTAACTGGAGAATGGATGCCTGCTATGTTAGTGACGTGTTGAGGCGTGTGTACAGATAACTATGAACTATGGGTGTACATATAAATGAAGCAGCATACCAATAGTGTAGTGGTTAGAGCATCCGCCTAATGAACAGGCATTCATTGTTCATGTTCGACTATAGCACATATCATTTTCCATGTGGAATGAATGCCGTTCTGCTGTAAAACTGACATAATAACATGTAAAAGTGAACTTGAGTATTGCATGGGATTTTTAACCAGATCATTTCAATCAAAGTGGTACTGTCATAATGAATAAGGCACAAGTAAGCACAAATAAGCAGCAGTAAACATATATAACAAACAGTAAGCATATGTGACTGTGCTTGCAAGGGTGTAAGCAGTGCCCAGCATAGGAAATGTATATGAGTATGTACAGATGTAATATATATATATGCTGTTGAGGAGGCGAGAGTGGGGGAACTATGGATAGTTACTTATGAGTCTAGGTGTGCAGATGTTGGCTGATGTTGGCCAATATGGACAGCCCTAGGGATGCAAGCGAATGTGTTGACTGGGCAGTGGGGTCGCCCAACGAGCAGCCACACCTACTGCGAGACCCACTAAAGCAAAGTGTAATCTATATGGCAAGGAACGGAATAACCAGATGTAGACGTATATATGTAGAGCTATTTGTGTGTATATCTACCCATAGTGACACAGAGATATGCCTCTCCCTCACCGTAGTACGAATGTATACATACAGAGAAAGAATACAGATATATATCCACATATGAATATATACATATGCAGACAACCATAGACCCATATGTCATTAGATTATATATATATATATATATATATATATATATATATATATATATATATATATAGATATATATATATATATATATATACATATAGACAGCAAGATATAAATATACATGTATGCATACATATGCAGATATATCTGTATATATTAATGTAAATATATACATATGTTCCAGTAAATATACACATGTATATAGCTAGGATATGATACAGCAGTTATAAGTAACATATGTTCACAGGCCATGCATATGGTGGTGGGAGGTCCAATAAACAAATGTGTAACACGTAGCATAACCCCCAACCCCCCCAGCTAGGCCGGTGAGACATACAGACACATAATAAAGATAAACACACCACTGCTTCCCAGACCACCGGCAGGATACTACCAGTGGGAGAGACCTACAAGGTCTACACTTGAAACATAGACAATGATGTCCCTTGTGGGACACCAAAAATTAATGATCGGAGCCAGTCCCAGTAATGATTCATCAAACCAGGCTGTAGATGTACACGGACCAGTAGGTTGTGCAAGCCTGATAACACATGAGTCGACACAATGTATGACATGTGTCCCGACATGGGGAGAGTGGGCAGTGTGTAGTGGTGTGTTTATACCCCACCTGTGCCCACAGTAAGGATGAGTGCTGTAGAGGAGTGGCAGGTGGGGGAACTATGGGTATGCGATTATGGGCCTAGGCGTGCAGGTGTTAGCTGGCAGAGCCATATTAGGACCGCCCCATGGATGTAAGTAATATTCTGATGTAGGCATAGCTGACACCCATACCTCCCAACCCCTAAGAGCACATCCACTGGATAGTCCGTAAACCATTGGGGGAACACATAGGGCCATACAATTGAACTGTCCCTGATTAACCGGGATGTCCCTGATTACGACTCAGAATCTAACTCTGTCCCACCTAAACCCTCCTAGAACTAGTGATATTAGGAGGAAAGGTGGCGGAATACACGTAATGAATAACGACAACAATTAAGAGTCATAAACAGCATGTACCTCAGACAATGTGTATGAATACATATGCTCTGGGTCTGTCAATGTGTCAGGTTAATAGCACCAAAATTTTAAATGTGTCCCTGATGTTGTTATGCAGTGTCCCTGATTCAGTGTTCATTTTTCCCCATTCGTATGAGAGGTCTGATAGGGACAGAAAGTGCATATTCTGCTGACTACCTTAGAAAGATGATAGAATAATAGGTATGCAGTAGCATGACTCGGCCGACGGATGTGGGTCCCAAAACCCAATTACTTGTCTGTATTGAAGAGTCTCAGTTCTCATGTATCAGCCAGATGGGTGCAGATTGTAAGAGGAACACACAAATAATATGAATAAAATACTGGACAGGCCGCCGATTCCATTCAGTTGAATGGCATTTAGTTCATAACACAATCCACGGGACCCTTGTCCGGAAGAACGAAACTGCTATAAACCTGAACGCGTTTTTATTATTAAATAAAGCGTTTTCACCACAACTATGTTATGGCTTCATCAGAGAAATACAACAATCAGGCAAACAGCCCCAAGAAATATCCAAAAGCCAGGAAATGACATATTGATAACTTCCTGAAACCAGGATAGTATGAAACGCTGATGTATGCCATCAATTAAAAATTAAAAAACATATATCAACACATTTAAAAAGTTATATAAAACTTAACTAGTTTACATTTAACAAGTATAATGTAGATTTAAATGTAAAAAAATATATAAAATACATACTAAAATTTTTAGATGTTTTTAAATGGATAAACAACCCTCTCTATAAATTGACAAAAATAGGTAAATACCAAGGAATACAGTTTATCCAATGCAGCAAGGAATTGTTTTGATGTGTGTGAAATCGAAGGTTACACGAATTCACTATAATTACAAAAATCACTACAGTGTACCTATCTTAAGTAACTCCTTAATTTCAAAACAGGAGTGATGTTACAATTAATGTTAAGCCCAGGATGCCGGAAAGCATCTAGGCACAGCTGCCATTCCAATTCACGGTTCTCTAATATGAGTGAGAATGGGCCCCCCCTAGCTTTCAATGGCACATGGTCTATGGCCATAAAATGAAAGCTATGGCCCGGGTGGAGGTCAATATGCTTAGCCAGTGCATTGTCGCTCTTCCTATTTTTGAGAGCATACATATGTTCATATACCCGGTCACGGACTCTACGGTCCGTTTTACCGACGTAGAAGGCGTTACAACAATCACACATGGCTATATAAATGATGGACTTACTCTCACAATTCAATGGAAAAGAAATGGAGTATTTTTTGCCCCTAACGTTGAACATTTCACCTGATTTAACCTTATTGCAAAATTTGCAAAAACCACAGGGGTACATTCCTTTCTGTTTGTTAAAAGTGTGTTGGGACATGTCCCTTTGTAACAATTCCTTAAGGTTACTAGCTCTTTTAAAAACAAATTTAGGTACACTACCAAGCTTTTCCACTAAAAAGGTGTTAGTGGCTATAAAATGCCAGTTTTTACGTATTATAGATAGAATACCTTTAGAGTTCTTACTAAAGGTGGTAATGAAACTCAAGGAAAAGTCACATTCTTCATTTTATGGCCATAGACCATGTGCCATTGAAAGCTAGGGGGGGCCCATTCTCACTCATATTAGAGAACCGTGAATTGGAATGGCAGCTGTGCCTAGATGCTTTCCGGCATCCTGGGCTTAACATTAATTGTAACATCACTCCTGT
The DNA here is from genome assembly GCF_019279795.1 of Protopterus annectens. Lineage (NCBI taxonomy): Eukaryota > Metazoa > Chordata > Ceratodontiformes > Protopteridae > Protopterus > Protopterus annectens. The sequence continues at coordinate 1,646,739,515 of NC_056739.1, read as the reverse complement.
TTTGAAATTAAGGAGTTACTTAAGATAGGTCCACTGTAGTGATTTTTGTAATTATAGTGAATTTCACACACATCAAAACAATTCCTTGCTGCATTGGATAAACTGTGTTCCTTGGTATTTACCTATTTTTGTCAATTTATAGAGAGGGTTGTTTATCCATTTAAAAACATCAAAAATTTTAGTATGCATTTTATATATTTTTTTACATTTAAATCTACATTATACTTGTTAAATGTAAACTAGTTAAGTTTTATATAACTTTTTAAATGTGTTGATATATGTTTTTAAATTTTTAATTGATGGCATACATCAGCGTTTCATACTATCCTGGTTTCAGGAAGTTATCAATATGTAATTTCCTGGCTTTTGGATATTTCTTGGGGCTGTTTGCCTGATTGTTGTATTTCTCTGATGAAGCCATAACATAGTTGTGGCGAAAACGCTTTATTTAATAATAAAAACGCGTTCAGGTTTATAGCAGTTTCGTTCTTCCGGACAAGGGTCCCGTGGATTGTGTTTTCTACTGGTTCGTTTTTTCAACTTGGTTTGGCATTTAGTTCATGTCCATAGCACATATTTGTAATAGTGTATAGGCATATACTCTCCATATCCTTTGTTCATAAAGTTTGGTCGTGGCGGAATGTGTGATTGCTATGGTCCATGTTATACTCATATATGAACACTTCAACCGCTGTATATGGGATACCTATGGAATCCTGAATGCACACAATTCCGACGCCCACAGTACTGGGCCCAGACTCCTAAACCCCACATTACCGAAGACTCAAACTCGCGACGGTCAAACTCGCGAAAGTAACACAAACACAGAGCACACACATGCACACACAGACACACTGCTACCCACCACATCCAAACAAACCATCCTGTACTACGTATGAGCAGGTGGGCAAGCCCCCATACACCCCCCATGTGGGTGGCTGCTCCCCCCACACTCCCCCTACTTTAATATTCTACCTCCAAGATTGCACAAACAGACACACAAAGCAAACCCACACCCACATATTACAGTCCCCCAGAAACACACACCACACTCAGAACACACACTTACACACACTACAGCCCTCAGAAACACACTTACACACAGTAACCTACCTGAACCGCAACACCAGAAGCACTAACTAAATGTCCCTTAACATCGGGATTTTAAAACTCACATTTCTGCTGTTTCGGTACTGTGGTCTTTCGGTCTTTAAGCCTCGTGATTACGTGTGTCGGTATGTCAAGCATTCGGCATTTAGTAGGTATCCCATTTATATGTACCTCCATGGTTGTGTAGATGTTGTTAACCTATCTATATATCTACATATATATGTAAATCCCTATATATCAACCTATATCTCTCTCTCTATATATATGTTAATTTATATATGTATGTATATATATATATATATATATATATATATATATATATATATATATATATATATATATATATATATATATCATACACCTTTCATTGGGTACATGGCGGTTTGTCCTATTTCCACACAATCCTCCCTTTTGTGTTTTAACCTGTCAGAATACACAACTGCCATTGATACAGCTCAGGTAGCTTAGTGGTAGGTTATTGTGAAGATTGTGTACATGGTTGCATGTTCTAATCCTGGCAGTGGCCATTTTACCTCTCAGAGCAGGCACTGGTAGTGCAAGGGTGATTAATGCACATTTCAGCGGTTGTGGGTGGCTTTGCCCGTGATATGCGCGATGTTCAGCAAAGGTTAAACCTGTGTTGCGCTTATCCATGTAGTCATGTTTAAGCACCGCTTACCAGCACTTGCCAGTGCAATAACTCACTAATGTCTGCTTAAAAGTGCTTTAATAACCTGCATCCAACATCCCTTATTCAGGACCTCAAAATGACGTAAAAGCCCTTGCAGGTCTTGAAACCGGGACCATGAACACCACAGTCACTGGCTTTACCACTGAGGCATCTGAGGTATGTACAACTTTTATGGTGTTTAGTATGTACAGTTTACTACAGCCGTTCCTCACTACTGCAAACAAATTTGTAAGTCAGTTGGTGTACATATGTATGATTCCTGTTAATGTTCATATGTTTGTTGAAGTCAGTGTTGCATTGTGACCTGACAGTGTGTATTATGGATGAGAATGGTTCTTGTTTTGTGTCCATTTTACGTTGTGCCCATACTCCATGTGTACCCCTCCAGTTCACGTAATGAACATCTTACACAGGCCCTCCTTGATGCATATTTCAATAGCCATGGGTCCTCCCCCACACCAATCTCCACATACACAGCAACCATTGCTTCTATGAGGAAATAGGTTTATATTAATAGTTATAATACCAGAGCTGCATGTGTTTTGCATACACTTCTATCCATTTGGAATGCTTCTGTGTCACAAAGTGTGTTCATAGATGTTTATATATATATATATATGTATATATATATATATATATATATATATATATATATATATATATATATGGCTATAGATGTTACTGTGTGTATATATATATATATATACATATATATATATATATATATATATATATATATATATATATATATACATACATACATATTTCTATGTGCACACACCAGTGACATGTATATATATATATATATATATATATATATATATATATATATATATATATATATATAGATATATTTAGTATTAATTTGTAACACTTATACATATGTAGACTTGTATATGTTGATTAACACATTACAGTACATTACAATGTACTGTACATATGTACACAAAGTGACTGTCCTATTTGTGGTCTGTACTGTGAAATGCCTGTAGTATAAGGTGTAGTCTAATGACCCCTTATCATGTATACAGATTAGATGGCTTAGTGTTAAGTCCCATGACTATGGTGTGCATGGTCCAGGGTTCAACACCTGTGGTGTATTAGACATGTTTTACTACAGAATAAGGCTAATTTAAGCAGTTGTACGCAGGTTTAAAGGTGTTTGTGACATTATACCAGCAGTTGTACACAGTTAAACTTTACATCCTACAACCTGTGCACACAAATATGGCCACTTCTGCTAACTACTCAGGATATATACATTTCAGTGATGTAACATCTCACTATGTGCTTACATAACATTACATTGTCTGTTAACTGTACTCTCCAGCACACATGGGTTTATGTGTGTTCCAAATGTTTATTATTCTGTGGAATACTACCTATATATGCAAGCTGTGGTTAAGGTATACTATGTAACAATTAAAACATCTCTGACTTTATTGGGATTTGAACCACGACTGCACAGATATTATGCAAATGTTGTAGCCATTACACTATTGACATTAATGTTCCTTCTGCCTATTTCCTGTGTCCATGAATCCTATGTGTAAGCTTGGCTACACAACAGGCGGAGCCACCCACACCCAGTGAGCTTCTCGAACTTCTGACATAAGACATGAATTGAGAGAGTATACATTAACATCCTAACTACATTTGGCATAGCCCCTCACTGATACACTTCAAGGGAAACCTTGATGTGTGACTGGGCAACATTATATACACCCCTGGGATCATGTGCCCCAGAAACATACAGCCAGGGTGTGGGGGAGCTACTTCTGTTTTATAGCTGCAAGACCTGTTGGGGAAATTGAATGCTGTTGGGTTGTCATATTAACATGCCCTTTTGAGATCACTGTGTACCTCAAGCACCCAACAGCACACCAGTATTCAACAGCTTCCAGCAACTCTGCCTAGAATCACTTCATTGGCTATGCTTGGCAGAGGCTCAGTTACTCCATCAATGGTGCAGTTTAGTCACAACACTGTAGCTATGCTTCTAAATGCCCTTGGGCAGATAGCCTACTACCTATCTGTGAACATCTACAGTGCAGGTCATCTCCAACATCATATGTGATTATACAGAGTTTTCTGATCACAATATACAGTGTAAAATCACCATGTAGTCAGACAACAGTTAAGTACAGCAATAGCATACATACTACTGACACATAATCACTCCAAAAGCCTATCTTGGAAGCTAGTGGACTTGTATAGGTTTCAGGCTTTATATTGCTTACCAATAGGTTACCTACAGGAAAGATGGGACACAAGCACAGATGGGAAACATGCCTGCAACAATGCCATACCAACTTGCATGTGTCAGCCTAAGGCTTTGGAATGCTGGGCAAAGCTATTGGCACCCCCATGGTGCCATTTTTAGGCAGATCTCAGAGGTGAATCTCACCTCCATGTACTGCACAATAGCGGAATCAATGAGGGTTAGGCTACTCAATACCAGGGGTAGTACTCACAACATGCACACACTCACAGCACCCCTCAGTTTGGACAACATCTACATCTGTTCTGTGACTGGGACCTGTATAAGGCTCCTGTGAGCACACCAACACTACCAGACTACAACCCATAACACACATTTCAGCCACTGAACATGGACTGGCACAGACATGGAGGGGGTGTATTCATATTCATCTGGGATACCTACACCTCCAAGTTAGTAGAGCAGCATGATACCTCTGTGATCATCCATGTGCAGATAACATCAGCCATGACTGCAATGCAAACTGTGAGCTGCTACAGATAACCCTCCATGACCCAGGGCACCACTACAACTATCTGGAGACAGTAGTAAACATGACAGTCCTACCAGACACCCTATTATTGGTCAATGCCAGCTACCCTACTCTTAACTGGATAACCTACTCGAGTATTCACTTCCAGGCCCAGCACTTCTTAGGATTTATCACCTCATATGGCTTGTATCAGTTGGTAGAAGGACTAACGAGAGGCGAAAACATACTAGAAGTGGTTATCACTGACATGTGCAACAGGTGCACTACAGCAGAGGTAAACCAGTCACTGTTTAGATCTGACCATGAACTATTTACTGATGATTTCTACTCCCAACAATCTCTCCCATACAAGGAACACACAGTGCATAACTTTCCTACAGCTAAATTCACAGTACTAATGACAGAGGTGGGAGGGTTCACAGCCCCCACACTCAGGGATGACACTACTCAAGATACAAACAGAATTACAAATGCACTCTATAAGCACCTACAGAGATGTATGGGTCGTGCCATCAATGGTAAACCAGGACTCGCTACTCCTACACAAGGACACCAGTCTGCTGAACCCCTGCATTATACAGGCTAAATAACAGAAGTAGGACAGTAGCCTAGAACAACAGCAAATCCCAAGACATGCAGACATCCATGACCAGTATTAGTAAGATACTTATGTTACTCATGCAATCATCCAAGGGTGACATCCACAGGTAAATAGGCATGGATTCAGAATATGACCACAAAGGCTTCTTTGGCTATGTCAAGGATCTAAGCAGTAACACACAGATTTGCACTGTGCTGGTGCAATATTGCACTGAATATACTGACCCTACTGATATCACCATCACACTTGATGATACATTCGGAGCAAGCTTCACCCCCTACAGGCCCCACAACAATACCCAAAATGTACAGTATCCCAGACATCTGAGACCTGCAGGTGGTAATGGCCCTTTCAAATGGCACGAGAGAGCTTCAGTGGAGGCATATGGTGTCCCAGACTGCATCCTGCAGACACTACAAGACAAAGTGACCCCCCCCACCTAATATAGCAATTCAACATCAGCCTCTACACAGGCTACATGGCCATTCAATGGCACATGGCAACAGCTATTCCACTCCACCAAGGTGGTGACACAACTGACCATGGTAACTATCACCCCATAAGCCTGAGTAGCCTGATCTGCACGGCTAAGGAACGCATCCTCATGGCACTCATTAACATAGACAATGGTAACCTCCAAACACTTGACCCAATCCAGGTCAGCTTGACTGAGTGCAGATCATGCCTACTGAACCTGTTTGACATCTTACAGTCACCTAGACTTTAGGTGTGGGGTGTGGTAGTTCACACATACTACCTGGACATCGCCACGGATTTTGTCACCATTCCCCACTCAGGTATTATTTCTACACTCACGAGCCAGTACATACACCCATACATCACAGGTTGTTTCGCCAATAGGCTTACACACAGAACCCACATGGTAAGCCTAGCAGCCTCCAGGTCCAACTCTTGACCAGTTACAACTGGTGTCCCACAGGACTCAGTCCTGGGACCCCTACTGTTTGCCATATACTTCTCAGGGGTACCGGCTAACACAGGTGGACTACAGCAGACCATGTTTGGTGATTACCACAGACTGGGAGCCATAACTGACAGTCCAGTTGTCACAGACATCCTTCAAGGGGCCTCACATAGACCAACATAGGGTGTCAGAGTCATGGCCTCCAGCTAAAGGCCACATACTGCATGGTCATTCCATTTTGGGAAACTACACACACACATATTAACACATGAGTGGCAGACACTATAATTCAGATGATGTAATGGGTATGTGGGGACTACATTAGATAGTGATCTCTCCTTTGACAATCATATCTGCGAAGTAGTCAGGACATCTGTCTATGTAGGCCATCTAATTACTTAAGGGTTCACATCTAAACAGACTGAGGTAATTGTGCCCCTTTACTCATCACTCATCAATCCCATCATTGAGTATGATAACCTATTTTGGATGTACCTCAGAAGACAGATCCAACAGCTGAGAGGGCCAGGAACATACCTCGGCAAGAGGAATAATGCCCTCAGACATGTGTCCTATGCTGCCAGACTGCACATAAACTCTTGCATTACTCAGTGGCATCTTGTTTACTCAGAGATGATATCTGCTGGCCAACAAAGCCGTGTCCAAGTCAGGCTTAATGGATATGCTCCACCTATGGGAATCCATGTCACAGTGAGCCACACACTGTAATGAGCTACACCTTGCCACACCCATAATTGGAAGATGCTGGAGTGACATATTCCTGTCACAGGTACTCCCCATGCTTTGGAACTACATCCCTGATTACATTATATGGAACCCCTAACACTCCAGGGAATTCTTGCAGAGTGGGTGGGGAACAGTGGATACACTCCAGGGATCCCACAGTTGGCTCTGCTCCACAGAGGGACAGTTAGTTAATCAATGGGGGGGGGGTGACAGCAGACACATTTTGGCTAGGCTTATGAATGGCCTCGGGCAGTTAGGCAAGTACCTACCTATGTACCTATGAACCTATACATACAGTATCGACACATGCTGATAGCTTAATTTACTGTTCAGTTATTTACTTACCTTGTGCCAATGGCAGTTGTGTGTACAATAGCTGAGGGCTGCCTATGTAGGATGCACAGAGTAGACCACCTATACATGACAATTTACAGGTGGTCATGAGTGTGTACCATCCATGTTTACTGTGTGTGCAGGTGGAGAAGGGTGTCAGCCCATAGGTGCCTACACTGTCAGTGTGTGCTATACATTCCCTCTTTGCCAAGGCATGGGCATACTGGGCATGCCTCCGTCTGCCTACTGGGGCTGGCTCAGGGTGTTCATGGTCTGAGTCCCTCTGTGCCTGTGGGGCCCTTGGCAATGGTGGTGGGCTGTGAGGGCCTTCACCATTCTGTCTCTGTTGCAGCTGTTTCCCCAGGATCATATTGTGTAACATGGCACATACTATGAAGATGTGGGCACACATGCCTGGATAGTACTGCAAGACTCCATCAGATATGTCCAAGCAATGGAACTATGATTTCAGCATCCCAAACACATGCTCTGTGATGATTCTGGTTTCTGTGTGTGCCTCATTATGACATTCTTGCATGGGTGTGTGTGCATTTCTGATGGGAGTCATCATCCACGGTTCCAGTGCATAGCCAGCATCCCCCACCAGGTGGCCATATGGGATGTCCCGCCTGGCAAATACCTGATACAGCTGTGAGGCATGCCAGATGTGGGAGTCGTGATAGCTTCCAGGGCTGCAAGCACACACATCCATGATAATGCCCTGGGCATTGCACACAACCTGACAGTTGATGGAGGGGTATTCCTTGCGGTTTATGTGGCACCTACCCTGCTCACTGGGTGGTGACTTGATGTGTATGTGCATGCAGTCTATTGCACCCAGTACCTCCGGGTAGTCTGCCACACAGTGGAAGAGAGACATATTGCTGGTCAATGCCTCCTGCGTTTGGGGGAAGTATATGTGCGCATTGGCATGTAGTAACATGGCATCCAGGAACTGGTGGATTACCCTGGATGCTGATGCCTGTGATATCCCCAGTTGGCCTTTGAAAGGTACCTGTGGCTAGTATTCTCAAGCTTATACATACCTTTGTGTCCACTGGGATTGGTTCCCCTCTGTTAATTCTGGCTCTGAGGTGTGGCCGGCACAGCTCAACAAGTTGCTGTATGGTGTTCCTGTCCATCCTGTAACACTCTACTATCTCCAGATCATGTAGCCCCTGGCAGGTTACCCTGGGTCTGAACACTCTTCTCCTCCTCTGGTGCCTGAGATGGTTGTCAGCATCATCCTCCACACCACTGTCAGTCTCCAACACATGCTGGTGAATCAAAGCTTTGGCAGCCCCTAACATGCACATATTAAAAGTTCCCCATCTGTGTACACCAAAGGTACAGAGTATCTCAGAATACACAAGTGTGTGTGAGGTGCTTTCACACTTTATACTATTGTGCTATGGATGCTGCTGGTGTAATTGGGTGTTTATGTGCAATTCCAACTGCAGGGTATCTTAATTATGGTTTTACAACAGGTACTATTATTGTGGGGCCTTTGGTGTTGAATTACGCTTGGCTGCCATGATTCATTTATTGCCCTTTACTTCACTTTTCAACCCGATTCCCCTCCCATTGTCAGGCATGCATCCATCTGCCGGCTTTCTTGTTTTGTACTTTCCCAACCCAGGATTGTGTAGCGGAATGTGTTATGTAGCTGATCTACTGCAAGTTTGCTTTGTTCTGCTGTGAAAGTTCTCTTTTCTTTGCTGTACAGCACCTCCTCTTTCCTGTTCTGCAGGTAGCTGCTACCAGCCTTGTTAGCTGTTGTTAATGGCCCACTGTGGGTTCCTAGGTGTTAATTACTCATTTGTACTCCAATTACCATGCTGCAGCATTTCCTTATTTTCTTCCCATATCCTTCCTGTTTCAGCTCTGGTGCGCACCGCGCACAGCCATTTACTGGGTTTCGAGCACGTTTTCATCCACGTTCACATGCACATTTGGTTACCTTGTGTGCTGTCAGCTAAGCAAAGCTATGGCTACTTCAACACACCTCTATCCTGCGGCTTTGCTTAGCAACAGGTAAACCGGATTAGCAATGCTCCAATGTGCTTACAGCTAAGGTGGCGCACCCCTCTCTTGATGTCATCTTTATCTCCAGGCCACACCTCGGTGTTGTACCAGTATGCTGTGAGGTACACCCTTACGCTGGTGGGGATTTTGTGATTCAGTAGTACTTGTCTCATTTGTATGGCATTGACTACTAATTCCTAGTTACGACACAGAACACTGTATCAGCCCCTTAGCAACCCTTGCGCCATGGTGTGGTGTAGCATGCATGCCATTGACTATTATGGGGAATTCATGAAATGTGTTACATTGCAGTTTTATTACGTATAAATATATTTTCATTGGGATCCCATTTGCGCACCGATGCACTGCAATTTTACTTTGCGTTAGTGTGGTCATAACATTAAATGCTCTTTTTTATGTGTCGTGCATGTTTTTTTTATGCCAGTAGCTATATATTTAGCCATCGGCATATATTAACAGTATAATACATGAGCTTGGTCCATTGTCATGGCTCCAATTTTGTGTTTGAAAAAATGTAAACCGTTTTTTCGGTTTGCATTTCTGCATGCTTACACTATGCCTGCACCACTTCATGAATCGCTATATACCTTCATTTGCATGCTACACTGCTGTGCATGGGGTAATTAGCATACATGCGCCGGGAGCTGTGCAGCCATGGCATACGCAGGTAGTGCACATGGAAACAGCTCATACCTGAATCACTCTGTGGCCATATTTGGTGTTAGATCACCGACGCTACGCCTGCGCCTGGTGCAAGCTTCATGAATCCCGGGGATATTTTTCCAAAGCCAGTATTATGTAGTCCCAATGAATTGAATCAAAAGCATTATTTATGACTAAGCTCAGTATGGTCATATTGCCCTTTGTAAAATTAATATAATCATTTAATGTAAGAATTCTTTTGATATTATCATATGTGTTTCTATCTTTTATAAAGCCAGTTTGTTCCTCAGCTATCAATAAAGGCATTATTTATTTTATTCTACTTGCATATATTGCCATGAACATCTTACATGTTTAACAGAGAAATTGGTCTATATGACGAACAGTCTTTTGCATCTTTATCTAACTTTAGAATTTGGGATATTAATGTGGACTTCCAAGAAGGGGGCTGTTAGTGTTTCCTTCAACTAAGGTAAACACTGTTACTAAAAATCCTAAAGCTTCTTTAGTTAATAATGTGTACATTTCATGGATAATATACCTCCTAAAGAAGGATTTTATTGCATTCTGTGATTCACTTTCTGAGTTATGTGAATTAATCAAGTTAAAGTGTATTTTAAACTCCTCTTTAATGCCTTCTAAATCTGAAACTCTCTTCTTAGTACCTAGAATATAAACGTCTTTTATCTGATTGGATTTAATAATCTTCTTTGTTCTGTTTGCTATTCTTCATTAATTTCTAGGATTCATATAATAAAAATTCCATTTAATCTTCTCTAAATTAATCATAGTTTTATGATGTAATATTTATAAATATTTTTGTTCATCTCATCAAGTTTCTTTGTAAAATTGTTTCCTTTTTGAATATCTAACTTTAGTTTATCAATCTTTATTTATAAATCTAATAAATCTTTATTCCACTGTATGTTAGTATGACTTTAAAGAATCCCATGCATATATCTCTGATATATCTTTAGTAAGGTTTATATTTAGAAAGGTTTGCATCTCCTGATTATAAAATTTCTTAAAGTCTTTTAAATTAGTTATGTATGATGGTATGATGGTATTAGTTACACTTTGTTTTGCATTAATTTCCAAATCAAAAGTAGTTGGGTCATGATCAGACAAAGGGCGTATAACTTATTTGAGTTTATCTAGTTTTGTAGTTATGTCTTTTGAAATGTATACTCTTTCTATTCTAGATTGAGTGCCATGATGTTGTGAATAATGTGCAAAAAACAGTGAATTTGGCAGGGGTGGCTCATGCTATCGGACTGCCAGACTGCAGCCCTCCCAACTACAAAAAAAACAAAAAAAAAAAATCTGTGAAACAAAAAAAAAAAACGGAGTCCCAATTCCTCTCCACTGCACATGCACAGACACATTGAGGAACTCAGACTGCCTTTATCGGCAGTCCGGATGCAGAGAAACAGATACCCAGCAATCTGTGCTGTGAAGTACCAGGAATCTGTGCGGTGACGACCGCACAGAACAGAGGAGCTCCGGACTGCTTCCCCTGCAGGCAGAGCCAATGAGGGGTGAGCTGAGAGCTCTCGCAGAGATTTCACTGCATGGGCATCGTATAGGAATGGACACTGGGATTTCATGAGTGGATTATACTTGCTTCGGTATGTCACTGGCTGGATGGACTTCTAGATAAGTGAAGGCATGTGTGTGTGTGTGTGTGTGTGTGTGTGTGTGTGTGTGTGTGTGTGTGTGTGTGTGTGTATGTGTGTGTGTGTGTGTGTGTGTGTGTGTGTGTGTGTGTGTGTGTGTGTGTGTGTGTGTGTGTGCGTGTGTGTGTGTAATGCTGTGCAATTGTTTGCATGTCCTGAGGTATTTGTCCCTATCTGGTAAAGCATATATTCTGTAAAGTAAGTTCCATGATAAAGCCAGGTGAGCATTCTGTAAAAAGATCTCTACCTCTTGTATTTATTATGTATACCTTTTGTATTATTACTGTCAGAATTGGTGAGTAATGAAATGTTAGCTAGGGAATAAATACATCAGATTTTGTAGGAACTAGATGACCAACTAATGCTGAAAAAATAGGCAACTGATGGGAAACGTAGCAATATAAAGTCTTTTGAGACGTGGTTGATTAGCTCTGACACTGCCAAAATCAATAATATTTTCTTGGGATTGTGCAGTATGTTACGAATTTTAGAGTTTTTAGCTTGCACCTCATTTTACAATAGACATTATCCAATACTGCATAGTTGATCAACAATTAAACAACAATATATAAACAAAAACTTTTTTAATGAAAAATGTATTACATTATTACAGCAAAAAGGCATGGGCTAATTATTTCTTCCTTACAGCATGAAGCTATATTTTGATTGTCCAGGTTATATATTAATGGAATTAGTAACTCTGCTTGAAATGGCTTCAGAGAATTTCATGTATTACTGTGGGAAGCCTTGTATACGTTACAGATATGATCCAATTTGATTACTATGGAATTATCTGAAGATAAAGACTCTTGGTATTGTAGCCCGTGAGTTCATTACCACACCATTCGTGATGGCAATAATTGTGATATTAGTATCTTCACTTCCTGTACTATATTTAGATTATCAGACTCATTCATGTGCTTTTATTTGTCATGTTCAGACTGTGTAGAAATAGTGTACTATATTTACAAATCCAGATCATCACTTACTTTCATTGATTTACCTTCTGGTTGACTGCAAATCTATTGATGTATTTTAGATGACTTTTGGGTTTAGCAACAGGGAGTAGAATGTTTGTAACAGATCTTAGAACAGTGGGGACATGGAGGTTTCTCCTTTTTTATTGTTATGCAATCTTGGAGTTAGTGTATATAGAATGGCAAGGGTATGGGGCTTAAGGGGAGTTACCTCCATGTAAAAATACCATATTTATGTATTTTAAGGAAAGCTGATGGTGTGGAGTTCAACAAACTAGCAATTAGTGGAATAGAACTGCCTAATTATGTTGTCAATTACTCGGTATATATTGATGTATATCTGTTTGTCTGAATATATATAAAATATAAAGATTCATATATATGTGTGATTATAGATATAAATACAGACATAGATTACTTGTAGATTTTGATGTAAGTAGAGACAAAGATATAAACCCATATGTATCTATAATACTTTATTCATCAATACTGCATGTGATGGCTTACAATCTCCTGTGTTTATACAGACTTGACATTGGCATGATTCACACAACAGATCTGCCTTATTTACAGCTCACATATGGGCTTGCAGCCTGTGTTACTATTGGAGTTGTTTGGCAAACACTTGGAAGCTGTCTATAACATGTAGCAGCTGTAGGTTTCAAGCAATATCTTTACTACTGTCCTGTTTAGCAAATCACTCCATGAAATTTAAGTGCCATGCTCCACCCCCCATGTGAATTTTAGGCATCTGGATGATCACTCTCCTACTGAGCAGCTTGCAGACTTTCCTGAGCCTCAGATGCCTCCTAAAGGATATGAACACTGCCCATTGCCAACTGTCTTAACCACAGAGCAGCCATGAGAAGGCATACAGCTGGGATGTTTTGGTTGTGTGAGTGGAGGATATCAAAGAAAGGTAAGGTCATAACTAAGAAGAACTGGGTTCTGCAGCACAACATTCTCATAGTTGGTAAGTCGTTATGATCAGGAGCAATTTGTAAAAAACATTCTGACTTTTTAGCCATGACCGCACAACAAAGGTAGTGTTATGTCTGCTGTACGAAGGTGGTGTTTAAAGCTGATCTACAGCACTTCTCTATATGGTATTGCATTGCAATATACAGCCAATTTTTCTTTTCATCTCCTGACATAAAACTCTTAGTTTTTGGACTTAATGTATTGATGTGGTACACAGCAATGCTCTAATGTGCACAGCATCAGTGTGCGAGCATCGTTGGGCATCCCAGTCAATTCTTTCTTGCTGCTGGTCTAGAGTAAGACAGCTATAAATCTACGCTAGTTGTAGAATCTATTGTTTATAACTGAAGTGTTTGTGAATTGAAGAGAATTCCATGCTGCCTCATTTGCATACCTTCTTCATACTTGGACTCCTTCGGATAGTCACTGGTATATGTATGCTGATAATCTGTGAATTCAGGTCACTTTTATGAACTGCATAGGGTTCTGGCATATGTTTTTTACAACCTACCAGCCCTGCAGAGTTTATAAACCATGTAAACAACTCCTACTTCCAGTTCCTACTTCACTTAAACTATTATACGTAGAACCTCCTTATTTTCTTTTTTACATCATGAACAAACATTTGTCTGTTTTTTGTATTCCTCAAAAATACATGAATATATGATTTTATATGCACTGCTCTTTTAGGTTCTGATTCTGTTGCTTCTAATACAGATCATGTGCCATTGGTTGCTTTTCCCTGAAATGCCCCATTTCTGTTTGCACGTTTTAGCTGATGAGCTCACCAGATGAACACCCAGTGCTCTAGAAAGGGGGTTAACAACTGTCAGTACAGAGAAACATTAACTCTTAGTTTTCTTCTGATGATGTTCCTTCTTATACAACTCAGTACTCCGCTAAAAAAGAAACACTGAAATACAGGCTGGCCTACCTACTCTGCCTAATAGCTAAATATCTTTTGATGGATTTTGCTTAATATTGAGTTAATGTGTCAATATGTATTTTGTTTCTCCAGGCCTTAGACACAATGCTTAGTTTACAGTCCATATTACTAAAACTGCAATAGCTATTTCTAGTTCATTTGTTTTTTAAGTTTCATCTGCACTGTCAAGCTTTCACACTAATGTGTGTATCAAAGTACAGATTCCGTTTTGCTAAGAACTACAGTTGAATACCTGCATTCCAGTTCAGGATATTCTTTCACTTTTTCTAGACTGGCTGGCCTTAGAACCAAGGTTTGCTTTACAGACCAGCATTATTAAAATTGCATTCTAAGGCTTCAGCACTGGTATTTGCAATCATCTCTGAACACTTATTTTACATTACTGTATGTCAGAAGCTGTGTCACCACTGCAGCCTAAACTCACTCTGACTGCATTGCCAGACCTTCCTGGTATTCCCAGTATATGCAATACTCTATCTAACTTAGTAACAAAGTAACAGAGACCTGTTTACAATGACTACAGTGACTGCAAGGGTTGAGAGGAAATGTTTTAGAACTCCAGCACTGTTCAGACTGTACTACATGACCTCCGTTTGTGTCCATATTATACAGTGAGTCAGATGTAGCAAGGAAGTGAAAGCAAAACAAAGCAAGCCTCACTCTACGTTATGAATGGCTCTAACCATTTTCCATTTTAGTAAAGATGGGAGTGTCTTTGTGTCTTGCTGTGCAATCAAGGATAGAATTGCTATCAAACACGAAACTAAGGGATGTAAAACCATTTAGTTTAAGGAATCCGTGGAGTAGGTAGTCGTAGCCCTATGGGAATAATTTGTCGAGTGAGGTTTTATTGAGTACCAGACTAGGTCAAGACATCTTCCATATCCCCTTAAACAGATGAAGAGAGTTATTATAAAGCAAGAGGCCTCAGAAGCTGGTAAGCTCAATGTTTTCCAAAAGATCTTAAGAACTGACAGGCAGTGACGTTGAAATGAGAACATGAGATGCTGGGAAAATCAGAGGCACTGCATAAATAGATCCCAAATGCAGGCATGTCAAAATAAAGCATGTGACAGGAAACTTGCTAAGAAACCCCAGTGCTCATCTTCCTGATTAAATGATGATTAACAGACAAGCACATATCAAACAGTATACATAAATGTGCCGGTATGCTATTGAGAAAGAGACATGTAGTCCAGACAGACAGATGGAAAGAGAAAGAAAGATCAGAAAGTGAAATTTACACAAATGTTTTTACACCCCCACCCCCCCCCACACAAACCTTATATATGAGTATGTGTGTGTGGAGGTTTGCATGGAGGGGCAGCTTGTGCTATTGGACTGCAACCCCCCCCAGCTATAAAAACAAGTAAATAAACAAAATTAAACAAAAAAGAAAAGAGCATAACAAAATGAAAGCAAACACGAGTCCCAGAACATCACACATGCACACTCACAGCATTTCTTGATATCTGGTCTGCTGACGAACCAGTGTGTGTGTAATGCCCCAGTTGCTACATGGTGGTGGATACTGAATACCAGAAGGCTTGAACCCTGTACCTTGGGCCCAAGTGGCAAGAACCTTAATTCCCTACCCACCACCATTTGTAAAACAAAATGCAGATTTTTGCCTCATATTTGTTTTGTTTTGTTCCTCATAAAATCTGTGGTTTCTGTATTTTTGTTTCTTTACACAGTCAGTAGTACAGTGGTGCAGTGGTAGCATTGTTGCCTGACAGCTACAGGTTCTCTGGTTGGATTCTTGGCTGGGGTGCCTTCTGTGTGGAGTCTGCATGTGTGCTCTAGTATCTTACAAAGACATGTGTCTGGAGTGTTTCTCCCTGGGCCTCTGCTGAAAATTGGCTTTTGTTCCAAGACAGACTTTCCTGGTTAACAAATGTATAACTAAAAATGACAGCCATTTGAATTTCAGACTTCATATTCTTCAGAAAGTACATGGAAACCCAAAGCCTTTTATTCTAGCAATTTTCTAAGTTTATAAGATGAATATTTGAAATTTGTCCCTATTTTTGGGATTGTATTCTCCCATTATTGGCTTCATCCAGGATTTTTGTGCTAAGGTTGATAGCTATGGCAAGAACTGAATTTACTGAATATGTTTGAGGGCTGTATTCCCTCATTACTGGGTTTGTCTAGGTGTTTTGTGCTAAGAGGTTGACAGCTATGGTGAGAATTGAATTCACTAAATGATAGCCATTTAAGTTTCAGTCTTTCTCTCTTTCACAAAGCAGCTGATTTGGCATAGTGGTATGTTTCTCTGACTGTTTTGCACAGGGACCTTGGCAGTAAAATGTATGGTGGTAACACAGCATTTTATTCTAGCAACTTTCCAAGATTATACAAGCAATGTTTAATGTGTCCCTGGTTTTTGGGCTTTTGACCCCCCCCCAATAAATTTTGGCTTTTTCCAGATTTCTTGTGCTGCGAAGTTGAGATGCAGTTAAGTATTGAGTAGATTTTACAAGGAGCTGAGAGCTGCAGGGGAAGAGAAGTTTAGTGCTGCTTATGCTGAGTCTGCTTGCATTGTTAATAGCACAACAGGTTGTGTACTCACTTTTGATGCAGAAGGCTGTGGGTTTTACTCCCACAAAGGGTGGATGCTGCCGTACTAAGAATGTCCTCTTTGGCGAAGATACTAACTATGAGGCTGTTACCAGTTTGTCATCCATTTCCTATTGCAATATTACTAGCTTATCATTTTTTAATGTAATATAGGCAATTTATTCCTCAGGGACAACAAACACTTTATTTTTCAATGAAGCCATGAAATATAAAGGTGTTTGCTAGCAGCAAACTCTTCATTAGTTACAAATTTCTTTAATGTGGAATTATTTATATGACTTTTACTTCTTCAGAGATTGTGCATATTTACTGATAATGGTGGACTGTAGAAGTTTGAGTAGACTTTTATGATGGAAATGTTCTGAACTGGACAGTTTTGTCATTATGGGTGCATGCATTTTGTTTCATTGTTTACTGGAAAAATGTTCTGAATTGGGCAGTTTTGTCAATATTGGTGCATGCGTTTTGTTTCATTGTTTACTGGAAAAATGTTCAAAACAATACATTTAAAATGCCATCTAACAACTGTACTGTATTGTACAAGGAATATAATTTAGTACAATCAGGAAGTATCAAAGAGCACATGTATGTTTCATGTGCAAGGGGCCTATGATTTGAAAACAGCCCAAAATTAATCTTTATCTGCCACTGGCAAAATGTATATTCTTTGAATGTGGGTTTCAATGCTGTTTCAATGAATGCGAGTTTCAAGGGCAGAGAAGTTTTAATGCTAAGTCTGCTTTCATTGTGAGACTGCATTGCTTTGTTTAGCAGATGTCTTAGTGTTTGTCCTGTAAAATGCAAAATAAAACTTTCAAATAAAGTCCAAATCATCATAGAAGTAAAGCAGTATGCACATTAGTGTTTATGGTAAATGGAGTGAAATAGCCAAGTAATGGATAATTGGAATGGCTGCAGGGGGGAGGCTCCATTCGACCATGATTCTGTGAGGGGGAAGGGTGGCAAACTCAAAGACAGCCCCAGCTGAACTATACCTCCCAACTGTCCATATTTTCAAAGAATGAATAGATTTTTGCTTATTATCTTTGGTTTATTCCTCTGTTTTCTGGCAAATCATTTAGGAATTAAGTCACTAAATAATGACACACTGAGTTTCAGACTTCATAACCTTCAGAAAAATGCATGCGAAAGTAAGACCTGTTATTCTATCAACTGTCTCAGTTTATACAAGAGCAATTTTTAGTACTGTTTATATGTTCCCCCAATATATTTGGCCTTGTCCAGATGTATTGCATTAACAGGTTGAGAGGTACATGCAAATAAATTGCTTTATAGAATTAGGCATAGCCAAACCTCTTAACTGTCCCCGATTTTGGCTCAAAATGTTGCTCTTCCCCTAATAATCCCTCCGCAAAATAGCAATTTTGGAAGAAAACATGGAGGGTTTGCAATTAAGAAATAACTGTAATAATCAGAGTTATAAATTACTTTTATTTCAGAAATGCATGTAGATTCTTTTATTTTGTCAGCTGCTCAAGTTAGCAGTACTAATATTAAAGTGTCCCTTCTTTGACAGGTTCCCAGCTGTATTGTGTGGCTATTTTATATTTTTGCATCATATTTTTGGTCCATTTTTCATAAAATTGTGTTTTTTTCTGGCAAATTAGTGACAAATAATTAAAGACTGAAGTCAGAAAATAATGGCAGACATTTGAGTTTCAGATTTCATACCCTTCAGAAAATTCATACTAATGCAAGACCTATTCTATTATCTTTCTAAGTTTATAAGAGCAATATTTAAAAACTGTCCTTATTTTTGGCCCTTTGTCCCACTTCTATGTATGGCTTTGTCCAGATTTCTTGCTCTGAGGTTGAGCGGTATGACAAATGTGTCACGGCCATCACAGTCAGCCAGAGACATTTCAAATTGTGACATACTCGTTGCACCCCACTCCCCCATGTAGTGACTCTGGATGTGTCCAAGCAAGGCAATGAGTAGTTATGCAGTGTAAATGTGCAGAGTATCCCCCCATCCAATGTAGACACAAGTACTACAGTGGCTTTTCATCTGTCCTTGATTTTACAGAATGGTCTGGTTTCTGTCATATTTTTGTACTGCTGATTTATGCTTATTACTCAGAAAGTGCCTGTTGCTCTGTGTTTAAGTAGAAGTGCTTTAATGACTATCAGGTAAACTTGTCTGAGATCGTAAGATGCAAGTAAGCTTTAGTAAG
Organism: Protopterus annectens; assembly: GCF_019279795.1. Classification (NCBI taxonomy): domain Eukaryota; kingdom Metazoa; phylum Chordata; order Ceratodontiformes; family Protopteridae; genus Protopterus; species Protopterus annectens. The sequence continues at coordinate 1,646,720,288 of NC_056739.1, read as the reverse complement.
CATACTTTTAAAGAATTGCCAACATTGAAAGCCTTTCTGTTGTTGCCATGCAGAGAATATTTAACTAGATAATGTATAAGCCTTGGGTATTGAAATGCATATGACAGTATTTGTAATAAAGGACAGGATTACATTATTTTAAGAAGTTCATTACACTTGTTGGAGACTTCCAGTCATCTCTGCAGGCTTTACCCGTAAACTAAACAGAGTGCCAATCATGTGTGGTCCATAATCTCTACAGTAATCCTTTAAGCAATGTATCTTGAGCTTGTTTCTTGTTTGCTTTTCATTTTTTACTTTGATCATGTTTTCCCATGAAACAAGTAGATAGTTGTCAGGCAGCAGGTCTTTTTTGGATAAGAAACATTTTTACAAGTGGGGGCATCACAGAGTTTCTACTTTCATCATGGTACTTGGTACTTTAATAAAGCTGAATATAAATTATAATTAGAACTGCAGTGCAAGGAGAAGTGGTTTGAGTTGAGTGCTGCTTGTTTTTCTTATACTTGATTTTGACTGGCATTCTAGTAATGTATTTAAAAAGTAATTTATTTTTTCATGCCTCACAACCTTTTGTTTCCATCTAGATATTAAGTAAGCTGTCATGCAGCCAATGCACTGAAATATTTTTATTCTTCTACACTTTATTCTGTCTTGATTGGACTCTCATAATGACGGTTTGGCACATAGGGCAGCATATTTAATTAAAGTTAGTTTTTGTGGTTTTGAACATAGCTCCTCCCCTTTCTAGTTGGCAGCACCCCTTCCCATTGACCCACCCATTCAGCTGTCTCCTGCAGCCCCCCTTTGATTTGAAGTCACCAGCCGCCACTGGAATTTGTCTCAGCATATTTATTACATCTTTAATGTTTACTGTATTAATAAATTCAGTTAATGCCTTTGAAGTCACTGGTTTCCTACGAGTACTTTTTGCATTAGTATCACTGTCATATAGTGTAAAATTAAAGTCACCAGCCAATATTATGTTCCCCTTAAAGTGTTGAATAATGTCTTCAAACTGATGTTTGACCACTTTAGCTCCCAACCCAGGAACCCAATAAAGATTAATTAGTGTGAAAATCTTTCCATTTATTTTCAAAGAAGCTAAACAAAACATCCCAGATTTGTCAGAGTATGTATTCATAGTTTTACACATTAAAACAGACTTCTTCCATAATATTGCTAAACCTCATTTTTTGTTGTTTATAATGACAACTTACTAAAGTAATTATTGTTGTTAAGTCTGTCTATGTCTTCCGGTAGTAGATGTGTTTCTTGCAAGAAAACAATCTGTGCATTAACAATTTTAAATATTTGAACAGACTTCCCCTTTTGCTACTATTATTTAAAGCATTAACATTAATAGAAATGCACTTCATTAATATATTATTATCAGTATACTTGATCATTTGTATCTATTATTATAGTAGAACAAATATATTACTGAAGAGAATGACTTATGTTTATCTTTTAGAACACTAACTAATATCCATAGACACCAGATGCTTAACTTGTAAACACAAAAGCATTAAATGTTAAACTAAAACACAATCTAAACAATTACTGAGGTATAAGACCCCCCATCTGAATACTGTTGCCATTCAAGTATTCCATCTATAGTCTTTGCCAAGACTTATTCTCCACTCTATCTAAAATAGTTATATTAAACAGAAAGTATCTTATTAGGTGAGATTAACTCATGAATATGAGTTTTTCTTACTGTAACATATTTTAATCCTAAATATTCTTAATCAAAAAGAATAAGTTACATTGAATTTGGTATTATTTACATCTGTTTCTATTAGTATTTAAACAGACTACAACAGTTAAATGTAGTATTATAAAGATTTTCAAACTCTGAACACTATAACAGCATAACTATACTAAAATAAACTGTTAAACACTAACATTTTACTGATTGAAGTCAAATAAATTCATATGCATGTAGTAAGATATACAACAATATAATATACTGTAAATGTGCATATGTATCAGGATAACATTTACATCAACAACACATATTAATAACTTTATAGTCACCAAAAATGATATTTCTTTCTTATTGGTTCAAGCAGAAGTAATATAACCTGAAAATATTTCTGAAACGCCTAATTGTTTCTTCTTTCTAAATAACTTACACATGATAGTTTTGTACTAGTATTATAGCATTTTGAAATATCATATGCTGTATGTATGTTTCAAACTCATTTCAGTTGAGGAATAAATCTGGTAAACTTCCTGCAGGCATAAAACATATTTTGAAATATTCTTTGCATTATATTTTATTTATATATTTACATCTTTCCCTCTATTGGACTGCGGTGGTGGTGCTGTGGTAGCGTTGTCACCTCACAGTTAGACGTTGCCCGTTTGATTCTCAGTTAGAGCGTCTTCAGTGTGGTGACATACGTGAATGGGTGTTCCTTCATTGAAGGTTGTGCATTAGGCCCGGCAAGCCAGCACGTAAAAATCTACTGCCAATCATTAGCGGACCGGAGTTCTGCTGTGGCAACCCCTAACCAGGAAAAGCCGAAAGACGCAACAACAACTTTTCCTCTATTAATGTCAGTGACAGGTAATATAGTTTTCTCCCCTTTTTACTGATAACTTCTGAGTCTTTTAAACTATAGATGAACAAAGTGAGAGTTAGGAAGATGTTAAGATTTACACTGGGTGTGACGAGGCTAGACAGGATTAGGAATACGTATATTAGAGGGTCAGCCCAGGTTGGACGGTTTGGAGACAAAGCCAGAGAGGCAAGATTGCGTTGGTTTGGACATATGCTGAGAAGGGATGTAGAGTATATTGGGAAAAGGATGCTAAGGATGAAGCTGCCAGGTAAGAGGAAAAGAAGAAGGCCTAAGATAAGGTTTATGGATGTCGTGAGGGAGGACATGCAGGTGGTTGGTGTGACAGAGCAAGATGCAGAGGACAGGAAGAAATGGAAACAGATTATCTGCTGTGGCGACCCCAATGGGAACAGCCAAAAGAAAAAGAAGATGAACAAAGTAATATGTTACCTTGTTGTACTTGCCTCATAATTAATCCAGCTTTTATTTCTTGTTTTATCTGCTAGTTCTAAACCAGAACATATTTTATTACTTTTTTATCTGCTTTTAAATTTTTAAATTTTTTATGTGTGTTTATTTGAAACAAGGTTCTTATTTTTTCATATTAACTAGCTATATATTTCAGAAGATACAATATGTTTGTCACTTTAAATAGCAAGAAAATAGAAACAGCTCATGTATGACATTTGACCTCAGTCATTGCATCATTATCAAGCCATCCCGTTTACCTTGGGCTATCTGCACATTCACAGAGGGATTATTAAAATATTAGAATGTTCAGGAGAGACAAAACCAAACCAAAAGAGTGAAAATTGAGCATTTTAGTTTGCAATATCGGCGGAAAGCCTTAAAACAAATAAGCAAGCTGTTTGAATGTTTTAAAATGTAGCCTAGCTCGAGTCAAACCAAATGGCTCTCTCTTTCACTGTATAAGTGCTCACTCAAGTTAAATAAAGCATTACAAAAGAAAACCTTAAAATCACTTAAAAATAATTTCTAAACCAGTTTATCTCCTTATCATTACAATCCTTCATACACACTCATACACAGATTTTGGATAGTGATGAATGACTAAATTAATACATAAAGTCATGAATGCATTAATAATAGCCACAGTAAAATATGTCAGCTTTTTACTGCCAGAGACATACAGTACAATCTACTGCAACAAACTGTCTCCATCTTATTTGCACCCCTCCCTCACATACACATACACAGCATCGTGTATAGATGAAAACAGTACACATAGAATATTAAATGTATAAATGAAAAATAGATACTTTCAAACTTTTCTACAGGCTGGCTGACAACAAAACCATCTTATGGCAGGGTGGGAGGAATCACAGAGCAGATATTTAGCAATATTATTAAAAAAAAAACATTTTAATAAAAAAGCACTTCCCCATGCTTACATCTGAGTACTTTCGTGAGTCTATCCAATCCTGTAGCATAAGTCACCTAAGCCAACTTGATCTAGATGGAAATGGCTCTTCACTGTTTCTTCTACAGGTCCAGTCGGTCTCCTCTGAAACAGCATTTCTGCCCTGTCAAAATGGCTAGGAGATCTGTAATAAGGCAAAATTACCTTACTTTCCATTTGGAATAACACTGGGTTGTATTTTAAAAGACCAGCTGAGTAAGCCAGATTTCTTTCTCTTTTTTTGACACAAATCATACTACTGTACAATTTTAGTTTGTAGATCCTATGCAAATATTTACGACCATTCTTAGTTTGAGGATGTTCTTAAGAAAGTCAATGAACCATGGATTATGGGTAGAATAGCAGTGCTTAGTGCCCCACGGACTCTTTTTGATAACAAGTGCTTATTAAATGAGGATAGAAAATGGAAATAAACTTGTTCTTGAAGAGTGGAGTTATTAAGCACATATCCAACAACCTCTTTTTTAGAAAAGACAGTCTCAGATATTTTAGACTCAGTTTTAAATATGGCTTTTATGCAATGGAAAACATGACTGTACTCTAACTATATGCTATGTTTTGAGTTGGGGCAAAGTCTAGATGCTGATAAAAATATGTTGCAATTTCTGGAGAATGGGGAGGTTAATATATTCTAAATTGGGGATACTCTTACTACTTGTAAAATGATATCATAAGATGAAGGAACTTGATGTAGTGGCTTCCTCTTCTGATGTTCTTGATCATAAATTCAAAACAAAGTATGAACAAAAAAGCTACAGTTTCCTGAGTGTATAACATGTTTGATTTTTAGACAGATGTGGTATATGACATGGGGAAATTGCTTCCTGTTATAAGGGTGAAACCCTCATTTCAAATTCTTCAATTTGAAAAGTAAAGTACAACTACAAGAGACACACAGCACAACACAGACGTTGCAATGTTTTTAAAGTGCTTGTGTCTGGCGGCTTAATTATCCTGTCCCCACCGTCATGGGGTTACACTTGTCCCAACACTGCAACTTACATAAGCCGAGATCTGTATACCTTAGAAAACTCCAAACATATAACTATCTCTGACTTTGTATATATGTTTCATATTTGTATTTATCAGTTTTATTAATGCACAGATCATAGGTATAGCCATGAGAATTTCCGCAGAAACCTCAGAAAATAGGTTGTCAAAAGTTTGCCACTGGACACAGTTATACATGGGTGAAGTCATTTTGCATGTTACAGTACATAATGATTTTGAGTGTTTAATCTTGTAAATGTGCAGCTGAATTTTAGAAAAATGATGATGACTAAGAAAAAAACACAAAAGGAGAGGTGAAAGGTTCCAAGGAGAAGCTGCTTATAAGCAAGTATTTTGCTCTAGTTCAGAAAGAAAAAAATAAATAAAACAGAAAAAAAAATGAGGTTAATGAGTGTCGTCTCTTAATGTGATTCCTGCGTAAGTTGTATTGCTTAGAGCAACAGGCCATCTACTGTGGTGTGCAGTATCCTCAAGATAGGAGAACATGGATCACAGACAATGCACATTGGCAGAGCTAGCCACTTGATGGTGTAAACTATGGCTCTAAGTCTTGTTGATTAATATTGCCAAAATGGGCATAGGTAGTTACCAGTGATAAGTGGGTTGAGGATCCGGCCTACTCTGACCTAGGCCAGGGACCCATGCTAATGATGGAAGGGGTGTGTGTGCCCCTATTGGCCAATGTGTACCCACCATAAAGCCCAGCAGCCCTAGATCAATAAGCTACTGGCCGGCCAGTGTCTAGTTGCCCAGCCTGGATTACCTGGGATAGCTCTGTTGAGTGTAAGCTGGATGTAAAACCTATCAACCTGTCAAACATGAACTGAGAATTGCTACACTTAACATAGGTTCACTGACATGACACAGCTTGGAAGTGGATGACATAATGATACAGAGGAGGCTAACCATTCTATGTATCCAAGAGGCAGGATGGAAGGGCAATGCCACAATGCCAGCTGGCTTGGGATCCAGAGTCTACTACTCAGGAGGGGGACAGGCTAGAAATGGTGTGGGAATTGTGGTGAGTGAAAAGCTTCAGAAGGCAGTGAGGAATTTCATCAGAATTAATGACAGACTCATGGCAGTCAGACTCCAGTGTAATGATAGGGCAGCATTCATAATCTCAGACTATGCTCCACAACAGGGTTGTTAGAGTGAGGAAAGAGTGCAGTCAGACAGCAGTTGTAGGACCTACTATATAACATGAAGTGGTGTTGATAATGGGTGACTTGAATGCACATATTGGGACAGACAGAATAGGATATGAGGACTGCCTGGGTCCACATGGGTGGGGCAACAGGAATAAAAAAGGAGAAGCCATTCTAGACTCTTGTCTGGCAAATGGTTTGATAGTAGCTGACACATGGTTGAGAAAGAGAGAGATAGCGAGAGAGTCACAAGATCACATACAACAGTAACTAACATGCAACTCAGGTGGACTTCCTCCTAGTAAGGAAAAGATATCAGGGTAGAATCCATGATTGCAAAGTCATCTCCAGTGAAACAGTTGGCCCACAGCATAAACCACTGGTTGCCACAATCAGCTGCAAGCAGTGGTCAGAGAAGGCTCTAAGGTCAACTGAGACCAGGCTGAAGACCTGGAAGTTGACTGGAGAGAAAGTGCAACAGTTCAAGGAATTACACAGGGCTTTAGCACCCCAAGAAGAGGAGGAACAGGTGGAGTTTAAAAAGAATGGCAGCCCCTCAACAGCATATGTTTGGACTACAGAATACATATGTGGCCAAGCCAGGTATGGAAATAAGGAACATAAGGAAAGTTAGTGGTGTAATGCAGAACTCCAGGAAGTCATCAAAAGAAAGAAGGAGTGGAGGAAAAATGGGAGATAGAAATGGCTGACCAGGCTAGGAAGGAATACTGGTTGTCTAATGAAGCTAAGAAAGGAGTTGCAATGGCAAAGAATATGGCATCAGGGGCACTCTACCAACTTCTTGAAAGTGACTCAGTAGGTGGTACAAATAAACTATATCAGGTTGCATGGCAAAGACAGAAAGATAAAGAAGATAGTCAGGTACCCTTCATTAGGGATGCCAGCAACAACATGCTCACCAGTCCACAGGACATCAAAGGCAGATGGAAGGAGTATTTCCAGCAGCTTCTGAACAAGAAAATTCTGCAGAAGCTGTACTGCCCTAGAAACAGCCTACACTGAGAGAAGAAGAGGATCCCACCCTAGATGAAGTAAGAACACTAAGGAAAATGAAATCAGAGGAAGCAGCAGGCTCAGATGAGGTCACAACAGAAATTATAAAGATGCTGGGAGAGATAGGGAGAAATGGTTCATAGCAGTGTGGCTGTATCTCAGATGACTGGAGAATAAGTATACTCATGCCAGTGTACAAGAACAAAAGGGACAACAACAACTGTGGGCAGTATAGAGGCATCAAACTCCTATCACATTGCATGTAAGTTCTGCAGGGGGTGATTGATAAATGGATATGCAGAGTAGTAGAATGTACGTTGGGAGATGAGCACTTTGGGCTCAGATCAGGATGCAGCACAACTTCCCTGTTGTTTGCAATGAGATAGACAGTTGAGAAGATCCTAGAAATCAGAAAAGAGTCCAATTGGGCATTCCTAGACTTGGAGAAAACATATGACAAGGTCCTAGGAAAGCTAATCTGGGCAGTACTGCGATGGTTCTAATTCCCAGAAGCATTGATAGAATTAGTGCAGAATATATATAAGGGCCCAATGACTCAAGTGCGAACAGTGTTCGGCTTCACAGAGGGATTCCAAATGGGATTGGGTGTACATCAGGGTTCAGCTCTGAGCCCACTGCTGTTCATACTGGTGATGAACTACATTAGCAAACAGGTTGGAGGGGATAGATCAATTTACTGTACGGAGACAGTGTGGCATTACAGGCAGACTCTGAGCAAGAACTTTAGCAAAGGATAGGGAACAGAATATAAAACTGAAGGCACATGGGATGAAGCTAAGCACAGAAAAGACAGTGGTAATGGCAGCAAAGTGGGGAAATCAGAAGAAGATGAAAATTGAAATAGAAGGGAAGATAGTGGAACAGGTAAATACCTTCAAGTATCTGGGAGGGGTAGTTGAGGAAAAAGGAAGTCTGAGTGAAGAGGTCAAAGCTAGAACCAGAGGGGCTGCAGTGAACTGGTATAACATCTCAGGTGTAGTCTATGACAGAAGAATGCCAAAGAATCTGAAAAGTAAGGTGTACAAGACAGTAGAGTGACCAGTACTATTGTATGGTACAGAAACCTGGGCAGTAAAGGCAGAGCAGATGAAGAAGATAGAGGTGATGGAAATGAAATGCCTGAGAAGTGTGGTAGGATCCACACTGTGGTACAGATGAAGAAATGAGGACATAAGAGCAGAAGCCAAAGTAGATACAATTGCAGAAAAGATCAAAGAGAACAGATTACAGTGGATCAGACACGTGGAGAAAAGCAGAAGACAATCTTATGAAGAAGATTTGGGACAGACAGGAAGAAGGTGAGAGGAAATGAAGATGTCCAGCAAGCAGGTAGATGGATTGTGTAAAAGAAGGTCTGCAACAGTCAGGCATGAGTGTTGAATAAGGCAGGAGTGTGGCACTGAATCAAGAGAGATGGCGACAGTTAACACGATACCCCAACCCCAAGTAGAAACTGGGAAAAAAGGAGCTGATGATGATGATGATGATGATGATTGTGTTGCTTGGACTTCCTAGCTTCTAAAGTTCTTGCTATTATGCCTTAAGATGCTTGCTTTAGAGTGTTAGAGGTTAATTCCATAGAGTTGGAATATAATAAGGGATTGTTATACAATCTGATGTGGGAGAAACCCTATTCTAGTTTAATTTGGGGATTTAGGGGAAGGACATAAGGTTTGGAAATATTTGGCATTTGTATCATATCTTCTAAAGGTGAGTTATACTACTTTAATGGGTTACATGATTTTTATTTGATATGTTCCTGTAGACCTTGATCCAAAGATCTCAACCTTTACTTTCCCACATGTGGAAAAATGTATCCATCTGTTCAACATGTAACCATAATTTTAAAAGCTGGCTAACCACTCTGAAGCCCGAGCTCATGGTATAGTTATCATGCTTCACTTTGTGATTGCAGTAGGATTTAAGTACCTAACATGTTTGACTTCTGGTTTAGCTCTGGCTAAAAATACCTATATGTATACCCTGAAATGACACTTGACTTGCTATCAATATACAAAAACATATTCATACTCAAAAGTGAACCTACAAACCAGCCAAAGAAATTATCAAGCGACAAGCTGTTTCACAACAACATGCAACTTTGATACAGGAATCGACGCAGAGAGAATATATGGTCATTTTGATAGAAATTCAAACATGGTCTTAAAGTAGAAGGTGAATAAAAGAGATTAATTTGTAACTATAGATGATCTTTTGCTAAACAAAGCCATAATGGAGACCAGTAAATAGAAAAGACATCTCTCAGTAAGGCATGGATAGTTTACAAAAATGCATTTGATTATATTCCACATGCCTGGATTAGTGAATGCTTACAAATATACAAGATCCATCACACATTAATACATTTTATTGCATTTACTATGAAAAGGGGCAAATCAGTTTGCAGTTTAATCACAAAATGGGCAAATTATTATCTAGAAGGTAAAAATTCCATGTGAAATATTCTAAGGTGAATCTTTGACACCATTACTGTTTTGCATCGCCCTTAGCCCATTAAACTGTTTACCTAACAACCTTGGTGATAGATTCAGTCTGACTCTATAGGAAACAGTCTGGTCAAAAGATATCACATCTCCTTTTTATGGGTGATATAAAGCTGTATACTTCATTGCATAAACACCTGAAGGAACAGCTAAAACTTAAAACATTTTCAGATGACATAAAAATATGATTTGTTCTTACCAAATATGCAAAAGCAACATTTGAAAGAGGAAAGTATAAAGGAATTGGAACAATAATGATTGTATAAATATTTGGGAAGATGAAGGGACAACAATAAAGAATGAATAAAAGAGAACAATGCTCAGTAATGAATATTTTAGAGAACTGAAACTAACACTGATAACAGCTTTTATACTTGGTAATAATGTTCAAGGTATAAAAGCAACTTGCACTTCCTGTCTAAATTTTCAGCTTTGGGGTTATCAACTAGCAGCAAAAAGAGCTATATAAGCTTGATAATAAAACAGGAAAAGTAGTTCAAGCCCATCAAATCATGTATAACAATAAATGTTTGCTAACACTATACATCCCTTGATCTTAAGGAGACATGACCCTCCTTGAAAATGACTACATGTATAGGCTGGTGATTATGGGATTTCAAGTTCATTTTTAGTTTCTACCCTCATTTCATATGAAAACATGGTCTCTGGGGCACTATGCACTGCTAATCTAACCCTTATTCATGGTTCATTGTCTTCCCTATGAACACACTCAGGACTAACTTGATTGTAAATGCTTGCTGGTGCTTTCTTAAAAAATAAATTCCATAGTGGTCTGATTTCTGTTAAAAAATGACTTATCAGACTGGTCTTTTCTAAAGACCAGGGTTTAGAGCTATTACATATGGAAAATAGACAGATTTTGTTTTATTATATTTTTTCTGAACATTTTGAGAGGAGCAGAATTGTTATTTCAGAAGAAACTGGATGGGCATGTTAACAAAACAGTTGAAAACCATTTCCTTCTGCTTCAGGATGCTTCAAGTGACTCATATCTGGAGTTGGGATGGACTTGCACAGGTACTCAGGTGCAAGCATGGAGAAAAGTGTTTTTTTTAATTAAATATATATTTTAATATTATTAATAAATATTTGCTCAGTGATTGCTCCCATTCCTCTGTAAGATGGTGGTCCTGCCAGTCAGGTTGTAGGACAATATGTAAGTGCATATTTTTCACCTATATATTCAATATTTGTGCATGTTTTTTTACATTTATGCATTTTGTGTATGTGTTGGGTGAGAAAGAGGGCTGGAGACAGTTACAGCAGGTTGCACTCTATGCATCTGACAGCAACAAGCTAAAATACTTTACTGTGGGCATTATTTATATATTTATTGATATGATCACAATCAGAAATATGAGATGTACACAGTGTACAGTTGTGTGTGAGGCATTACAATGGGTTGCACTGTATGGACCTCAAATCACTTATCTAATCTACATTACTGTAGTCATTATTTTTGTATTTATTCATTCATTTAATCACAATTGTGAGGTGTATGCAGTCACATAAGTTACTGCAGTTGACTGGAGGACACATGTCTGGGGGGGGTTAAGAGTGTTACATTGTGTTGGGTCTATACACAATTATTTTCCTCTACTGAACATTTTCTGAAGGATAAAATTGACTCCCACCAGTTCAACTGGTTTGATAGTATGGAGAAGACATTTTGCAAATGAAAGTAGATCTGTGTGATGCTATATGGTAAACATAGCTTTGATCTGTCCTTTATTTAAAAGGTATTCCTAAATCTAACTTAGAATTGAGCTCTGTCCCTTATACAATGTGTGAGCCTGAGTTAAAAGAGGCAAAATAAGGATAATTATAATTATAAATTAATGTAATTGTTTAAAGCGACTTTTTGCCTCCACAAAATTCTTATTGGAGCAAACATTCTTATTATATCATCTTTTTACGCAAAGAGTGCAAGTATCTCAAACTGGCTTTGATTTTAGGCATTTGTTTTTAAATATTTAAGGCCTTGCCTCTGAAATGGGAAACATACATTTTTAAAATAAGAGGCTAAGACATATGATGGGAAACAAGCTAATACATACATCATGCCAGTGTCTCAAAGTACCAGACTTCCAGCATAGTATTAAATACAGGAGAGCCTCTTCTTGTAAATAGTACTCTGGATAATACATATGCATTATTATGCCTTTTAAGAGCATCAAGCAGGCAAGTTGAAATCCTTATGTGTTAATAAAGGGATGATTTGCATATCTCACATGAAGCTGTTTGTATAAAACCTTTTAAAATGTTCATTTACTCACTGTTAAATCCGCAAAATGGATAAGTAAATAGTCAGTGGGGTAAAAGCAATATATCATAACACAGTGGTGTCATTCAGTATATAGCTACATCCCGTTCAGCGATAAGTGTTATGGTATCTCTTCTTTCAGCATGAAGACTGTTAGAAAATCACAATTTTTTTTCTCATAAACAGCACATGATTTTAGGTAAGGAGTAAGAATAGAGTATATGGCTCATTTTTACTGCAAAATTATTTTGCACTTCAGTAACTGACAAGAAGATAATAACCTAGACTGTATTGTTTCTAAGCTGAAAACTGCTCTACCATAATCAAAATATTTGTTTTCTGTAATTTTATACAAATAAAAACATATGTGAAGGAATTATAAAAAATGGTTTGCATTCAGGGCAGCTCTTATTTTCAGCAATTATATTATTAAGTACCATTGTATCATTTGAATATCTTTCAGGCTATAACTTGCAAAGAGGAATTAAAGAAACAATTCATCATTTCTTCATATCATTTATTTCAGTTTCCCTCTGACCTTTCAGTATACAGTTTTCATGCCTATTGCATTGAAATGCAGTAAGTGCCATTTCTGAAATAATAGCTATATTGTTTCAAGTAAAAGGGAGAATTTTATTAACAAAATTACTTTGAACTGATAGGTGGCACTTTGTCAGCTGACATTTTACAGAAGAATTAGAATTAGCTAGTCCAGAACAGTTTTTAACAATTTTTTGGGAGAAGAAACTTAACATTTAGTATGATCAGAACAAAAAAGGAAAGAAAGAAAAAAATCTGATTAGTTTTCTAATGAAATTACTGCAGAAGATATGAATAACCCTGTACTACTCTAAATTGAAAAATCTCTTTTAATTATTTGCAAGGCTCCTCAGGATAAATAAAAGAACTGAAAATGTTATAACATTTCTCCCCAAATATATATCATCTAGTATCAAATTAAATCATTTATTTGTCTATAAACAAATCTATAGCTGACTATTGAATTTATATATGCCCATAGTAACTCTCTTCTAGTATATTTCAGAGTGAGTACCTCATTTCCTTTGTTGTTAAAAAAAAAACATAGACTAGGTTTCGGAAACATGTCCCATCCCATTATTTATCACCTGGGTATGATGAAGCACGGAGCCCATTATCATTTTATAGCATGAAAACTTCTAGCTCAAAGTCCAGCTGATTACTAGTCCTGCTCATGCCCAAAGCAGGACCTGTGTTGAGGAAGAGAAAGCCACAGTAGTAGCTCTGAAATCAGTGGAGCACAATTGCCAAAGGTAGAAGGTGTATATCCCTCAGTGTGTGTACATGCTCTGAAAAGCGATTAGATGAGAATGACAGCATTCTTCTTTAAAGGAGTCACTTCACTGAATAAAATTTTAAAAAAATGGTTGAAATAGGAGTGCAAGACAGAAGAGAAGGTCACAAGGGAAACAAGTAAGGAAAGAACATGATGGAGAGGAGGAGTAAAGGAATTATTTTATGTAGATAGATAGATAGATAGATAGATAGATAGATAGATAGATAGATAGATAGACATATAGATAGATAGACATATAGATAGATGGATAGATAGATGGATAGATAGATAGATAGATAGACAGACAGATAGATAGATAGACAGACAGACAGACAGACAGACAGACAGATAGACAGACAGACAGACAGACAGACAGACAGACAGACAGACAGATAGATAGACAGACAGACAGACAGACAGACAGATAGATAGATAGATAGATAGGTAGATAGATAGACAGACAGATAGATAGATAGATAGATAGATAGATAGATAGATAGATAGATAGATGGATAGATAGATGGATAGATAGATAGATAGATAGATAGATAGATAGACAGACAGACAGATAGATAGATAGACAGACAGACAGACAGACAGACAGACAGATAGATAGACAGACAGACAGATAGATAGACAGACAGACAGACAGACAGACAGACAGATAGACAGACAGACAGACAGACAGACAGACAGACAGACAGATAGATAGACAGACAGACAGACAGACAGACAGACAGATAGATAGATAGATAGATAGGTAGATAGATAGACAGACAGATAGATAGATAGATAGATAGATAGATAGATAGATAGATAGATAGATAGATAGATAGATAGATAGACAGACAGATAGATAGATAGATAGATAGATAGATAGATAGATAGATAGATAGATAGATAGATAGATAGATAGATAGATATAGATATTTTTGTGGAACAAATATCCTTTGTTTTCCAAAAAGGAAAGTTGAGGTATGATGAAAGGGAAAGAGAAGGTATGGTAAGAGGTTGAGGATAGGAAGCAGGGGCAAAGACACAAAAACACAACAGAGACAAGGTTGACAGGGTCAGCAATGACACAGTGAGGGAGGTGGAGGACTGGACAACAAACATGGGAGTGCATGGCCACAAAATACAGGAATATACTGGGATGGGTGGTAGGATGAGTCAGGTCTCCTATCTTTCCATGCCCATGTCATCTCTCAGGAGGAAGTCAGACAGCTACCTATCCACCCTCTCATCTGGATTCTGTCTTTGATGTTTCTGGCAGAGTTGTACAGGGACACAACTCTGCTATCCACAAGAGGAATCTTTACAGATGGCCAATACAAGAATGTATTTGCTGGTCCACTAGTTTCTCCACTGTCTGCAACAGCTCTCTATAGGTGGCATGGTACCTACTTCTGCCAAGCCACTGGTGGGAACAAATCTGATCTCAGCTGGTGAAGCACCACCTGGTGCATGGAAGGATGGGATGCACACCTCTCAAATTCTTATCACAAAAAATTTTAGACAAAGCTAAAAATAATGGTGGGACAAAGCCCCAAAAATAGGAACAAATTTTAAATATTGTTCTTATAAACTTAGAAAGTTGCTAGAACTAAAGGTCTTGTGTTAACATGCATTTTCTGAAGGGTATGAAGTCTGTAACTCAAGTGCCTGTGATGTCAATTAGTGAATTCAGTCCTCACTGATTTGCCACAAAAATCCAGAAAAATCATAGATTTTATGAGGACCAGGCCAAAAATATGAGTCAAAAATCTGGACATTCTGTAAAAATCTGGAGAGTTCAGAGATATGATAGGATGTCACTCTGTCCTAGTTCCACCAACAAGGAGGCTGTTTCAGCTCATTCATGGGTAGAGTCAGGAGGTAGCGTGGCTCATTGTGGGGTGTTAGAAGCAGATCTAGCCACTGGCACTATTGTAGAAACTGCAGTACATAACAGCAAATTAAAGAAAGAGAAAACATAAGCTGAAAAATTAAAAAAAGGAAGGACAGTATCAAACGTAGACAAGGAAGAAAGCGGGAGATGGCTTCAAATCACTATGAACTGTATAACACAACATTAAGTATAAATACCGGGCAGAAAAAAAAGACAATTACACCAGAAAAAAATCAGAGGAACAACACAGTTATCTAATATCGAATGAATGCCATACTCTAACAAAGTTTTCATAGGGCGATATTTTAAGGGTATAATATTTCCACTTCTAAGAACTAACAGGTGTTTACTGCTACTTTAATTACAAAGTGTTTGAACACTATTCTGTCAGTATGAGCAACTGCCTTTCTGTATCTATAATTTACCACTGGCATATGTGTACATGGTTTCCATTAAAATGGGTATCCACACTCTGTCTGACTAACTGATGAGCCAGGCTCAGGAAACCATACACGTCAACACAAATACCTATACATATATCCATAACAACAGTTCCCACTGAATAATTTACAAATATACAGGGAACATTCTCAGGACTAATGCAGTCAAAAATATATTTCTCAAGCAAGAGAGTTTTAATAAAATGAAGAACATAAGCAGTTCTGCACCTGGAAAGGTGCTCCATTCTCTCTGGAATAGGAGATGATTCTCCTGAATGGTCTCCTGAGCTAAGGAGAGAAATGCAAACATTTAATTATATGGCTTCAGTGTATTAAAGGAGAAGACAAAACATTTTTAACTGATGTACTTACAATACATCTCAGGTGCCCTTATGCTGGCCTTTTCTTCCCATACAAATGGTCAGGATAGTATTTCTGAAAATCACTCTAGTCTTACCAACACTGCTTACAAGTGCAAGATTTGCCAGGGGTATCACTGAGAGCCCTGCCAAGACAGTGCCAGACATCCATTCATCTTATACTTAGGATGCTAGCAGGAGTTCATAAGCAGGTACTCCATGTCATTCCTGTGCAGTAAATAAAGAAAAATGTGGGCTCATTACTACACCTCTTAGGCACCCTACCAGAAGCAGTGTAATTTGGAGCCATGGGCATGCTCTAATCCTCATTCCATAGATTAATGGCTGGTATCTTGCAATCATGCTGGTTTTTAGTTCAGCAATAAGTGTAACATAGATAATCTCAGTAACAAGACTTCTGGCAGAGTATGGAACAGATTGTGCCAATATTAATGATGTTTCAAGTAGACATAAAGGTGTGAACATTTTTAACACACTTTGAGTACCTCATTGCTTTTTAGCACCTCCATTGCCTGCAGCGTTAATGTATTTTATGTTATGCTCAAAGTGCTCCGTAGGTACTCATACAAGTTCACAAGACTTTGAGAGCCTTTAAGTGCAGTTATGGTCATAGGCACTTGCAATGCTTTAAAAAAAGCAATTCAGAAGTATTCATGAACTATGCCCTCATTTGCACAATTCTCATGTTCTATGGTTTGAGTCTACATGACAGTTAAACCCCAGCTACAGAGATCCTCATCTCGTTATGGGAGAAATTGTGGAACATAATTAAGGCTACCTGCTACACCTGTGTGAAAAGTTATGTAGAATAAAGAAAGAAACATTGGTGGCTTTGTATAGTAAGATGGCTTTTCCCTAACTAATAACCTTTGCTGGTTTGTCTTGAGTTGGTGTGGCATCTACAAATTTCCAAGAAATGTGACTTTTGACTGTAGTGGAAACATTTTTTTAACCTAACGCTACAGTTAGAAGTGCAGTTAAAACAGATCTGCTAACAAAATGGTGAGATTAACTTGGGTCTAATAGCTTGTAATGAAGAAGGTATTCAGTATTTAAAGATGTAAAATAAACGGTTTTGAACTACTGTCTTTGCGCAATGTACAGCAAGAGATTATGGAGATGTCAGGAAGGTGCTCTGCTGTTGTTTGTATTGTGTTCATCATACTGCTGTATGAAGAACAGGAAAAGACATGCTTAAAATGCATTCAATCAACCATTCATTGATATGTGTGTGGTGTGCTAGACTTGTGTGAGGGAAATTCACACAGCACTACTAGCACAGTTGAATATTGCCTTTAGGTATGATGAGGGAGACTAAAGTCACTGTCTGATTCTATTACTGGTTGTAGGGCTGCTTGATAATGATCCCTTGTAGAGTAACATTAAATGCTACAAAAGCACAGCATGCATGCTGGGCACACAGTTACAAGATTGGATATTGTGTGTTAAGGGCACAGGTCAGGGAAAGAAACTGCAATATTTGTGCCACTGATGAATTTAGACCAGTGTGTCATCTACCCAACAAAGAAGGAATAGTTGAGTAGTTGAGTTCACATTTCAAAGCTATCCCTTTACTTGCACTCATAAAGTATATTCTTTCCCTACGCAGCATAATACCGTGATACCTTAAAAGGGGTAAATATAAAAGTTCTCCCGTATGGAAAATGAGATCTTGCTGCAGACCCTCTGTCTTCTTAGTCGAATAATGTTCACCCAGGTAATATCAAACCAGTCCTACCATGGCTGTACATGTGCAGTAAATGTTAGAAATGCTGTTGGTGGCCAAGGCAGGAACTATGTACAAGTCCACTGCTGGGCCGGTAACACAATCAAAGTTGTACAGACACATGCTGCTCTCCTTGCAGGAGGGTACTGGGCGGGAGGCTGACTGTCAGCTGAACTACCACTATATGAGATGGAGGATTTCCATGGCTCTCTTTGTGAGAGATCAGAATCATCCCATCCATGGTGGTGTAGCAGATCTAGGTGCTGAGCTACACAGTGTTCATGGAATCTCCACTTAGGATGCCCCACATGTGTGACAGCTCTCTTGAAGCAAGTGAATACTGTTGTAGGGTATACTTTAGTGTATGCCTCTAAATGCATGTTTCCCTGTTGTATAGGAACATCAGGGCTTCTTTGTTGTGCAAGTACTCTCACACAAGGTAAGGGCTAGCTTTTCATGCTGTCTCATCATCATCATCATCATTATTGTTATTATTATTATGATTATTATTATTATTATTATTATGACTGGGAATAAAGTAAAAGTGTTGAGTGTTATTTATTGTGGGTATTTTAATGTGGTACCTATGTCAAGTACATGCAGTGCCATTAGTTCCACCCTAGCATCTACTTTGGAGGTATGCATGTTCAGACAAGGATATCCATAAGGGGGTAGTTCTCATGCCAGTGACACATTTGATACTATCCATTATATATATATATATATATATATATATATATATGGTTCTAGGTTATAACATCTACAGCTACTTTCACCGACAACAGAAACATCGACACCACATAATCGACAAACCATAACCACGACACCTCACATGCCCGACAAACAAGTACTAAACAGTCCACAAAACAACGAACCCCCCACACTGCACACACCACAATAACAACAATCAACTAACAAAACACATCACCTATCCAAAACCACACACAGAACACAAGCACACCAAAATCCTCACACCACCACACTAAACTCACACACAACACTATGTACAACCCTAAACCCAAACCTTACCCTAAGGTCCTCACCCTAACCCAAAAACACCACTACCCTAACCTTACTCTACCCAAACCTACACTTAACCCCTTACAACCCAAACATACCACTATACCACTACACTTACTAACCCACGCCCTAACCCTAACTCACTTAACCCACAGACTGTCACTATCCACACTTACCTATACTCACACAGCCTTCTTCCAAGTCACTATCCTGGCGCGTCGGCGTTTATCATCGTAGGCCGGTCTTCCGAATGTCGATCATCTGATCTTCTAACCTAGACCCATATATATATACAGCAAAGGTACCACTAGGCAAAAGCTTGGTACTGGCTATGGCACTCTGAAAGGAGGAAACTGCCAAACATGGGATTGTGCATGGTATGCCCAAGCTTCTTCATTGCGTGCTCTAGACATATCCACAAGACTCCACCACAGTGCTGCAACATCTAATTTGGCAGTGTCCAAGCCAACACATGTACGCGGTCCACTTCAAGATCCCATTCTACACACCTGCCCATAGCATTTTGCACTGGGCTGTAATCCAACTCACATCATACATACACTACACTAACTTTAATGCAGTTAGAATAGCATGTACATATTTCCCTGTGGAGGAAACTGCACATTTATGTTTCTAGCTTGCCTTTGTACTTTGTTATATGGTTTGCATATGTCTGATGCTAGTCTGTGCATGAGTAAACACAGTCTAGTTGTAGGCTTGCATGCATCAATTTACTGTACTTAACTTGCTATAATCTGTCCCAAAGCCATGAGCCAGCTGCTGCTTTTGTCCATTGATATTGTGTAATGTGTGTCTTTGTCTAGTATGTTCATCTCTTGCTGCTTATTCCTCAACTGACTTCTCAGTTTGCTCAGCTCACTCTTCATTGCCTGGTATGAAAACAGATGCTCTTCTTGTATACTTCCTCCACAAAGCAACTGAATCCTCCATATTATATTGTATAACATTGTACAGACTGAGAATATATTTAAACGTGTGTATCAGTCATACTACAGGCCACAACCAAATACATTCAGGCAGTGAAAACATGCCTTCAGCAGCTCAAACATATGTTTAATGATGAAATGTGTTTGTGATAGGATCCATTTGCATCCATTTCTGTCAAGGTGTATGGATTCCAGATTGGTATTATCAACCATCACAGCTCTAGGGCATATTCACCATCAATAAAAAGATGCCCCTAGGGAATGCCACCCCTCACAAACCATTTACACACATTATATATGTATTATATGTGGACTCATGAGCACTGCCTTAGTGTCCTGCAGAACTTTTGTAGATTATACCTTGTAGGGGTGGGAGGATGTCATAAGGGGTGGGAGGATGGCATAATGGTTAAGGTGTTTACCTTACCTTACCAACACAAGGGGTTTTGATTTCACATGGGGGGGGTAATGGCTAGGCTTGAAATGGCCCACAAGGGTAGTTAACCTTGTACTAACCTATAAACCTATATTATAGACCACCTAGCAGCTGATGGATTTTTGGCCTTTACAGTTCACATGTCTTCTTTCCAGCTCACCAGGTGATCCCTTTATTTCAATGTAACTGCAGTCTATGGCCCTAAGAACCTCAGTGAAATTAGCTATATCATAAAATCCCTGCATGGCACTGCTTGCCTACATTATGGCATTAGGAAATCATATATGTTCCATCACATGCTATAGCATGCTATAGCATGGCATTGAGGAAATCAGTGGGGAATCCTTGCAGCAGATGTCTGAGAAATCTGCATTGTGCCACCCCCCTCCCATTTGTCAATGGAAGATTCCTGTTGCTAATATTCTCAAACCCACACATACTTTAGTATCCACTGGGATAGGTAGTACATGACTAAGACTGTAGGTGAGGGCAACAGGTATCAACCAACTTTTGCATAACAATTCTATCCACATGGTAATGGTCCATAATATCAGGGTCATGTAGTCCACAAAATGCTAAGTGTGGTCAGATAACACTGTGCCTCCAATCAAAACAAATTAATTTTTAAACTTATTCTGTTTACATAAACTGCATAACAAAGTCTCTTTCCCAATGTACAGGAAGCAGCACAGGAAGATCACTGCACAACACAGTCCAGAAAGTACAACAATTGCAGGAATTGTATCTTACAATTCCTCCTCTACTCTGGAAAATGGAGGTGTATGTGTGTGGGTACAGTAAGCCAGTAATGCCAATGCCAAACTCATCAGGAGCACTATCTGGTTAAGTGACTTGCTTAGAGTCACACAGCAGGCAAATAGAGCTAAAAGGCAAGCAAGTGCAGGAAGGAAGAAGCAAACCTTGCAGTCTTGACTACAAGTCATAGCACATTACCAGATTAGAGCCGTAACTGCTTGCACTGGCTATCGGACATTCACACACTTCTTATTTTCTGATAACTCAATGAAGGATAGAAGTCCAAGAGGATTCTAATAATGCCAGTTATTAGAGTTCTGTGCGATATTAATGCACTGCTTCCTGTAGTCAAAAGTGTAGAGTTTTTACCCTTTCAGCTTCATTTACCTAATGTGTGACTTTGAGCAAGCTGTAACTGATGGTCACTGCTTTTCTGCCATTGTTGCCTGCATCAGGGGCCATTATCATCATCATCATCATCATCATCAACCCACTTTTTTTCTCATTTTCAATATGGGGTCATGGTCTTGAGTCAACTGTTGCCATCTCCAGCTATTCAATATTGCTCTCCTACCTTCTTTTACAGCCAAGTCTGACGGTTGCAGATCTCTCACAAAATCCATTCATCCCTTTGCTGAATGCCCATGTTTTCTCCTGCTTTCTTCCTGTCTATCCCAAATCTTATTCACCAAATTGTTTCTGATTTCTTGTACATGTGCCTGAACCTCTACAATCTGTTCTCTTTGCCCTTCTCTGTAAGTGGCGCTACTTGAGCTTCTACTCAGATGTCCTCATTTCTTCATTTGCTCCACAGTGTACCATCCATCTCAAACATTTTATCTCCATCACCTCTAGCTTCCTTAACTCTCTGCCTTCACTGCCTAGGTTTCTGTACCATACAGTAGTACTGGGCACACCACTCTTTTTGTGAACCTTACCTTTCAGATTCTTTAGCATATTCCTGATTCTCACTACCCCAACACTCTTTGCCACTTGGCTGCAGCTCCTCTGACTATAGCTTTGACCTTTTCATTCATACCTACCTTCTCCTCAAGCACACCTCCCAGATACTTGAAGCTGTTAACCTGTTCCACTGCTTTGAAATCTGTTTAATTTCTTAGCCTTTTCTGATTTTCCTCATTTGCTGCCATTACAGCTGCCTCATCTGTTCTGAATTTCATCCTGTGTGCCTTCAGTTTTGCATTTCATTCCCATGTCATTTGCTAAATTTCTTGTTTAGAGTGTATCTGTAATGTCACATTGTCTGCATATAGCAAATTTTTGCTCTTTCTCTTCCAATCTGCTTGCTAATGTAGTCCATCACCAGTATGAATAGCAGTCAGTATTCTGAAGCAAACCCACTACCACTGGCTACCCCCTCTATGAGTCTGAATACTGTTCGTACTTGTGTCACTGGGTCCATGGACATAGTCTGCACAAATTCTACCAGTGTTTCTGGGATGATGAACCATCATAGGACTGCCCAAATCAACTTTCTTGGAACCTTGCCATGTGCTTTCTCCAAGTGTAAGAGTGGCCACCTGGACCCTTTCCTCATCTCAAGCTTCTTCTCAACCACGTCTCATTCCAAACATTGGATCAGCTGTGCTGCATCTTTGTCTGAGCTGCTCATTCCCATCTTTTTACTACTATGGATATTTTCTTTTCAATTACTATCTCCAGAACTTTCATGCAGTGTGACAGAAGTTTGATAACTTGTATACTGCCCTCAGTTGTCACTGTCCCCTTTGTCTTTGTACACTGGTACAAAAATGCTTATTCTCCAGTCATTGGGGATATACTTTTTTTCTCCATGTTGCTATAAGTACAGTCTGGAGCTATGACTGCTTCAGTGACATACCATGTTAATGTTCTGCTTTAAGGAATGCCAGTGATGAAGTCAAGGGTTCAGATGCAATCAGGTATATTTCCCTTTTCGGTATTTACGTATTATCGCAACCAGATGTTGTCACTTGTCAATGTGATAAACCTGAACTGTTACAAGGGCATGAAACACTGAAAGGGGCTATTCAAAGTCCTTATTGTTGAGGAAAACAGTTGCATTACTTTCAGGAAGAGAGGAATTGGAAAAAATCCTCTTCTCGATTTGAGTGCGTTTTATACGCATGCTTTCATTGTCATGGCTGCTATGGAAAGCATGCAAAATGCAGGAAACAACTGTAGCTCATCGTAAGCCCATTCATGTCTTGTGCTGTGTGTTTTCTTAATGATACATGATGTCTGTGAACTGTACCACACAAGATAGGGACAACATTTCTACAAAGGGTCTAACAGCTACTTTAAAATTACTATAAATTAGTTATTAAGAAAACGCACAGCAGAAGACTGAAAGGGCTTACGATGAGCTACAGTTGTTTCTTGCAGTTCGCATGTAACGGTTTATGTTTCTTTTATTTTTTAACATGTCTGTGTCCCCAGTCCCTTTCACGTATCTAGGCACATGTTAACCTCTGCAGTGCCCACATTTCTGTCTCGTAATTTTAAAGTAGTCACAGCTATGATTCCCAAATGAATGTATGACCGTCACTTGACGGCACTTGCTGGCAAAAAGAAGGAATGTTCAGCAAGCAGACTTGCAGGAAGCAACATGGTGCCAGTAAACACCATGAAGAAACAACAACAGTATGTTTTGTAAATTGTATTGATAGCAGTCCAGAAAACAATCTGTACTTGTAAAGAAAACACACTACATTACATTTTAACATCAATGAACATTTTTCATGATCGGAAACCAGCGGCTATTGCTGAAAAAATCTGGTTGCGATAATACGTAGGTACCCCCTTTTCTTGCTCTCGTGTTCCATTTTCCTGAAATGAAAAATTCCTATCAACAGGTTGTAGATGATGTCAGGGAGATTGACACATACTAAGCAAATGTATTTATGGATTTGTCTACTATTGTTGAGCAAAGATATTGAGAGATATGCCATAGCCCAACTCCATCCTGCTCACTCCTTATTTGCTCACCTCAGGTTCTACTCTCTGCTTGCCCCCCTTTTCATTTCTGTTATATACTCCCATTTCCAACCTATAATATTAATAGCAAATAGATAGACAACACATATGCCCACTCAGGGCTCTCTGGAGTCAAAAATGTCATAACAGTCAACAAAGAGCAGCATCAGTGACATACATAATCAAAGAGAAATGGCACACCACTTCTTATGGCAAAAATGAAGAAAAGCCATTGGCATGTGCTAATCAGTTGTACAAACGTATTGAGCATTACAGCACATACCAGTCTATAATAAATTACAGTTAATGCCTTTATTCTGGCTCCTTTGATGGCTCAGTGTACTTGTGCAATTACTTTATGGTGTCAATGCACTGGTTAGGGTTTTAGACTCCCCATGCATTTTTATGTTGTTTTACAATGTTCAGTTTGCAGTCTGCACATGTGTCATATTTCCCTGATATGCATGTGCGTTAAGATTGTTGCACTATGATGGCTTCAGTAGCTTCCCTTGATAATCTGCTGTTATGGTGAATTTCAGTAGGAAAGTCATTGGTTCAGTTCTATTCCTTGGATATGTGTATTTTCAGAGTGCTTTTGCTCTGACTGCATTAGAAACATTTCTTGCTAATCCACTGGAATGGATAATTTCCATAAAAAAATCATAGGTTAAATTCTCTTGAGGCCTGTCTTTCTTTTCTTGCTATCAGTCTTTCCACACGTGCAACATTTCCCTAATATTTGTGTTTTATGAAAGCTTTTACTCTCAATGCTGTGGTGGCTCCCCTTGCAAGGAAACGGAGAGTGGCAAGTGTACTGACTTAATGGGTCAACTCCTCTGACGGTATCATAGTTTTCATTTGTAATAACAGTAACATTATAACACAGATTACTACTCACATTATGATTTTGCAGGACTTTTGCAATTTGGTACGACATCTTACTTTGTTGTATTCCACCTCTCCTGTCTAGGTTTCCGATTATTTTGTATTTATGTAATGTCACACCTTCTTCTCCAGTCTACTTTTTTAACATGCTTTGTGGCACAGCTTAATTTGCACTTTTTCATGCCCCTCTATGTGGATTATTTTGCTATAGTACAACTACCCTCAGCCATTTGTGCTATTTTCTCTTTTATTGCACATTTCTCTCTCTCTATCAATATATATATATATATATATGTGTGTGTGTGTGTGTGTGTGTATGTGTGTGTTGTGTGTGTGTGTGTGTGTGTGTGTGTGTGTGTGTGTGTGTGTGTGTGTGTGTGTGTGTGTGTGTGTGTGTGTGTGTGTGTGTGCATATAATGTATATATATCTTTAAGTCCTACCCTGAGTTGAATTTCACACCTCCTGTCACCAGAGGAGTTCCTGCCTGGGCAGCCATTGCCTGGGCTAAAATTTCAAGAATGCACATTTTCAGCCTAGCCATAAACAAAGGTATATATCTCAAAAACAATAAAAGTTAGCTAAAAAGATAAAATGCAATAATTATTTAGTGTGCAGTCCTCTTCACAGCAGTGCCATTAATATGTTGAGTCATAATAATAATTTTATATTTAACAAGTAAATAGACAATATATACATTTACTTATTATAGTTATGCAAACAACTATTTATATCTCTGAAACCTTAATCATCAGATCTCAGCTATCACTGTGACTTTTGTTTGGGCAGATATGATCTTCATTTGGCTGCAAACTTGATTTGCAGATGGCACTCCATTTTGAGAAATTTGCATAATTATGAATACTATGCATATTTGAATACTTAATGGAGAAATAAATATAAATATCTGCCAATTATCAGTACAAAGTTTTTTAGGCATTGTGTATACTTTCAGTTGATACCATGGAGTCCCATGTAAATACCCCCTGGCTTGAGTTATTAATGTAATTATAAACAGATGCCATTCACTTGTAACATTTCCAGGAAAAAAAATCATAATCTTGTGTTAACAAGTACCCCATTCATATGTGGAGCCATTCATGACGTCTCTGGTGACTGGGCATGTAAAATACTGAATCACAATCCATCTTAGCATACAGTACCTGAGACATGCCCAGAAATATGATAATTATACTAATATTCATATCTAATTAAAGAACAAATTAGAATATTTCTTGACTGGTAGCATGCAGACCTCTGCTATTAGTGACAACTTTTGTAGCATTATGTAAGCTTTTTTCTGATATCATGAAACACCATGTAATCACCTTATGGTTCACATTATTGATATAATTATTGACATATTCCATTCACTCATAATATTTCAAGGAAAAAAATCAGTTTTTGTTTTACCAGGTACCCCACTGATCTGAGGAGCCATTCATGATCTCTGTAGTCTTTGGGCATGTGAAATATTGAATTGTAATCATTCCAAGTAAACAATACCAGAAATTTGTACAGAAACATGATAATTATGCATAGTAATGCGATAGCAGGGCTTACAGCTAGCACCTTCTCTTTATGTACCCCAGCCTTAATAGACCAGAAAGACATAATGATAATTATATACTGAATGAGTAATTAGACAGCATGTCAGATTAGTAATTATAATTACGCAAACAAGTACCAATATCTCTGTAATAACCATGTAAATACCTTCTTTTTAAGGTATTAATATAATTATTAACATAGGATGAGAGGGTCAGAGGAGATTACTAGGGTATTGACCCGGAGGTCATTTTAAGCCTAGGCTTTTCAACCCAATGTAGTACCATAGAGGTACTAGTCAGTTCCCCAGATTGCATTTAATGATAACTGCACATGTCCATGAGGGATGTAGGCATTATGTCCAGTAAGAATTTACAGTGCCCCCATCCACTCATCCAGGTTCCTCTGAACAGTGTCATAGAAGTACTCTGTTTCACATGAATTGGTAGCCTGTTCCAAAGATGTGTCAGTCACTGGGAGCTAAATCTGTCCCTCCACCATGTCCTATTTAGGTCATAGGCCATATTTAAGTCCCTGGAATGGGTAACCCTAGACACATTTATTTTATGGATATGCAGTAAGTTCATTAGGTTTGGGTCTTAGGTTGCTCTTTAGTCCAGGCATAAGTCTCCCCTAAGAAGTCTATATGATACGAAGTATAGTGACAGGGATTTTAGTTGTTCCATGTAAGGCACATGTTGGAGGCCCTTGATCTTCTTTGTTAGAAACCTCTGTAGTCTCTCTAAATGCTGTAGATGCTTAGTACTGCTCATACTGAATGGGGCATTATACTCAATTATGTGCCAGATAAGTACCGAGTATAGGAGGGATATAACTTATTTTGCTCTTGAGGCGATGCCTTTACTAATCAAGTGAGCTATGTGGAAATCTTTCCTTGCAATGGCAGACATGTGGTTGTCGAAGTTAAGGTGGCGCTCAACCTGTGATCCCAGGTCCCTTACCACTTCATGGGTACTTAGGTTATTGTTATTGATTTGATAGTGTGAAGAGACATTGTGCTGAATGGAATGATGATGCATTTCTTTGCATTCAGTTTGAGACCATGACTAATACATCAGTTGTTGGTCTGTGTGAAACCATCCTGGAGTACACTGACATCATTTGGGGATTCAATGATTGCACCTAGTTTGCAATTGTCTGCAAACTTGGTCAGCCACAACCCTTTAGTTTTGACCTGAACATCTGAGAAATATATACCAAACAGTAGAGGGCCCAGCACTGACCCCTGTGGCACCCTGCTGGTAGCAGGTCTGCTGGCTGATGTGGACTTTGATGGTGTGTGTCCTGTTTGTGAGCCAGTTAGCAACCCATCTTACAAAGAAGGGGTTTCCATTCAGTTTGCCAAGTTTATCGGTAATGCCTGAATTTGGGATTGTGCTGAAAGCCTTTGCCAAGTTGAGGTTTGCTGTGTGCACAGATTTTCCCTCATCAATGGCTTTGGTCACACTTTCAAAGAAATCCACCAGATTTAACAGGCAGGAACTGCCCTTCACAAAGCCAAGTTAGTTAGGGTCCAGGGTTTGGAGGTCATCTATGTCTTTATTTATGAGGACTATAATGATACATTCCATGACCTTACAAATGAGGCTGGTCAGGCTTATGGGTCTGTAATTCCCTGGGTCTGTTGCTGGGCCACCTTTGTGAATGGGAATAACTGTAGCTGTTCTCCATCCTGCAGGAACAAACCCTGTGGTTCGTAGGTTCATAGCTGTTTACAAGGCTAATAACCACAAGGACCTTTTTAAGCCTAGCCATGCATCCCAAATCTCTGATGAGTTCTGTTACCCTTGATAAGTGTAAGCATGGGCCTGGGAGATGAACCATTTACAGGTTACCTGTTTGCATCAGAGACATAGGTGCCAAACATGGGATGAATTTTTTGTTTCCCATCCAATTGTCCAAGTTGCACTTGAATTACATTAGGGAGGAACTCTGATTCACATAGATGGGGAGCCTGGTCCATAGATGGGGTAGTCTCTAGGATACATACCTATCTCTCCAGTAGGTCCTATTTATATCACAGGCAAGGTTTAAGTCTTTAGAATGGGTAATTTTGGTACTGTTTGTTTTGTGGTTACGCAGAGGTCCATCAGAGTGGGCTCTGACAATGCCCTGTATGCCCGGCATTATCTCCTCCTGGTTAGGCTATGATTGAAAATGGTACTTAGTGGTGATGCTAGTTCATGTTTTAGCCTGTTTAGAAGACAGCCTGGGATGTAATCTGGTACCATATAGAAGCCGTGTTCTTTACCTCTGACAGGGCTTTGAGAACCTACTCTTCAGATATGTAAGGTGGGGGGGTTTGGGGAGGGTTTGTTGTAAGTTAGGAGACGATAAGGGAGTGAAATTTTCACCAAACCTATCTGCTACCAGGTTTGCTATCTCTTTGGGGTCAGTGCATGTGATATCATTGGCCACCAGTTCTGCACATGCTTGGGTCCTACCCTTTAGGTTATGTACACAGCTGTAAAAGGCCTTATGGTTATCCTTGGCAATACTTGCTAGGTTTTGCTCAACAGAGCTCTTGGATGATTTGGCAAGTTGTCTTAATTGCCTGTTAAAGCTGAGGAGGGTGATTTTCCATTGTTGGGTCCTTGTCTTTGTTTTGTTGGACAGTAACTTTTTGCATTTATTGTAGAGTTTGCTGATGATGGAAGTCCACCAAGGCAGCTTGATTTTACTTGGGGCTCTGGCTTTGATTCAATCTGGTACAGCTGAGATTATACACTTATGCAAGTGATTGTACAGTGCTTTAGTGTAAGCTTCAACATAATTACCACTTTCAGCTTGGGGTGGGGCTTGGAATGCATTTATACCTTCACCTAGGATGGCATAGTTTGCCTTGAGGAAGTTTTTTAAAATGATTTCACACTTTGTGAGTTCTGGTGCTAGTGTCAGTTTGAAGGTGACTGATTTTTGGACATTTTTAACCAACGAGGATCCAACAGTTGCAGCAGTGCACCTGTTTGACATGTTGATGAAGACCAGATCTAGAATGTTTGTTCCTCTTGTTGGGGTATGGACAATTTGCTCCAGGGCATTTGAATTCACAAAGTCAATGGACTTTTGTGCTATAGAGTTTGGGCTAGAGTAGGTTTCTCAGTTGATGGTGGGATAATTGAAATACCTCATAACTAGTGTGTTCGGTAAAATTTGGATTGTCTTCAGTTTGGTTAAGTAGGCTTTGTGGGTGTCATGACTCATGGTGGGGGATCAGTAACTGTCTAGGACTTGAATTGGGCACTTACCCACTGTAATCTGGACCAGGAGTAACTCCATGGAGTTGTCCAGTCTAACTAGACATGAGGTGAATTTATCTGTAATATAGATTGAAACACCACCTGCTTTGGTTTTCACACTTTCCTTTTGCAGTCGAAAGATGTGGAAGGCATTGTAGCCTTGCAGTGCCATGGTACACTCTGAGGCCTTAATTCAGGTTTCTGTGCCTGCTTAGACATCTACATCTTCTACTGATAGAAGTGCTTCCAGGGAGTGCAGTTTTTGGTTTACGCTCCTAACATTTAGCAGCATGACCATTATTTTTTTTCTACTTGGTTAATTTCACATTGGTAGAGACTTTACCAGCAGCCAAAAGCCTAGGGGTACTAGGTGCAAACTGTGTCTGGCAAAGCAGGGAGGTTTGTTGATCATGGCTTCCCAGGCAGACAGGAACTGGATACTCTTGGAATGACACTAAAAATAATCCAGTTTTTGAAATCAATCATTTTTTGTTTATTTTGTTGTATCATTCTAGGTAAAGGTAGTATGCTGCTCAAGGCTAGGGACATACCTACCTGCGACACATACTCAGAGAGCTCGATCATGTCTGTCTTCATATAGTGCAGTGAAGTACATCTCAGGTCATTCACACCAACTTGAACTATTACAGAGGCATAATAGCACTTATTGCTGAGAGACCCGAGTGCATGTGTGATTTGGTGAATCCTGGCACTGGACAGGCAGCTGACAGTGACTTTCTCCTTGTCCAAACTGGTGAGTGGGACACCTGTGTTTCTCAATACTGAGTCTCCAATGACGAGAAAACTTGGTTTTTGAGTGTTATGCCTTATGGGCTTGGTGGGTGAGACACTGCTGTTGGTATGTGTCATGGGTGCTATGGAGACTGTGTTAGCTGTAGCAGACTTGTGTTTTGGAGGTCTCTGGTGTTTCAGTAAGTTTTTTGAGAGAACCTGTGCATATGAGGATTTACGTGTTTGATGTGTACTATGTGTATGAGTAGTGGTATGTGTATGAGTAGTGATACTATGTGAATATGTAAGGGTGGTTGAGTTGACAAGCTTCTCCGTGTTACTGTTTTCTGAGTGAGAGAGAACATAGATTCCAGATTCTGGGTGTAAATGTATCTCTCGCACTCTGTGCTAGACTGTGTTATTAGTAGAGGGTTATCTGTGTACATGAGGCAAATGCTAAACTGCCTCATGAGACCCAAGTCACTGAGGTTTAAGGTTTGCAGGGTAGTCCAACTGTCTATAATGCTAGGTTGAAGACTGTTGTCACTAGTGGTGTTTTTTCAGAAACTATCACGGAGGAGCTTGGTGAATGGATATTTATGCCTGGGTTTTAAGGGAAAATTTGTTCAATTTAACTGTCCCCCTTTGGCACAGTTGCACAGAAGTGTGCTGTGATGCACAATGTGCAAACAAGCAGAAACCTGCTCAGATGCAGGGCCTAAATACCAGAAGTTAAAACTTGAAAAAAAAAAACTCTAACAAAATTCAAAAGGACCAATGAGGATGCTCATTCCAAGCCCTAGACCGAACTCCCTTTACCAGCCTGGTGCCAATCAAACACAGTTCTCTGACAAAAGTACAGATAGGTCAATCCAAGGTGGCCTGGAAAACATGCTCAGAAAAAAACAAACCACTACAAACAGTTCCAGAAGCAGCAGGCCTGGATCTGTACTATGCTACAACTACTAGCTACCCTAGTTTCAGTGGAAAACACTAGAGAATTTTTAACACAGCAGAAAATTAGCAGTGAGACATTAAAGAAATATTTAAAACAGTAGAAAGTTAGTCAGGAGGCTCTAAAGAATGATTTAAACAGTTAATAGATCAATTAATTAAGTACTGCTTGGTGGGAAAACCAGATCAGGCAAAACTGATAGCTTTAAAAAAATGAAAAAATACCAGTAAATACTTAACAGTGGAAACAATAAGAAAGCTTGCTAAACAGTGAAAACAGCATTACAATTTGATTTTACAGGCACAGTGTAGCAGGCAATTGCAGTATAACAGTGTAGTTTAGTACACAGTAAATAAATACAGTATAAAAGTAGGTAGCAGATTATAAAATAAAAGTAGGTGGCAGGCAATAAAAAGTGCAGGGAATAGTATATACATATATGCATAATATTTCTGGACAAACTCAATATTATATCTGCTGCAGAGTGTCCCACGTGTCTGAGAGGCCATTCCTGAGCTCTGTAGTAAATATGCATGTGAAACACTGTTCTACAATGCAGCCAGGTATACAATGCCAGAGATATTTACAGAGTTCAGATATTTACAGAGGTATACATATTGTATTACAAAGCAAGTATAAATGTATTCAGATTGGTAGCAGGCAAACAGCAGGTATTATGGTAACTCCTGCAGCATTATGAAATCTTACATTTTATGCCATGGAATACCATATAAACACCTCAGTCAAGGTATTAGTATAATTAACATATGACACATATGCATAATATTTCTTGAAAATAACCTAGATTTTCTCTGTTATGGATTAGCCTACTTATATGAGGTGCCATTCCTGAACTTATTAGCATATGAAGCCATCTTCTACAATGTGCCTAGGTGGACAATGTCTGTGATATTTACAGAAATATATTTATGCAAATATACATGTTGCATTACTAAGTTTAAATATCCTGAGACTGGTAGCAGGCAGCCAGCAGGAATTAGTGCTATAATTACAACAATAGCGAAGGTAACTTCATACAGCCAGGCAAGTAATTACAGACCCAGAGTCACCATATATTCATTGTAGGAAATGTTAAAGGATATCATCTATAAAAAAAATAAATATACAACCAATTGCTGTAACAACGTCTGCAGTTATACAAAGTAAATAAAACAGAGTCTTCATTCTACCTATTTCATACCTATTAACTACAGAAATTGAAAATCTGGACAAAGTGTCTTGAAAAGTACGTGAATCTGGCCAAAATGTTTGGACATCTAGTTATTAATTTAGTATGAAATTTGCATAAAGGCATAACTCCAGGTTTCAGTAGGTTTGTTGGATACCAGCACAGCTAGACATTTACAAAGCAAAGTAACAAAATGACAAGATACAACTGTGATCATTTTCTTCTGCTGCAGCCTGTTTTTCCACATTACATAAAACAATGACGTTACACTATAGAACAAACTGTGTGGTCACTGTAACAGCCAACAGCAACAATAACTTAAAAGGAGAAAGGGGTAAATGTATCATTTGCTGCCTGCATGTTTTCTTTCAGAATAAGGATAGTATACAACAACCTATCCTCTAAGCCAAGATGCCCCTCTCACTTTGGAAAAAATACAGATTCTTATAAGTATACCATGCACATTCTTACAAGTACAAATTATACACAAACTACCCTATAAAACAGCAAACTAAGCAAAGGAGTAAAGGAGACCTATATTAACAATACATAAAAAAACAGGAAAATTCTGTAAAATCAGGAATGGCTGAAATCCTCTGTTCCCAACACCAACACCCATAAACACAAAAGACCATTATCTAAATTACAATCACATTTCACCTTGTACATTCCAGCTAACACTTGGAATAATAATGCCATTATTTTAGTGACAGAACTGAAAAGAACATAGGTTAGAACACACATTTAGAAAACAAACAATAAATAGAATTAGCTCTGAATTTTTCACTCTCCTCTATTCACCTTTCTAACTGTCATTGTTTACATATACAGAAACAAAGACACACACACATACACACACATACATGTTCACTTATGTCTGAACACATACAGTTTAGTCATAAAACCATTGGTAGCATTCAAGGAGTAGAATATGTTGTAATCTGTTTTGCTCAATCCAGAAAAGGGCTGATGGGGATAAGCACAGCATCAGTGCAACCTCGTGTACAGAGAGGTTAGATATGCAAAAATTACACTTAGAATGCAGTGGATGATGAATTGTCTTTGTGCTAGGGAACCCAAACCTGGCAGTCAGTCAAATGATTATCTTCTGTAAAAAAGGGGAAAGGGACAAACATCCTACAATTGGTCAGATTGGGGATATGACCAGCATATATGAGGGGAGAGAACAGGTTAGTTAGAACCAGACATGGAGAAGGCATTAGTAGTGTGTCCCCATTTCCCATCCAGTAATCACCATTCTTAGTTGGGTACCCATACAAACTAATGCATTTACTATTTTAACTGAAGACAAAGCATGAATAACATGATTAAATTAGTGCTATATATGTTTGCTTTCATTATCGAAACAATATGAACGCTCAGTGTTCTCAACTTCTTAGCTCAGGGAAAAAGCCAAAAAATAATAGGAGATAAAGGACCAGAACCAAACACTGAAATGGCTATAAAACACTCTTAGAAAGCTGCTACAATATTAGCATTTCCTGAAGGCTTTGAAGTATGATGTTCAACATCGGTGCAGTTACCAAATAGCAAGTATATATTAGCATGCATTTTCAGAAGCATGTGAGCTCTGAAACTCAAGCAGTAATCATCTATTGATTATAGTCCTAAAACATTTGAAAGAAAAAAATCACATGCATACATTAAAATATTTGGCAAGATAAGAGACCTACTGTGAGATCAGGAAAAGTTGAGCAATATGTGAAAGCTAAACTCACTTGGCTGTTATTATTTAGCAGCCAGTTTAAGAATGCTGGAAGTACTGAACAGTTTTCAGAGCGGGTAATGCTCTTCCTGAATGCTTAAAACTTGTCAGTTGATCTTTCTGCAAAGGCTATAAGATTTTAGACATTTGGAAAAGCATAGAAACATCAGCATTGAACAATGAAGACATATTGACCTACTTGCCATTTCTTTCTGGTGATGCCCTGCACTGGAAATGTTTAAAAAATATATTGGCAGCTCTTTTTCTGTTACCACGTCTTTTGCTTGGAATTGCAGATAAACTTAAAGTGAGTGAGAGCTAAGAGACATTAAAAATTTTATTTCTGTCAGTGCAGGAATTATGAAAATTAAAAAAAAAGAATGAGCAGGGTCCACTGAACCAGGTGAAAATTAAAGTTTTAGCTGACGTTATTAAAAATACAAAAGGATAATAGCACATTTTCTGAGTACCACATGTCAAAAGTTAATCTGATTTTACATTTTGAATTCTTGAGACAAGTGTACGTATATCTAACTTAGTCTTTTAAAAGCTAATTAGTAGGAATGATAGAGAATAAACTGAATAAGCCATAAGGTCTATATCAGCTATCAAAGTCTGTCCCTCCTTGCTCCATTGTTCCCTTAGGCAGTTAAAAACTGTAATACAATATGTCTTCCATTGACAACTGCCCTGATCAGCCCTCACATTATATCCTTCCATTCTCTTTCTATAGTTATTTTATTTTTAAGATGTTTTACTTTAGACTGCCTTGCACCTTCCTGCAACTGGTTGCATTGTATGTTTTACAGTGTATGTGGCATCTTCATCTCTGTTGCTACTTTCCTCTTCACTCACCAGTAACGGTACTTATATACTAGACCTTGTGGTTTGACCCTATACAGAAGCCTAAAGGTTGAGCTGCCCAGAAAGAGCAATGCATATTGATGCCATCTCAGTGAGTATTACAGTGTACTCCTCATGCATACCTAAATTTCCATCTTTCATTTATTCAAGGAGGAGATATTAGCATTCAGAAAAAGGAGCATATCTTTATGCTATACCCTGTAGAAAAAGAGATACATTTACCTTATGAGCTGTTGTGATCTTACCTTCTTTATCAGTAGGTTCTCCAAGTTCTTGTGAGCAATGCAGTCCACTCATAAAGGATATATCAACTTTACAGCAGCCCCATGGTTTACAAAAGGAAATCATGTATGCAATGACAGGCATGATATATTTGGGATACTATCTAATTCTTGTAAGTTTGACAGAGCTCAGTTGTCCTTTATCATATGAAGAATCTCATTGCAATTCTTTTCATAAGGAAAGAGGCTTACATTTGATGGATATACGGTAACTACGTGTAACATTT
Organism: Protopterus annectens; assembly: GCF_019279795.1. Taxonomy (NCBI): domain Eukaryota; kingdom Metazoa; phylum Chordata; order Ceratodontiformes; family Protopteridae; genus Protopterus; species Protopterus annectens. Next base: position 1,646,684,746 of record NC_056739.1, on the reverse strand, counting down.
CAGAGGGTTACAAAACTGGCACATTTGACGCAGCTGTACCAGACATTTGCCAATGGGGACATCTCACATGGTCACCTAGTGGGGGATGCAGGTTATGCACTGGAGCCGTGGCTGATGACACCCATCAGAAATGCACACACACCTGAACAGGAACACCATAATGAAGCACACGCACAAACACGTAATGTAATAGAGCGTGTGTTTGGGCTGCTCAAGTCACGGTTCCGGTGCCTGGACACATCTGGTGGAGACTTGCAGTACTCACCAACTACATGTACCCAAATTGTCATGGTATGTGCTATGCTACATAATATGATCCTGCGAAAACAGCTGCAGCAGGACCAGCATAGGGCTGGGACAAACAGCCCCCCACCATTGCCAAGGCCATCACAGGCAGAGCATGACTCAGAGGAGGAACAACCTGAGCCTGCCCCAGTAGGCAGAAGGAGGCGTGGCCAGTATGCCCTGGCAATGGCAAAGAGGCAACGCATAGCACATACACCGTCTCAGTAGGAACCCTGAGAATGATACCCCTCTCTGACTCACTCATATAGTAACAGGGATGCCTAACATGACACAACCTGCTCTCAAACATGTACAGGGAGTGTAGTATGTGCATCCGACAGAGGCAGCCATGCAGCACCACCTGAGGCATGATTGCCATGTGTTAAGCAATGTAACACCATCTAGTATATGCAAACATGAAGACCCAACCTAACATCTAACCCTCACCAAGCATGATGCCACACTATGAAGACAACAAGATCAAGTACAATAATTGGCTGAGGTATTGCTGTTAGCAAGGGGGAACACATGGCTGACAGCCTGGGCTGACATGCCAAGCAAGACATGATGCCCCACCTGCTAGGGATGGCACACACCCAGCACACCTGGCTGTGTAGATACTGGCAAAGGCTGTTGTCACCCCCACTGTGCCTGGAATAGGTAAGTCTGGAAACACAAACCCACCACCATAGGTAGCACAAGGGATAATAACCTGGACGTAATGCTACCCAATGCCAGAAGTCTAACCTGCAAGGTGCATGCAGACCAAACCCACCACAGCATGGAGAATGGTAATATGTGTTCTGTAACAGAAACCTGGGCAAGGCCCAGAAGAGCACCCTAATACTACCAGGTTATGCCTCATACCATGCTCTACAGCTCCAAAACATGGAACACACGACAATAGGAGTGTGGCTACCAGTAATTATCAAGAATAACCACACCCCAGGTTGGTACCACAGCAAGAAGCAGCATGGACTATCCACGGGCAAGTAACACTGTCTCAAACTGTGTACCTGTTTGAAGCCTGCTACAGACCACACACGCAAACCCAGGTACCCCAGCCAGCCTTCCTGAAGCACTTCAGAGTATGAATGTCTCAACAAATACCAAACAAGGCACACACAAAGTATGACATAGGTGGCAATCCATTATGTATGGAAGAAGTAATCATGGACCTAGGGACACAAGTGGACGGTAACCTGTCATGTGACACTCACATTGCCAAGGTGGCCAGGAAGACCTGCTATATTGCCCACCTTAATATGAAAGGATGCACATGTAGAGCTACAGAGGTCACTGTGCCCCCATACTCTTCCCTTATCAGGCCCATATGTGACAACAATGCCCCAGTTAGGATGTACCTTACCTTACACATGCAGCAGTCAGAAAGACCCCAAATGTACCCCAACAACAGGATAAAGGGTCCAAACATTGGACATCTGCAGCCTGGCTGGAGAAACCACAGGCCAATTCAGAAGCATACTGCACAGTCAGAGGTGATGTATGCCTGATGTACAAGGCCATGTCCAATCCAAAATGAATGGACATGCTCCACTGCAGAAACCCCAAATCCAGGAGACACACCACAGTAAGATATCTGAACCTCTACACATAGATTAATAGGATGTGCTGGAGGGACAGATCCATAACCCAGAGGCTCCTGACACTCTGGAACAGAATCCCAGTCCATGATAGGCTGAGCTCCACACACAAACTCAACAAAAGAAATCCGGTGAAGTGCATGGGAGATAGTAGGTGTACACTGGGGGCCATCCCTGTGTCACATCTAGGAAAGTAAACCCTACATGGGCATAATATGCACACTGCAAGGGGTGTTGAGACCCATACAGTCTGTCCGTGCTCAAACAAGGCCAGGGCAGATAGCCTAGTATGAACCTATGAACCTATGATGATACAAATTGTGCAGGACACAAAGGATTATCACACAGCTGTCCTACCTGATGGTAGGAACCATGGTGATAATTCACAGATATGCTCTGCAGCACTCTAATATCACAAACAATACACCAAACCCACACACATTGCCAACAGCCTGCCAAACAGATTCCTTGAAACCTCACCACCAGCACCTAACTGCCAAATATCTATCCCAGGAAAGTGCTGGCCCCCTGACATTGCAGATGCTGAGGTAACAGCCATCATCCACAAAGCACAGCACACAGCATCAATGGTACCAGATGGTGTCCTGGGTTGTGTCCAACAAGTACTGTAAGAAGAATGGAACAGCAAATAGCATTACTGTGCACTATCAGTCCTACCACAGGATATGTACCCAAAGAGCAGTGTACAGCAACAGTGGTCCCACACCACAAAGGGGGTGCCTGAATGGATACTGCAAACTATCACCCCTCAACCCCGACTATCTAGGTTGGCAAAGTAATGGAGAGGATGATCATGGATCCCATGAATAATGAGATTGGGTACCTACAGACATTGGACCCTACTCAGTGTGGCTGTCATAGGGCAGATCCTGCCCCTTACACATGCCTGACTCATGTGAAACGTGCACCAAGCCCATTGATGCGGGGAATGTTGATCACACAGCCTATCTGGACCTTGCTAAACCCTTCCATACAATACCCTAGTTGGTGGTACAGATAAGCTCACCAGCCTAATTATAAACCCCTATGCAAGTAAATGGGTTGCAAACCAGCTCAAGGACAGAGCTGACCTGGCAGACATGCTGTAGCCATGGCAGACTGCAAACCAGGTACAACTGGCATCCCACAAGGCATGGTCCTGGGACCTATCTTGTATACTATATATGTCACATAGGTACAGGCCAACATGGACAAACTCTGTCTGAACAGGTTTGCAGAGGACTACAAACTGGCCACCATATCGGACCCTCCAGCTGGCACAAGCAACCTACAAAAGGCACACATAGAAACACACAATTGGTGCCACAGCCATGTCAACAAACTAAATGCAGAATAGTGTATAGTCAACTCCTGTGGAAACACAGTACATGGCCAGAAATTACCACATAGGTGACAACCCAGTAAGTACATCAGGAGAAATAAGAGACCTGGGGACACAAGGTGATAGATATCCTGCATGTGACAACCATGTGTATGTAGTGGTTACAGTAACATACCATATACCCACCTAATCATGAAGGTAAGCACAGCTTGGTTAGGGTAGGTCAATGTGCCTCTCCAGTCATCCATCAGCAGCCTCACAATTGTGTACAATGGCCCTTCAGGGATGTACCATAGCAGACACCTGCAGCAACTGGAAAGACCACACAAATACCCCACCAGGAGGATCGCAGAGCTGTAACAGATGCCATGTGTTGCCTGAGTAAAGAAACTGCAGCTCCACACAGTGCCATACTGTCTGGCTGGAGGTGAACTGTGCCTAATGTATAGAGCCATGACCAACCTGGTATCAATGGACATTTGGCACCATGTAAACACTGAATGCTGGTGACCTATGCAGCTGACAGGCCTGAAACGCAGCACAAACATAAACAGGACATGCTCCATAACTCAGAAGCTCACTCCACTCATGACTAAACTCCCACTACAGGATATCCAGGGAGTCCCTCATGTCATCCAGAGGAATAATGATGACTGGATGGGAGGTGGTAGGTGTACCCTGGATATCACCTGTATGTCACGGGTAGACAGAGGCACAGCACACTAACCATGACATATGTCATGGCAAACACCAGTAAATGTGTGTTGAAGGACACACACTCACTGACTAGCATTACAAATGGACTAGGGCGCATGGCCATTGTTTGCCACTGTCCACACAAGTTGTGGAATACATTAACAATGTCGGACAATCATGTACTATGCTGTCCGTATCTGAACAAAATGCAACATGGTCATATCTGCACAACTGGCCCTCAACCAATCTGGAGTGCTCACTATAAATATTACAAGCAGTGATAGGACTGAAACCAATTATACTGTCCACCACAGTGAAAGTACTGCACCAGTACACTATACGACAATACAACTGTTTGGTCAGCAGGAAAGGATGATGACAACTGTATGCAAACTATCCCATGGCGACCCTGCAGGCACAGCATAATGCCTGTTAGGTTCAGACAGAAAGCATTTGGGCAGTAAGAACACAACCTGATCTCCAACACTCAACTGTACATGTGATATATAGATGGCGTCCACACACAAACACAAATATGGTGGTCCACAAATCCCAACATAAGGAAAGGTCACACTGAGCATGCTCGCACACTTAGATAAATGAGATGTGGCAGTCAAGAAGCCATACAAACTGCGAACTGGGCATGCTCACACACTTAGGCCATGTCACAGTTCAGCAGTTACACACACATATCTGGCATTTCTATGTGTTAACACAGGAACCTCCCACAATACAGACACCTGCCCAGTGCACACAGTGAAGTTACAACAGAGACATAAGTAAAGTACTGGATCACACTCATATGCAAACATCTCTGACAGTACACACGTTGTTTATAGAGATAGGGAAGGCTATGGCAATAAAGACCCACAAACAGTATATGAGCAACAGATATTTGCATCTGACAGGTAAACATATAGCCGTAGAGTGCAATACCTGACTGTTGTCCCTAGGGAATACATAAGGCTATCCACAGTGTATTTGGCATCTGCCTCCACAGTACAGTAGGCCACTGTGCCTGTGCAAAGTTAATGCATAGATATGCTCTCCCCTGTAGTGATGGATAGTCACAGATGTACATACCTCTTCATCCATAATGATGTCAGCACACTATACATATGTCAGGAGCAAAAATTATACCCAGTAATGTGAATAGCTCGCTCTGCTACTGCGACTCTAACAAATGTCATAACATAGTTAGGTAGGGTTTGAATCCTGCACGTGCCCAATGGGTGTGTGGGGGAGTTGTGTGTGCAATTCCATGTGTATGAGAAATGTCCCTTTTGGCAACTCGTACTACACAACACATGCTGCATATTCCACTGTCTAAACACTGATGATGTCAGCACCCTATAAGTACAGCAAGAGAAAGCAATCCCCCCAGTAATGCAATTAGGAGGCTCTGCTAATGCGTTTCTCACAAGTGTCATAACATAATTAGGTAGGGGTTTGAATCCTGCAAGTGCCCAGTATGTGTGTGGGGGAGTAGTGTTTGCAATTCCATGTGTATGAGAAATGTCCCTTTTGGCAACTAGTACTACACAACACATGCTGCATATTCCACTGTCTAAACACTGATGATGTCAGCACCCTATAAGTACAGCAGGAGAAAAAAATCCCTCCCAGTAATGCAAGTAGCGCGCTTTGTTAATGCGTTTCTCACAAGTGTCATAACATAGTTAGGTAGGGGTTTGAATCCTACAAATGCCATGTGCATTTTTGTCACACAGTTTGTCCATGTGTGTGGGGTGTTGTTCTCAATATTGCACGACATACATTATATTAGTAATGTCAATGCACACATGATGTATGTGTGTGCCACTTACACATATGTACCTGTGAACTGCAAGAGTTCCCATGTCCAAAGCCTGCCTCATGTGAATACATGGAATATGCATCAGACAACTGTTTGACTGTGGTGTTCTGTGCAGGGGCTGCATGTGGTATGTGACTATACAATGCGGGTTGTAGATGGTGTCATCCCACCAGCGAGGGATAGATGATTGGTCTGGAGCATATAGTCCACATGTTGGTGATGAACAGGTGCAGCATGTTGTCACCACTTGTGGGAGTGGTAACAGGTTGTTCCATAGCAATGCAGGGAATGAATGATAGGAACCCTTCAGATAGAGTCTTGCAGCTAGAATAATGCTCACACTGCATGTTAGGGTAGTCGCAGTACAACCATATAATGGTGTGTGTAGAGACCGTCATATTCCCAGTGTTGTCAGGAAGGGCAAGTGGGTTTCCTGGGTATGGGAGTGTGGTGTGCGCCAGGCTATGAACCTGAAGGCAGTCTAACCCACTGTGTATTGCACATGAAGAGGCTCTCATGCTTTGTGCAGTGCCACCAACCTGGGGCTGTGTGTATCTGAGATTCCTTTGGATACATTCCCCCTGTTCTGGTTTGGTGCATGTGTAGGGGATGACAAGCATGGTATCAGGAATGACCTGGCACTGATGGTGTGCACCTGGGAGCCTTGTACCAGGAGTCTGTTACTGCACGGATATTGCTGTACCCCATGCTAAGGACAGTTTCCACTGCATGCATCTTGAGGTTTACACTGCTGCTGTTGAGTAGCATTGCTATTAGTGTCCCATCCTGTGTGATACCTGTGTAGGTGGCTATGTAATGTCAGCCTTGCATACAAAGGCACTATGTGTGTAGCAACAGCCTCTGCCAATATACGACGGCCCATGGGTGACAGGTGCAAGCTGTCCCAAGCAAAGCAATGTGGCATGTTCAGCATGTAATCCCACACTGACAGGCATTGGATCCCCTTTGAATGTCACTGAAAGATACGTTAATTGCAGAAACTGATGATCCTGTCTACATATTGTGGCAGCATTCATGGTGAGGGTGAGATGCTACTCAAGGCCAGGGTCATACCAGCCTGTGCCACAAGCTCAGAGAGCCCCTCTATGTCCCCTAACATGTAGTCCAGGAAGGTGCGTCAGAGATCATACACACTGGCACAGACAATGACTGAGTCATACTTCTACATGCCTTGGAGTGACCGGTATGCATATGTTATGTGGTGGATCATAGTGCCTGATGGGCAGCTCAGCGTGACCGTCACCTTGTTCAGCCTGGGAGCAGGACCTCAGTGTACATGACGATAGAGGTATCTCATACAACTGTAGCAGGTGTGTTGTCTAGCCGTATGTCCTGTGACTGTTTGGCACACAGGCTTTGTGAGCTATGTGTTGCATGTGCTCTGCTCTGGCTTAATGTTTGCTTGTGTGTCTGCTTTGCAGGTGTCAGCTGCTCAGGCAGGATGCTATTCTGAGAGCTCGTTAATGTACCTGTGTGTTTCTGTGTTTGGATTGTGGTCATGGCAGGTCTATAGGAGACTGGTACCGTATTCACTGTAGTATCCCACTCCACCTGACAGGGAATGCCAGTGTTGTGTAAACAGAGCTTAGCCCCTAGTTTGGCTATGTGGTTGCATCTCTCACATGTGTTGTACATGTATGGGAAGGGGAGAGGGTTGTCTGTGTACATGAGGCAGCTGTAACATTGCCACATGACTCACAGATTCACCAACTGGACCTGAGAGTAGATCAACAGGTGACCTTTGCACATGCTACCATAGCATTGTGACTCCCATACTAAGTAACGACACATAGGGCCAATGGGGAACAAGGTACTCAAGGTGACTATGTGAGGGTTTAGTGCTCCTGATTTGTTAGTGCTGGCATATATGAATGCTGTCTAGAGAAAATGTGAGGTAAGTCATATGCAATGTGTTACAGGCAAGCTACATGCAAACAGGATAGAGTGATGTTCTGTCAAGTGACACATGGACATCAGTACAGTAAGCAACACAGATGTCACTAGGGATCCACAGAGGCACTGTATATCTGCACTGCAGGTGGAATCAGTGTTCCAGGAACATAACAGGCAAACATGCATACAAACAAAGCTACAGTCAGCAGGCCTGTATGTAGACTATGCTACAACAAACAAAGTGTACGACTTCCAGTAGGTAACAGTGCATATATGCAGGCACTATAAGCCAGTACCCAGACATTCACCACACACAAGTGTATAGACCACGTACCTTCATAATGTTGAATAACTGGCCTGATACCCAAGTGCTCATACTTGTAATAATACACATGTCAAATAACAGACACTAAGCCCTCACTCAGCAGTTCCAGACTTAGTATGATGTATGCTACCTGTCCTGGCACCACAGTATCCTTGACATGTATGGACACCCTCCCTCCTGTCATAGCTAGTTCTGTGTTTTGGTGCTGTCATGCATGGTATGAGGTGTGACCTTTTAGTGCCAGTGTGCTCTTGTGAGCCTTGAACCTGTTGTGTAGTACTGCACAGATATCAACATCCTGAAACATCTGCATTGCAGAGTCGTGTGTGGACAGCATGCAACTCGCAGTTGACATGGCCATCATTGAGTATCAATATGTACATTGTTGTATCCCCTGTCCTACCTATGTAGGCATGTCTGACAGGGGTGGTACGCCCATGGATGCTCCCACGAGAACCCATGGACGTCTGCCTGTGTGGTACTATGTCAGGACCCTGGCCATGGCTGCAGTGAGGGGATGCATGTGCCACCAGTACCACATTACCCTGGTCAATGCCCACTGTATCCTGTCCATCACCTAGGGACATTGGTGACAAAGGATGTATCGGCAGGATGACTGTGCGCATTGATGGGGTCGACAGCTGTGTAGTGTCAATTGGCTGACCATTGATGGACCCTGACACACCTACCTGTGCCATTACACAGGTATCATCATTATCACTATCCACAGCAGCTGATTCAGGTTCCCTGCTGCACGACACCAGAGCAGCACCTGAACCTGTGGGAGTAAGACAGGAAACACAGTTTACAATGTGTACACAATGCCACCACTGATGCACACATGCACACATGGGCACATGCACACATGCACACATGCGCACATGGGCACATGCACACATGCACACATGCACACACCTCAGTATATGAAATATCAACCCACAGACACGAACACACCTAAAATCAAACACATAGCACTACTGCTTCAGCCTATTGTTACTATTAGTATACAGAGTATTGAAGGTAATGGTATTACACACTCACCAGCATGGATAGGCTGCCTTGCTGTTACACCAGAGGGACTTGCAGAAAAGAGACATTTATCGTCAGTGGGCACAACTGTGCCATTGATACTGTGTGCATGATACAGTTCAGTAGTGCAGCAGTTAGCTTCCACAGGTGTACTGCAGATATTGAGGATATCACTAATGCACAATAATTACCAAGGTTACAGCTACAAAACAAGGACACATCTCACAGATGCATAACCTAACAGTGTACAGAATGGTCAACTATACACATGGCATGTTACCTGCATGCTCTGTGTCCTGCTGCTGTGTGGCTCCAGCCTCCATCATTACACATGTATGCTGTTGTTGTTGCTGCTGTGCTGGAGCCACAACACTCAGGAGTAGTCCCGCCAGTCTGGTGAGGGGGGATGTCTAGCCACCCCACCACCTGTGGCAAGCTGCTGCCTATGGATATCCGATGCACTCTGATGGACATTTCTAATTAAATCACTGCAGTGATGGCGTACCACCTCATATGTCCGGTTATGTGTGCCTATCTCATTTACCCAACGGACCAGGTCTTGCCACAGTGCAGCCCTCTCCTGCTGGTTCTGGCTGGTGTGGGAAAAGAGTACAGCAAAATCCCGCACCGGGCTCTGGTGTATCTCCTTCTCCTCTGCAGCGGAGTAGACAGGGTTCCGCTGGTGAACCATGGCCCTGAAAAGGAGAAGGAAAATATGTCAGCAATATCTGTTAGCAAACTATAGCACACATAATACACATAATACTCGACTGCAGTGATATAACTTAAGCACCATATATATCATCTGTCTGTCTATTGGGGGATACACATGTACATGACCAGATATCAGTGCTCATCCAACAACTGTGCAACAGTACCTGGCACACTCCATATGACAGACTAGTATACTGCAGCAGTCAACACACTGTTTCAGGTACAATACACAACCTCACACTGGGGGTTTGTATCAAGGTACTGTATGGGGAACATTATCAGCCCATGCACTGCACACAATGCACGTTACATATTTCACTGGTATTGCACACTACTCTTACTTGCCATAACCCTACCTACACCACAGTGACATACAGGGTAACACAGCACAACATATGGCAATGTGGTATGTGTTGATCGCAATACCCCACACACCTGTCACTGGCCTCACACCAAGGACACACACTACCATGACAGACAGACAGTCATGGTGAGCATTCACACCAGTACACAACATGCACCCAGTCACTAGCACACTCATTCCACCTCACATATTCCGTTTGCAATGTGTTCATGGGTGTGCATTGTGTCCTAGGTAGGTAGTGTGCTTTTGGCCCTGGGCCTACAGCAGCATACTGTTATGCTACCCTGCCCCTTGTGACACATGTGTTATGATCGTACCTGCTCCTTACAAACAGTTAAACTCATATGGCATATCACCTATCTGCATAACATTCAGCAGGGGTATGTCTGACATCTACTCATGGGGAGCCTTGCTTCTTAATTCTGTGTGGTCTACTACAGGGTATGTCATATCTGTGTGTAGGGTCCTGAACCTCCACCATGTGCTCTATACTGCAGTGACAAGGACGACAGACATAAGTAATTTGTGTTGTGGATGTTGGAGGTGTTACCATGGTAGTTAGACAACTTTCATGGGTGTGACCGAACTATGTATATCCAGCAGTGGTAACCTCTATGTAGGTAGTCTGTGTGCGCTCTGTGGTGTTTGAGTGCATTGACACAGTTACTTGCATATGTCTGTGTCCTTCTCCATATCTGTAGCTGTCATGGGAGGTACATACCGTGTAGGACATTGTGGGGTGTGGAGGGGTACAGTGACCTACATGTCCATAGCTGACACTCCATGTCCGCTGACACATTTCATGTACAGTTATTACAGGACTAGTGTGCCACTGTGTATATTGATGTGGAGCCTATTGTACACTTGTTGCCCCTGTTCCCCCCTGACACATGCAGTGGTGGGCAGGCATGTACATATGCGGTGGTTACTGGTGTCATTGTTTTTGAATGGGGTATGGTACTCCAGTATCCACACTGGTGTTCTCTCCATGCCTGTGACACCAGGCACCTATTGCAGGACATCTGCACACATGTGCCTCACACAGTCTATATATGTATATATATATATATATTGATATATTTATATCTGTATATGGATATATATCTGTTTGTATATATGTATATAAAATATGTATATATAGATGTAGATATATACATATAGATGTGGGGAGAGGGGGGAGAGAGTGAGAGAGAGACACAGGGTGAGTGAGAGTGTGAGGGGGTGGGACAGAGAGAGAGAGATAGTCATATACAGACATATCTGTTGTAAGTCAGATCTATCTGTATATGTATAAGTCTCTACAGATATCTATATATGTATGTGTGTATTACATATATCTGTACGTACATATTCTACCAATCTCGATGTCTGTGCAGTAAGTGAGAACCTGGTTTAAGGCTCCTGAGAGCACACCAGCAGTACCAGGCTATACCCTGTATCATGCGTTTTGGCCCCAGGACTCGGGACAAAACAAAAAGGGAGGGTGTGTGTCCATATTCATGAAGGACACACACACCTCCAGGTTAGTGACAACACATGAAGCATCACAGACCATCCAGGTGCAGAAAACCGTAGGCAAACCTGCTATACAACTGGTAGCATGTTACAGACCACCCTCCCAATCTCAGGGACCACAGTCAGCCTTCCTGTAGACATTGGAGGACATGAATGTCCCACCACACACCATCATATTGGGATACTGCGACTACCCTAACAAACACTGGGTGCATTATTCTACCCCAAACACCCTAGCCCAAAGGTTCCCAGAATTCCCTATGTCAAATGCAATGGAACAGCTAGTCACCTCTCCCACAACAGGAGATAATATACTAGACCTGATCATCACAAACATGGGGACAATGTGCTACACACTGGAAGTATACCCCTCACTAGTCACATCTGACCACAGACTAATCCCCCTGAGCATACATATCCCACCTCCCCCAAAACACAAAAGACTATAGTGGGAAACCTCTCACATGCCAACTTTACACTTGTTATACCTGAGCTGGTATCCTTAATGCCCACTGGGCCAGTGTAAACCACTTCCCACAATGCAGACACCTTCACATATGCTTCCTACAGACATCTCCAAGAATGCATGGATCATACAATCACAAATGAAACCATGACCCTCTCCACCAAGGGCAGGCATCCTGTCTGGTGGACCCCAGCATTGAACAGATTGTATAACAACAGAAGGTAGCTACTGCACGGCAGAGCATACTTCCATAGAGCTACGGCATCTCTGATCAGCAGTAGTAGAAAGATATGTTTTGTCGTACAAACATGCAAGGCCAACAATGAGAGGGACATCGCTATGGTCACTACAGATAACCACAAGGCCTTCCTCTGCTATGTTACACACCTGGGTGGGAACCCTCAGTTGTGTTCACAGTTAGTTCACAGTGACAAACGCTACACTGAACACACAGATAATGCCAACATTCTGGCAGACAGGTTCAGTGCAGGTTTCTCCCCTCCCTCACCCACACATGTGGAATTACTTATCCCAGCTGACTGTAACCTCCCTGTCATCTCAGATGTCCCGCTGGAAACCACACTCAGCAGAGCTGTAAACACAGGATCAATGGGACCCAACGGTATTGCAGGTTGCATGCTACGTGAACTGCAAGAGGAGCTACACATGCACATTACATGCTATTCAGCTGTAGCCTTACTGCAGCATATGTACCTGGACACTGGCATACAGCAACAGTAGTCCCACTCCACACAGGAGGCACCTCTACCAACCCTGGTAACTACTGCCCCATAAGCTTAACCAGCCTAGTCTGCAACACTATGGGAAGGATCATTATGGTACCCATACACAGTGACATTGGGGACTTTGACACTTGATCCCACCCAGTTTGGCTTTGTAGAAGACAGATCCTGCCTTATGAACCTGGTTGACCTTTTCAAATCAGTCACTAGAGCCATTGATGAGGGCACAGCAGTCCATACAGCCTACCTGGACTTGCCTATGGCTTTCGACACAATACCGCACTCTGGCATCATAGACATGATCAACAGCTGAAATGTAAATCCATATGTCACATGATGGGTTGCAAACCAGCTAATGGATAGAAACCCCACAGTCAAACTCACTGGTGCCATTTCAGTCTCAGAGCAATTCACATGTGGTGTCCTACAGGGCTCTGTCCTGGGACTTATCATGTTTGGCATATCATTCTCAGATGTGGAAGCAGACATGGGAGGGTAGTGGCTGACAATGTTCAAAGATGACTGCATACTAGGCGCCATAGGCGTTACACCTGCTGACACATACATCCTACTGACAGGCCTCACGGACACTAACAACTGGTGCCGGAGTCATGGCCTTACACTGCATGCCATGTAATGTATACTCATACCCTTTTGGACGGACAAGGTACCTACATATTATCACATAGTCAATAACCCACTGAGTACAGACAAAGTACTCAGAGACCTGGTGACACTGTTCAATGCTGACCTCTCATTTGACACCCACGTTGCCAAAGTGGTTGGATGGACTTCCTACCTTGCCCACTTTATCATGTAGGGATTCACATCCACATCAAAAGTGGTCATTGTACCCCTATACTCCTCCCTTATCAGGCCCATGACTGTGTACTATGCCCCATTTGGTATGTACCTCACCTGGCACTTGCAACAGCTAGGGGGACCACATAAGTACATGACCAGGAGGATCAAGGGTCTGCAACAACTGTCATATGCTGCCAGACTAATGTAACTCATGCTCTATTCCATAGCATACTGCCTACATAGGGATGATCTGTGCCTGATGTAGTAGGCCATGTCCAATCTGGTATTGATGGACATGTTCCACCTCATACAATCCAAATACATCAGAAGCACGACAGCTACGGATTTAAACCTCAGCACACATATGAATGGGACATACTGTAGGGACAGATCCATCACTAAGAGGTTTCCCATACTGTGGAACAGGATCCCAGTTCATGTTAGGCAGAGATCCTCACTGACACTCTTCATGTGCATTCTTGACAAGTGGATGGGAGATCATAGGTTTACAGCAGGGGTCTTCTCTGTGTCACTACTAGACAGGCACAGTAAACTAATGCTATTATATAGGGGGGTCTTCACTGTGTCACTACTATACAGAGGCGCAAGTTTCTAAATCTATTCAATACACTGTCTGCAGATAGCCTAGTACTAAACTATGACACTGTGAAACTATATATGTCTATGTATTTCTACATCCCTCTCTATCTATGTATACACATATGCATATTATATATATATATATATATATATATATATATATATATATATATATATATATATACATACATATCTCGATATACATACGTATACACATGTTATATATATATCTATACTCCTTTTTAGTTCCACATATGTATACACACAGTAACGTACTGCTGAACATCCATTACTGTACAACCTACTTGTACATTGCACTACAACCTACATTGCTATGTGCACATAGCTACCGTCACATACATATGTATGTGGAGCCTTCAGTGACAGTTTCAGTATGTCCCCGGCCCTATGCACATCTTCATATACATAGATACAGACCAATAACACATCTGGAGGGTTCACAGTATGTAGAGTATTATAGTAGTAGTTTACATTACCTGTGTTTGTTGCAGCTGTTTGTGTATTCTTGCAGTTGCTTGGCCTGCTGTCAGCCTCTTTGCTTTGTTGTTTCAGGGTTTTTTTTATTTTCTTTCTTTCTCTTTCTTTCTTTCTTTCTTTCTTTCTTTCTTTCTTTCTTTCTTTCTTTCTTTCTTTCTTTCTTTCTTTCTCTCTCTCTCTCTCCCTCTCTCTACCTCCAGCGGGTGCAATGACAGTATTGCATGTGTGGACTGGGAGTACAGGATGCTTTTGTAGGTATCTGCACATGTCCATGTGATGGCCTCTGCACCAATTGTTAGCCAGCATTTACTAATTGTATGCAGCCTGTTGTGTAGTGATTGCAGTTCTCACTGTGATTACAGGACTGTGCTATAAAAAGTCTGTTACGTAGGCGTAGCCCTTTCAGATTATCAGGGTGGGGACCATGCTGGTTTGCTGTGGACACTGTTCTGTGAGTGTAAGGGTTGGTATGTCTCTCATATTTCAGGCTGTGTTGTAGACACTGCAATGCATGTTGTTCTGTAAGCTGAGTATTCCTTCCTCCAGTGTCCTGTTCTCCGTGTGTATGTAAACTGACACCTACGACTAGTAATACTGTGTATATGGGTGTGTGTGCTTTCCTGTGGGGATTGTGGTGTAACTGGTATATAGCAGTGGCTCTTGCTATCTGTTGCTATGGCTTCAATATTTGGCCTTTACATTCACTTGTTGTATGCCTGGTAGGTGTCTTTCCTGTAATGTGTTGCAATGGCTTTCCTATGTTCCATTTACATTCACAGCTTGTAATGCTTGCTAAATCTGTTTGGGCAGCAATTCCCTATGTGTTTGTTGTGGTAGGGTGTTACTGCATGCAGTGTGGTCTGGCCATGGTGTGGGCCTTGACACTTACAGGGGTATTTGATCATGCTGCTGAGCAGGCCTCAGATACTCTCCAGTGCATCTTTTATCAGCCTCATGGAATGGTACATAGCAGTGGGTTACTCCAGTGACATATTCTGATACTCTGCAGTTGTGGCTGTGGGTTATTTCAAGCATATGTATTAGTACACCATTTGTGCCGTGCAGGTGGTGCATACCTTCAGTCAGTCATAGTTACCATTGCATGTGTAGTTACACCTTTCTGCCTACTGTTAGTACATTTGACAGGGTGTCAGTGGGGCACAGTTGACATTTGTTTTCACATCAGGGACATCCCTGTAACTCAGTCACAGTTGATATGTCTGAACTCTTAACTATTCAACTATGGCAGTGTTTATTCTGCTCTGACTATGTGTGTGGCTTGCCAGATGCTACTGTGACATTATTACCTAGTAGCTGCCAACTAGCATGACTGTTTCTCAGCACACAGTACTATTTTACAAATCCACTAGGGTTAGTAACGTACAATACCATTCACAATTAGTTGTAACAGCATGCATTAGTATTCCCATTAACCAAACACCCATAAATTCAAGCCATTGAACAGCAAGCATAACACATGCATAATTTGAACAGCAGTACACAATCCAACAACATGCAGGGTTGATTGATGGCAACAGGCCATCAGGTTTGGATGTATGAATGGGGCACATGTATCAACGTACATGCAAATATGTATGAACCAACAGGACAAATGTCCAGGGGTGTTAATTGTGAATGCACATACCCATTTCACGTGAAATGGATTATTTGTGGTTATAGGGTAGGGTGAAGAAATATTTCATTAACAACTTCAAATACCTATACATATGCTGTAAATTTCCACCAGCTGCAGATATATACACACTACAGGTCTGACTACAGTTTATTTGACAACTTATTCAGGTTGGTGATAGGAATGTTACTGCTACATCAATATACATTTCATATTTATTCATACACATTCGTATCTGGCTCTGTTCAGCTACATCATCCTGCTACATTTGCTTTATATGGCTATAGACAACTGTGGATGTTTGGCATTTCATACAACCATACTATCTGCATATTGCAAACTGAGAGCAACATATCCAGATTTTGGGACACACATTCCAGCTTCAGTACTTTTTTCAACACATGTTGCTGTTTGGTTCTGCCTGTCACATTCATTTCATTCTGTACTGACTGCAGTGTACTTTATTCAGGAGTTATTACTACTTTATTGGTGGATTCATAACTCTTTCTTACACTCTCTCACTTGTTTTATTTTTACAATTCAAGATTGTACTTAATTCTAGGCTTTATTGCCATGTTTTACTTTTAGTTATAACAATCCTTTCCAACAGTCTCACTTGTGTCATGTTTCAGAATTTAAACAGGGATATATTTCACACATGTGTTTTACTCAGCTTCTGTAGCTGTACTTTTCTGCCTGCTGCAGGTTATGTACTATTATATTACAGGTGGGACATCTTTATTTCAGACTTGTTTCATTTTTATGTTTGGATTACAGGCTGCATCACACTTTTGTAATCAAGCAATACTTTCAAACTCTCTTACACTGTTACTTGCACATTTTATTAATAAGTGACTACACTGCACTCTTTTGCAAGCTGTCATACTTATATTTTTTTACAGTTACAGGGAGAGAATTACTGAACTGCCTGGTGGCGCAACTGCACCAGCCTATTGGCATAGGCTCGATGGTTCACAGAACGGACACCTGCAGCTGTAATATAAATGAAGTAATATTGGAATACACATCTCCATAATATCAGCTAGGTTACTTTCTTACATAAATAATTACATGTAACTTACTCAGTAGTGGGGCGTTGGGCATTTGCTGGGCCTCCTGGATCCAACTGTTCAGTTGGTCCTGCTTCCATCTCTTCAGGTCCACATGGTGGTGATGGGCCTGTTCACCAGTCCTTGGTATTCCTGTGGCACTGGTGAGATCATGTGCCAACCGGTCCCACGCCACAGTCCTATATGCTCCCCACAGGACCTGGCCCTGCATGAGTTGGGCCTCATGATCATGGACGAGAAGCCAAACCATATATTTGGACTCCTCAATGCCCCACCTCTGTGCTCAAAAGCAACTACCCTTTCCTACACCTGCCATCCTGGCTGCAAGTCGGTTCCACAATCGGTTATGCTGTGTATTCCCGCCTATGGGGCTTATATATGCCATTTTTCCCGCACTTATCTGTGATTGGCCATTTTGGAATTGTATCAGCTTCACAAAACCTGCTTTGTCATGCTCCTCTTTCCATTCATTCCTATATATATGCTATTATTGCATTTCAAACCGCAGCTATTATGGCTTAGTGGTTCAGTACTTTGACTATGGTGCATGGTATCCTGGGTTCGAACCTGGCCATTGCTTTTTATATTTTATGACTGTCTACACAGGCTAGGAGGTGTGTCTGTGTAAAGGCAGTTTTGATACAGCTTGCTCAACGTTGCCTGTTGGTTAGCTTGTTGGTGCGGTGCTCAGCTCCGCGTAAATGGGGCACGCTGGCTTATGCGCCGTTTGGCTGTCAGCACACATATTACGCTCAGCTCAGCTCACGGGCACACAGTTTCAGCGTGTTAAAATGCTGCTCAACCCCGGGCACTCATTTTACACCTGTGCAACCACTGCTCACCTACGGGCACTCATTTTAAACCTGTTAAAACACTGCTCACTTATGGGCAGATATACTCAACTTGTTAGAGTGTAGCTCAGCTATGGGCACATCTGACATTTTTTTTATTTTTTATTATCTCACATTTCTTCAAAATACATGGCCCATTTCATTACATTTTACATAAAATATAATTTTATATATGTACATATATGTCAGAGAATTGTTTCATGCTTATTTCACTAAAAATAAAAAGTGATGTTGTGGGGGCTCGAACCATGACTGCCTCCTCTTCAGCCAACATCTCTACCACTACACTATGGCTTCTTGGCTTCCTTTGCATATTTAGTTCTTATATGCTTTTCCACTCACTGCTAACTGTGGCTAAGCAACGGGCACTCCCGCGCAAACGAGTGCACTCACGGGGAAACATCTTTACAACTTATAAAAAAATATATAAGATGTTCATTTATACATTTTATGTTCATAGTCTGTGGGGGCATGTGTTGTGCTGTGTTTATTCACATTTACACGGACTCTGTTGTGGGGGTTTACTTTCGGGAATTTTACTCTTCTGGGGGTGTGTCCGTTTGCAGGGCTCTCCCTATGGACATGCCCCCTACTGTCTTACACGGACCGTGTTAACCTCAGGTGTGATTCAGCATGCCCTCATGCATATGCATGGCATGCTGACATCACACCGTTTAACTGCAGCCTCCGTGTAAGCCTTGTAACTCTTACACGGAGGCTTTGTGAATCCTGCCCTTAGTATAAACTGCACACCTTCCAATGCCAGTATATTCTTGAGGTACAGTTTTCAATATTTTAAAGCATCTGTCTAAAATAATTGGGCCTTCTAAACAAGTGATATTAACAATAAGTAGACACTGCCTGTACAGCTTCTGATGATAGTTTTACACAAAGCCTAAAAATATGTAGCCATACTTTTTTATCCAAAATTCTCTAAAACAACAATCTGGTAATCTGGGAGTGTGACTAGAAGTCACCTGAGGTTTTCACTCACAATTAAGCACATAAATGCAGTTGGTCTTAGAAGTCTGGTCTTCCACAGTATAGATTTTCACTGATGTGACTCAGTTATGTGAAGATGAGACTGGATGTATGAATCCAGAAGGTAGTTGCAGCAATAATGACACCCTGAGTTGTAAATTAGCCTAATGGACATACAGTTATTTACTGGTAAATCAATCTAAGGAAGTTTTGTACCTAGAATTAAGAACACAGTTTTTGGAAGTGTGCATTCTGTTTTTGATAGTGAGGAGTCCTTCTGGTGTGTGATCACTTGAATGACCCTGTATCATTTGATAAATAAACAGTACTTTTTCTCAACAAAATATGCCCTGACTCAAGGATATTAAGAAAAAGTCTGGTATGGAATGTGATACCCCTGCCTTATCTCCTGTTCACTCTACTACACTGTCCTAAGTACAACATTTACCAAACTAGTAAAATGTATTCCTAGACAAGACATTCCTTGTACATTGTAGTGATTCTAGAAGACATCAAAAGCACTATAAGCCTCTTTCTATCCTTCAGCCTTTATAAAACTATGCCGATATAGAGGATGTTGGTCATTCTGAATGGCTTCTAATGAACTGTAAGTAGGGCTCTATAGAAAAAAAAGAATAACATACTTGTAGCATTACATTTGGTTTCCTCAGACAAAATCAGGAACATGAGATGTTCATTATATTGATCCCTGCTGTAGTAGCCTTCATTGTAACCTACTAAGGATATAACAGACAGACAGATGGCTTCCAAAGCTTCAAGGCACATTCCATGTGCCCAAACAGTCTGCCAGCTTGAGTTGAGCTAACTTTAAGACACGTTTGGGTGCAAAGCCCTTCAAACCTTTACTGCCCACAAAGAGTATGCTCCTCTGAGGCTTTCAAGGATTGATGGTCAGCTTGTGCTTTCTTTTCCTGGGCAGATAAGTTCCCTTTTTCATAAAATTACTTTAATTTTTTTTTAATTTTGTTGATGTTTTATTACTTTTTTCTTCAGGAAAGTTATTTTAAACCTAGGGGTGTTATTTTTAACTGACTGTTTCAATACTGTAAAATACTTTTAAATGCAGCACTTTTTTTTCCTGCCTGTTTAAAAGTGGAGGATGGCCTAATGGTTAAGGTGTTTGCCTTAAAAACACAAGGTGCAGAGTTTGAGTCTCATAAGGGATATTTGGCTAAGCTTAAAATGGCTCGCAAGGGCAGTTAGTATAGTACTAATCTATGGAGTAAAGTAATTGAAAACATTTTTTTTCTGTGGATACATTGTGTTTATTTGACTTGTCTGGGGCTGGCATGGTGTTTTAAAGTGTTTCTTATGATGTTTTTCTGTAAAAAAAAGCAACTTTTGTGGACTAGTAGTGTTTGCTGGCAACTGTGCTTGTCTTCCCAGGGAAAGGGCATAATTTTCAGCTTGAATAGTGGAACAGACTACCAGTCCCATGGTTGGTCCTTATTCCAGCCACAGAAAGAAAATTTTAAGCAAACAGGTTTTGCCACCACAGCAGGTTAATAATTTGCCTCTGCTGGAGGTAGATGACTATGCTGTGGCCATTTGTTGTACTTCAGACTACTCACCTTTTACCCCATGTCCCTCTAATGTAGCACCTATAGTCACTATGGACCAGGAGTTAGCCACATCCTTTGTGGCTGTTGGGGTCCCCTAAGTGGGAAAAGGACAGCCACTCTTCGTCAGCTGCTGCTGCCATTAGTAACACAGCTGGCCACGTTTGTCCTGTCAAAAGGAAACAGAAAACCTAACATGTATCTACTCCTCCTCAATTTTTTTGGATAGGAGCAATTTACAGGGTATGGCTCAGGAATTACTTCAGTCTATTGGTCCTCCTTGTAAAGTAATTCCTGGTAAAACAAAGAGGAAGTCTTCTCTTCCTGAACAGATTTAAGATTCTGAGTCTGAACAGGAAGATGTGGGGAGGGATACACAATTTTTTTCCTCAGATGTCTGATTCAGACTCAGAGGAAAGCTCAGTTGCTGATTCTCCCTGTGTGGGTTTCTCTTTCTCTCAGACTATTGCTAGAAAGTGTCAGTAGTTTCAGGAGGAGAACACTGAGATTTCTCAGTCACTCATAAAGTGCTATGAGTTGTTTAAAAAGTATTTTACAGATCCTACACCCATTCCTCCTGTTCTTTCCACTTTAGAGGATGTTTGTTACTGTCTGCAACTTTCCTGAAATACAGCTGCCCCTAAAAAAGCAGCTAAGATGTATAAGGTTAATCACTCTTTTAAAATATTATACGCTATTCCCATACCTGACCACAAAGCTATAGCTTTAGTTGATCCCACTGCTGCTAAGCACTTAGTTTCAATCCTACTCTTTATGATAAGGATGGGAAAATTATTGGTAGGTATGGGAAAAATGTGTATACTTCTGCAATTTTGATTTTCAGTGTTTTGAATTGCCAGGCTCATATTCTGAAGTTTGTTCTGACAAATTTGAAAGTATGAGAAATATTTTATCTGCAGTTTCTTTCTGTGAGGAAAAATCTCTTTTAAGTAATTTAGTTTTTTCTGTTGCACAGGTCACTACTTATTGTTTGCAGTATGTGTATGACTCTGTTGATACTTCTTCCTGGGCTATGGGAGTTCTGGCATTTAGGTCATGAGACACTTCCCTGCAGGCTACAACACTGAAATCAGAAGGCAGGAGCACTGCTTTACCGTATAATACTATATGCACTGTATGCACAATATTTACAACATTAAATGCTGATGAGAAACATGGCACATTGTGGCAATCCCTAAGGACAGCTACTGACCGTATCCTAACAGCAGAGACAGACACACTAGAAGAGGTATCACTGAGATGTAAACAAGTGCACATTATTAGTCCTATGCCTCACCCATTGGAATATCCACTGCACGAAGAGTGTTCATAGAGTCTCTAGGTCCAGTTATAGTGCATTGCAGGTTAGAGGTTATCCACATTTTTCTGTATTTAGATTGCTTTCTTATCTTTGCTGAGTCTTTTCCAAGGGTCAGGACTCTCTCTTTCTCTCTCTGCCGCTCTCTTTCTCAAGTGAGACATCTCATATATAAGCTGAGATTCCAAGAGAACATTCAGAAGTCTTTTTGACTCCTTCACACAGGATTGTGTTCCTGGTATGTCAAGTAGACACCTCAGTTCAAATAACTTTTCTTCCACATGAAATAACTTCTTCCACATGAAATAAAAATCTTTATTTAGATCTATTTCTAAGGTCTTCAACTCAGAATTTGGTCACTTTGAGGGAAAACTCCATATGAGAATGATACAGTGGTATTTGGAATCTCCTTGGTCCCAGCATCAATACCTTTTATCTTTTAAAATCCTAATGCTGGGGTCTGTCAGAAAAGAAATCTTGTATTAGAGACAAGTACTGTTAAATACAGGTCTTCCCTTCACCATCCCAGCTTCAAACTAGTCACTCACCACACACTTCAGACTTTGCTTGGGAAGCATTTTCAGGAAGGATAAAAGTGCAGGGGGTGTGAGACACCAATGACAGATGCAAGGACATAAATATTAAGGTGATGCTTGCCCTGATCAAGTCTCTGAACTATCTTTGGACCCCAGGATCTCTTCAGTTGGTTACAAACAATACCACAGTCATGTGGTATATCAACAAAGGTGTAGGGTTAGGATTGGGGGAATGTGCAAAGCTAAGGTTAGGGTTAGCACCCATTACAAAAGAGGGCAGGTGAGTGCACACAATTTAGGTTATGATTGGTTGATGAGCTGTTACCAGTAATCAAGACTACAGGGTTTGATTCTTTCCACCTCCATTTGTCTACTGTGTAATTCTAAGTAAAACATTTGACTACAAATTGTTCTGAGGCTGCCCCTGAAAAGGGTTGCTTGTGTCCAGTGAATTTATGTTGTTAACAACTGTATAAAATATGTACTGGTGTGTGATCATATGTCTCAACCTGTTAAGAGGCCAATGTGCAACACAGACCCTAATCTGCAAATACCATAATCACACCATAAGTAAATGAAACAGCACTTTACAAAAATAAAAATCAGATTTACTACATTTTCTAAACAGACCTATTAGAGAGACACTTTAAATATTCTCCTATAACTTTAGAAATATTGCTAGAATAGGATCTGTCTTGGCATTGTTTCTCTAAAAAAATGGCAATTACTCTTCGAGACATACTAGGGGACAAGCAGCACAAACAGACACTTTAAATATTGCTCTTATAACCTTAGAAATATTGCTAGAATAACAGGATCTGTCTTGGCATTCAGTTTCTCTAAAATAAAAAATGGCAATTACTCTCAGAGACGTACTAGGGGAACAAGCAGCACAGACACTTTAAATATTGCTCTTATAAATTTAGAAAGTTGCTAGAATAACAGGTCCTGGCTTGGCATACAGTTTCTTGAGAAAAATACGTACTGGGGGTGGGCATGCAGAACAACAGAGACACTTTAAATATTGCTCTTATTAACTTAGAAATATTGCTAGAATAAATGGCAATTACTCTGAGACATATTAGGGGGACAAGCAACACCAACATAGAGACACTTTAAATATTGCTCTTATAAGCTTACAAATATTGCTAGAATAACAGGATCTGTGTTAGGCAAACAATTTGTCAATTACTTTCAGACTTTAAAATCCTAGGGGGACAAGCAGTATAAAAACAAACTTTAAATATTCCTGTTATTCTAGCAACTTGTTAAGTTTATAACAGCATCTGTGTTGGCATACATTTAGCTCCGTTTCTGGCAGACTTCAGAGACATACTAGAAACAAGCAGCACAAACTTACAGACACTAAACATTGCTCCTATACACTTGGAAAGTTGCTAGAATAACAAGATCTGTGCTAGCATACCAGTTCTCAAAGAAAAAGTGCTCCGGATTATGCAGAATGCTCCGCATTTAAGATGAGCGAAGCCACCGTTCCGCTGTTCCGCATTGACAGCTGTGGCTCCACTACAAGGATTTTGATTGGTTTGTGTACTGCAATTACTGCCAATTGGCATTACAGTATACAAACCAATGCAAACCTCTGCTGCCCTTCTGCATTACACTGCATTGGCTGTGTACCTCAGCTTTTGATTGGCTTGTAGACTGCATTTACAGCCAATCATGAATGCATTCTATGAGTCAATCAAGTAAAGAGTGTCTGGAGGACAGGAAGCCTTTTCGCGCCAAAATAATGGCTTGAAAAAGGCTTCCAGGAATCAGAGATTTTACTTTTTAGGTCTAATCTCCAGGAAAGAAGACTGGGAAGGAGCGGAATATGGCGGGACTCAAACGCGGCCAGAACAGAAGGGCTGAGGTTTTATTTTGCTGCTGCTTGCTGCTGGACTACCGGGATCATCATAGTTTGTGCCGTGGTCATTGTGGTGGATTATTTGTGCTGCTGGAGACTTTGGCTAACTGCATATTGAGCGGTTGCTGTGTACCTAGGCAAAGGTAAGTGTTTTAGCTGCAATGGCAAGTGTTTTCTTTGAGAACGGTTATGCTAGCACAGATCTTGTTATTCTACCAACTTTCCAAGTTTATAAAAGCAATGTTTTTGTACTGCTTGTCCCCCTAGGATTTTGAAGTCTGAAAGTAATTGAGCAATTGTGTGCCAACACAGATCCTATTATTCTAGCAATATTTGTAAGCTTATAAGAGCAATATTTAAAGTGTCTCTATGTTGGTGTTGCTTGTCCCCCTAATATGTCTCAGAGTAATTGCCATTTATTCTAGCAATATTTCCAAGTTTATAAGAGCAATATTTAAAGTGTCTCTGTTGTTCTGCATGCCCACCCCCAGTATGTCTTTTTTTCCAGAAACTGTATGCCAAGCCAGGACCTGTTATTCTAGCAACTTTCTAAATTTATAAGAGCAATATTTAAAGTGTCTGCGCTGCTTGTCCCCCTAGTATGTCTCGGAGAGTAATTGCCATTTTTTTTAGAGAAACTGAATGCCAAGAAAGATCCTGTTATTCTAGCAATATTTCTAAGGTTATAAGAGCAATATTTAAAGTGTCTGTTTGTGCTACTTGTCCCCTAGTATATCTTGGAGAGTAATTGCCATTTTTTAGATAAACTGAATGTCAAGACAGATCCTGTTCTAGCAATATTTCTAAGGTTATAGGAGCAATATTTAAAGTGTCTCTGTAATAGGTCTGTTTAGAAAATGTAGTAAATTTGATTTTTATTTTTGTAAAGTGCTGTTTCATTTACTTATGGTGTGTTTATAGTATTTGCAGATTATCAAATAAAGGGTTTGGATCTGAGAAGTATGTTTTATAGGTTCATAGGTTGGTACTGGGCTATCTGCCAGAAGGCATATATTAGCCCAGCCACGTTGTGCGGGATTCACCGCCCCTTTAGTAGTTCCCTATTTATTGAATTTTACCGATGTTCTACCATGATCCATGGCAATGGCACATTTCACACAGTGCAAAAATAAGGCGTTCTACATTTTGACTATTTGTCACACATTGTTAGGGTCTGTGATCCACACTGGCCTCTTAACAGGTTGAGACGTGTGGCTCAGTGTGTGATGTTTCTTTTCTGGCCCTATTTTCAAATACACCTGCTTCCTTAAGTATATGGCTTAGTTTTGTCCATATTACTAAAATTTTGATCCAGGATAAATCCTTTAAGTACACTCTATATCCACATCTTCTCTCTATATATATTTGCTATTAAGCCTTACCAGAAATTCTAACCCATATAAACCCTTGCAACACATAATATGCAAATGTCCATTGATTTTTTGTATTGAGTTTTTTGTTTAACATTGCTGTTTGTTTAATAAATTATTAATATTCCTATCTCTTAAGTGTACTATTAATGCTCATGTGGGAATCTTTTGCAAGTTAGTTCACTTCTTTTCTAAGTTGTTGTAAATCTTTTCTCATGCTTTGGACTGTCATATTGTATTGTTAGTCATTCTTGCAGTTTTTATATTGTGTGGAGCTTTCATCCCTGGGCCTCCACTGAAAACGGCAACTCTGCCAGGTTGGACTTCCTCGATAAACAAATGTAAAATAAAAAATAAATAAATGTTCAAAGTGTTTAAGGTAGTTTACAAAGATATGCGTGATTTCATTTTTACTTATAAAGAAGTTGTCCTTCTATAAATATTAATATGCTAATTATTAATGGACTTCGGCATTTATGAATTTCAGGCTTGTAATTTTGAAGAACATTTATATTTTTTACTTTTTTGAGAATTCATGATTATTTTAACTAAATCTGTTTTATTACTCACTCTGTGAACACATTTTAAATATATGCATATGTATTACAATTTTTTCTTTGTTGCCTTTGGTGAATTTTTGTACTTGTCTGTTGATGTATCATTCATAAAATAGGATTCACTTGTTTTAGTCTACATATCTGATCAACAAAATACAAACATATATAACCATATATGCATATCACATTTCAGTATACATTTAAATGGCAATGATTTGCCAGAAGATGTTCTGATAAAACATAGCCAGCCTAAAGAAAGCCACCAAAAGTTATTAATCTGAAGAAAAAGTATAATATCTGGGAAACTGCCTCCCATTATACACACATAAATATACCTTCTTAAGAAGTACTAAGCTCACACAAAACTGTGGTGACATTATTTTTGAAAATGTCTTGGACACTTGCCAATGTAACCTTTCTGCAAAATACTGCCAATACAAATAAATGTTTATAAAGTGAAACAGAATGAATGTTTTCCAGTCAATTATTAGTAGTGATGCAACCATTTCCATGATGTAGATAGATGAAGCAATGAATTGCAGCCAACATAACCTTGCCTCTCCCATGTAACAGAGGAATAAAGTCCTTATTGTTCTCCAGATGGCCTGTCTTTCCTGGGTATACAGGCACTGGAGACACGGGGTGGAGAAAATTGGGTATGAGTGGCAGATGTCAGCTCACCCACCTGGGGGAATTGAAGAGGTATAGGTTCAATGCAATAGCAGCAATAAGAGCCTTATGAGCAATGTGCTACAAGCAGTGCTCTGATTGGCTGGGATATTGTTCATGCTTGGAAGTACATATGCACCTCCTGAATGAGAAGTCTGCAAGTCTGCTGCAGGGTGATGCGGCTACTGCATGCCACACAGCAGCTTTCTGATGCTGTACCACCATCCCTCAGCTCTTGAATGGCTCCCAGACTTTGGTCGCATAGAACCTAGTTGGGGCTGTATGCCAAGTAACCACGTGAATGAGAAGAGAAGCTGGTAGCAAAAAAAAAATAAGAAGAAAAGGAAAGGAAAGAAAAAAGGATAATCAGTTGCATTGGTGCTGGACGGTCCAGCCAAATATGGAGGGAATAAGTGACTGAAGGCAATTTGCCCATCCAGGAGGAGAGATGAGACCACAGGCTGCAGTGCTGCACTAGGCCTAGGCACCTTGTAGGAGTAGACACAGCTGAAAACAGCTTTAAGAACTTGGCACATTGGCACAACCTTCTAACCATAAGCAGTATGTATGCTTGCATGTAATTATTCATGGTACTAATTCCAGCACTGTGGGAGTTCCCACATATCCAGGCTGCCCCTGGGAAGCAGTTCAGTTAACTGAAAAATCCCTAACTTTCCTATGAGTGACCCATATTCTTATTATTAGTGGATGGAACATAGGGAACCAATTCCTTTTATATCTGCTTGATGATGGCCCTACCAGCTGGATATCCTTTAGGACATTTCAGGATTGACTGGAGTGAGTAGAATTATCCACAGGAATGAATCAAAGAAGAGCAAGAAAAAAGTACATGGATTTTGCTAAATGGAAGGCAAACATATTGTTTACATATTTGGAATCTTATAATCATTGGTGGGAAATAAGTTATGTTATCTACTGAAGAAAACCAAGACTAGTTGAGGTTGACCTAATAACTCTAAGTAAGTCACTTAATCAGGCACTACTCCCGAGCTGAGTGGGAAAAGGTTCCATGGATATCAATGCACTACCCTGAAAAACAAATACAAACAAAATAAAAAGAAATAAAATAGTAAAGAGCATAAAACAACTGTAGTGGTACAAAATGTGATAAATCAATGTCAGGAAAACAAAAGACATGCTGCTTGCAACAGAGAAAAAAATAAAAATAGCCCTCCTCCCCAGGATTGATATAATGGATATAACAACTAAGAACCAAATGAAACCGATGACAATTTATTTTCTTTATGTATCTGGTTATACTCCCAGTTAAAAGAAGGGGTAAACAAGTCATCTGGCCTTGGAGGCAACAAACAGGAGGCATAGAACCTGGAAAACAAGTTTGACAGCTTACAAACTGTCATCAAATGATCACAGACAACTTGCAAATAAATTGTTAAATATCAGTGTTTTTATGATAGTTATCTTTAAAAAGAAAACTCGATGTCTGACTGTTAAACAATTCAAAATGTGTCTAATAAATGATCATGATTACTTAATGACAGTTTATAAGTTGTCATATTTTTTTAATTACATGAATTTTATAATAAATGTATGTGTTGCCTAGAGTGCCAGGTTTTCTTTCAACTTCTCTGTCTGACTAGGCCCTCACCTTAATGTCTACCTTCATATAAATAATCCAGAAGCAAAAATATTCCATTCTAGTACATAAGACTCTCACAGTTTATGTCCTGTAAAGGAAGAACTACAATTGGAAAATGCATTCTCCTTGCCCAGTTAATTAGTCTTACTGCGTTCAATAAAAAAATATTTATTTTACAAAGTATTTTCAAATAGATTTACATATTCATAAGCATTTCTCCAAAGATAGAGCACTATTGTCTTAATTCTCAAACTGCAAAATGACTACAAGTCAGCCAAACAGCCCAACTTCTGCTTGGATCGCTTATACTTAGTATTTAAAAAAAAGCCTGAATTATTTTTCTATCTTGTCAGCAGACTCACTACCAAAATGCCATCCACTCTTTTCACTAATATGTAAGATTTCTTCATTCTTCAGCACCTGGTTTGCTAATCCCTAGAAATAAACTGCAACTTGCTGACCAAAGTTTCCCCCTAGTCCCCTTAATTTGGGGAATCGCTAGCTATAACTCCATTCCTACACTCTTGTCCTTGTTGCTTTTAAAACATACCACCAGGATAAAGAAAAATGTGCCTGAAATCAGAATACTTCAGTAACCTGAACCTAAATCTTTTCCCTGTCTATTATACAGTCATTATCACAACTACTGTATAATGATCATTCTTAATACTGGGGGGAAATTAATTATTTTTGAAAGATTCATGGACTGATAAAATCTTCATACACAAAATTCTGCTTTTATACAACTTTTTTGAAATGACATGATTGTTATCTATTTTCGACAGTATAAGTTAAAAGGAAAATCATCACATGAAATTGGAAAACAACCATTCCTTCTCACTGTAAAGACATCCCCCGGGATTCATGAAGCTTGAGCCAGGTGCAGGCATAGCGTTGGCATTCCAACACCAAATATGGCCAGTGAGCGATCCAGGTACGAGCTGTTTCCACATGCACTACCTGCGTACGCTACGCCAGCACAGCTCCCGGCACCTGCATACTAATTATCCCATTTGCAGCAATGTAGCATGCAAATGAATGTATTTAGTGATCCAGGAAGTGGTGCAGGCATAGTGTAAGCATGCAGAAATTTAAACTGTAAAACATTACATTTTTGCAAACAAAAAATCGGAGCCATGATAGCTGGCCAAACACATGTATTATATTGTTAATATATGCCAATGGCTAAATATATAGCCATTGGCATAAACAAACATTTACAAAATATAAAAATAACATTTAATATTTTTTTTCACACTATTGCGAAGTTTAAGCATAGGGCAGCGGTGCGCAAACGGGATGGCAAGAAAAATAGAAATATAAGAATAAAACTGCAATGTAACACTATCATGATTTCCCCATAATAGTCAGTGGCAGGCATGTTACACCACACCATGGTGCAAGGGTTGCTAAGGGGCTGTGTCAGTGTTATGTGTGGTATCTAGGAATTAATAGGCAATTCCATGCAAATGAGAGGAGTTATAGTGAATCACAGATTCCCTGTTGGTGTAAGGATGCACCTCACAGCATAGCATTATAACACCAAGGTGTACCCATGAGATAAAGATGACATCAAGAGAGGGGTGTGTCACCTTTGCTGTAAACACATTGGAGCATTGCTAATCCGGTTTGCCCATAGCTAAGCAAAGCTGCAGGAAAGGGGTGTGGTGAACTGGCTTTAGCTTTGCTTAGCTGAGAGCACACAAGGTAACCAAGTATGCATGTGAGCGGAGATTAAAACCCGCTTAAACCCGGTAAATGGGTTTGCGTGGCACGCCCCGGAGCTGAAACAGGAAGGCTATAGGAAAAAAATAAGGAAATGCTGCAGCAGGGAAATTGGAGTACAAATGACTAACTAACACCTAGGAACCAACAGTGGGCCATTGACAATAGCTAACAAGGCTGCAAGCAGCTACCTGCAGAACAGGAAAGGGGAGGGGCTGTACTGCAAAGAAAACAGTAAAGTGTCACAACAGAACAAAGCAGAATTGCATTATATCAGCTACAAAACACATTTTGCAGCACATGATTGGGTAGGGAAAGTACAAAACAAGAAAGTTGGCAGGTGGATGCATGCCTGACAATGGGAGTGGATCCAGGTTTAAATGTGAATTAAAGGGCAACAGATTAATCAAGGCAGGCAAGCATAACTCCACACTACAGGCCCCACACTTGCAGTAGTAACTGTAAAACCCATACTTAAGGGACCCTGCAGCGGAATTGCTCATACACAGCCAATGACATCAGCAGCATCCATAGCATAATATTATAAAGTGTGAAAGCACCTCACACACACCTGTGTATTCCCATACACTTTGCACCATTGGTGTATATATATATAGGGAACTTTTAATATGTACATGTTAGGGGCTGCTATAGCTTTGATCCACCAGCATGTGTTAGAGACTGAAGGTGGTGTGGAGAATGATGCTGACAGCCACCTCAGGGACCAGAGGAGGAGAAGACTGTTCAGACCCAGGGTAACCTACCAGGGGCTACATGATCTGGAGATAGTAGACCATTACAGGGTGGACAGGGCCACCCTACAGCAACTTGTGGAGCTGTGCCAGCCATGCCTCAGAGCCAGAACAGAGGGAAACTCATCCCAGTGGATACAAAGGTATGTGTAAGCCTGAGAATATTAGCCACAGGTACCTTTCAAAGGCCAACTGGGGATATCATGAGGATCTCACAGCATTCAGGGTATTCACCAGTTCCTGGATGCCATGTTACCACATGCCAATGAGCAGATATACTTCCCCTGAACGCAGGAGGAGTTGGCCAGTAATATGCGTCTCTTCCACTGTGTGGCAGAATACCCCGAGGTACTGGGTGCAATAGACTGCACGCACATACACATCAAGTCACCACCCAGTGAGCAGGGTAGGCACTACATAAACCACAAGGGATATCCCTCCATCAACTGCCAGGTCATGTGCAATGCCCAGGGCATTATCAAGGATGTGTGTGCCAGCAGCCTTGGAAGTTATAACGACTCCCACATCTGGCATGCCTCACAGCTGTATCAGATATTTTCCAGGGGGGGGGCATCCCATATGGCCACCTGGTGGGGGATGCTGGCTATGCACTGGAACCGTGGATGATGACCCCCATCAGAAATGCACACACACCCATGCAAGAATACCATAATGTGGCACACGCACAACCAGAATCATCATAGAGCATGTGTTTGGGATACTTAAATCACAGTTCCGTTGCTTGGACATATCTGGTGGAGCCTTGCAGTACTCTCCAGGCACGTGTGCCCACATCTTCATAGTATGTGCCATGCTACACAATATGATCCTGCGGAAACAGCTGCAGCAGGGACAGAATGGTGAAGGCCCTAACAGCCCACCACCATTGCCAATGGCCCCACAGGCACAGAGGTACTCAGACCACGAACACCCTGAGCCAGCCCCAACAGGCAGATGGAGGCATGCCCAGTATGCCCATGCCTTGGCAAGGAGGGAATGTATAGCACACACACTGACAGTGTAGACACCTAGGGACTGACACCTTTCTCCACCTGCACACACAGTAAGAATGGATGGTACACACACAAGACAAGCTGTAAATTGTCATGTATAGGCAGTCTACTGTGTGGATCCAACATAGGCAGCTCTCAACTATTGCACACACAACTGTTATTGGCACAAGGTAAGTCAACACCTGAACAGTAAATTATGTTATCAGCATGTGCTGATACTGCATGTATAGGTTCATAGGTAGGTACTTGGCTTACTGCCCGAGGGCATTCATAAGCCTAGCCAAAATGTGTCAGCTTTTACCACACCATTGATAATTTAGCTGTCCCTCTGTGGAGCAGATCCAATGGTGGGATCCTTGGGGTGTATCTACTGTTCCCCATCCACTCTTCAAGGTTTCTCTTGAAGAGTGTCAGTGAGCGGCTCTGTATAATGTGATTAGGGATGTTGTTCCAAAGCATGGGGAGTTTCTGTGACAGGAATCTGTCCCTCCAGCATGTTCTAGTTATTGTTGTGGCAAGGTTTAGCTCACTACAGCGTGTGGCTCACTGTGACATGGATTTCCATAGATGGAGCATATCCATTAAGCCTGAGTTGGACAAGACTTTGTAGGCCAGCAGAGATCAGATGCCACTGAGTAAAGCAGGAGTTTATTCAGTCTGGATGCATAGGACATATGTTTGAGGCCAGTAATCCTCTTGTCGAGGTACGTTCATTGTCCTTCCAGCTGTCAGAAGTGTCTTCTTTTTTTTTTTTTTTTAAATATTTTTATTCATTTCCAAAAACAAGAAAACATGAATGCAGGTTATTTATGACAATGAAGTATTTACAAATTATTTAAAAAGGTAGGCTAAAACCTCTAAACAGATATCAAACATTAACCAAAATAAAGTATTTACAAGGGTGTCTATTGTTGACATATAATTGACTTTCTATACAATTGTTTCCTGATTATAATCTGCTGCAGTCATTATTCTCCAGTATTTCAGTTACTTTTGCCATGCTACATTATAATGATGTAGTTCTTTCAGTTCTTCCTTTAATAGTGTTCATTTCCAATTGCGATACTGCTGACATCATATTCATGAATTGCTTAAAAGTTGGAGAAGCTTTGGATTTCCAGTTTGATGTAATGTTCTTCCTTGCAATAGCTAGGAGAGTCCATAAGATTACATATTTTGTTCTTGGCACACAGTCGGGTACAGGTGCATTAAACAAAATAATAGATTTGGAAATCTGGAATTTATCATTGAATACCATTTGCAGAAAATAATTAATTTTATCCCAATATGGTTTAATCAAATGGCATTCATAGAACATATGTTGCCAGTCTACTTTTATTGATAAATCACATCTCCAGCAGCCAATATTTTTCTTAAACATAAGTTCCATTTTATGAGGGGTTACATAAGATCTGTGTATGAATTGCCATGTAAAAGTCTCCAATGTAATGAAAGTGATGTCTGCTTTGGAGAGAGAAGAATTAGTTTTTATCTCTGTCATTTGGCACATGTCCATTAACTGATCTATAATAATTCCATATTTTGTCATTATTATGCATTTTTTATTTTTTTGTTTGTTTTATAAATAGATGATAAGTATCCCTTTCCAGTAATGGGTTGATTCGTTAGTAATATTATATGTTCTATAAGGTTAGGAACATTTTGTCTTATTGACGGTTGCATTGTTTCTTGTTTGCTTAATATATACTGTCTTAATTCTTGTACATGTAACCACAAACTATCTTCCATATTTAATTTCTGTTTAAACTGGTCTATTGTCAGAGGTTTTCCAGAGTTTAGCAATTGATGCCACTATATTAATCCCTTTTCTTTAAGCATGTTGACTACTTCCATATTAAATGTTATTATATTACCTTGTGTGTACGCTACTGGATATAAAAGAAATGACCATGCTTTAATATCAGGATTGCTATTAATAAGATTTTGGAAAATTTTTAATGTATAAGTAATGTATTTGGAACTTATATTTTTATTCTTATGTATCATCATATATTCCTTCATCAGGCATAGAAAATTGTTTGG
Source organism: Protopterus annectens (assembly GCF_019279795.1). Lineage (NCBI taxonomy): Eukaryota > Metazoa > Chordata > Ceratodontiformes > Protopteridae > Protopterus > Protopterus annectens. The sequence goes on along the minus strand of NC_056739.1, from coordinate 1,646,650,442 downwards.
TATGAAATCTGTATACTTATTTGCTACTACAAATCCTGATTTTAACCAGATTCTCTCATGAACTAGCTTCCATTTTGATGTATATTTTGTATTTAGCCATAATGATATTATTTTAATAATGGATGAATGCAAATATATTTCTATGTCTGGTAAACCTATGCCACCTATATCCCATTCATCTAGATGATACTTCATAGCTATCCTTAGTTTTTTTAGATACCATAGGAATCTTACCATTAAATCATTTAATTGTTTTAGGTGCGATTTAGCTGGTGGCAAAGAACAAGCTTGTATGACATAATGAATTTTTGGAAATATGATCATTTTAATTATATAAAGCCTTTCTTCCATTGAAAAGAAGAATTTATTCCATAGGATGCCAATGATGAAACGATGGATAAAGAATTTAATCCACTAGTAAGAGTAAAACAAAGTAATTTTCTCTAGCGCCTCGGCAAAACTTGCCTTTACAGAGTAAAACCTTTATTCCATCTTTGTATTGGATTTTTAATATTATTTAAGGTCTCCTTATAATTTGTTTCAATTGTAGTATCTAGGTTGTTAGTTATTATAATTCCCAAGTATTTAATTATATTATTGGTAGAGATATATTTATGGTATTTTTTATTTAGATCTTTTTTATTAGTATTTATAAGCAATACATTTGTTTTGTTCTCATTAAATTTAAGACTTGAAAAGTTTTGAAAGTTTTGAATTGAGTCCCATAATGCTTTTAAAATGCTATTATTATTTTTTAAGGTAATTAAAATATCATCAGCAAAAAGTTGAATTTTAAGCTCTAGGCTGTTGTCTAGTTGTCTTCCCTCAATATTTTTATCCATACTTATATTATTTGCTAAGGGTTCAATGACTAGCGCAAACAATAATGGAGAAACAGGCCAGCCTTGTTTTGTGCCCTTAGTTATTTTAATAGATTTAGACAGACAAAAATCCCAGTTTTATATAAGCCAATGATTTTTCATATAATGATTTTATTAACAAAGTGAAGTTGTTTGAGAAGCCATATTCTTCTAAAACTAACCACAGATAATCCCAGTTCACTGAATCAAATGCGCTATTTATGTCTAAGCTAATAACATTCATTTTGTTTTTTGTGACATTTATATAATCAATTAAGGAAAGAATTCTTTTAATGTTGTCATAAGTGTTCCTATCTTTTATAAAACCTGTTTGATCCTCCTCTATCAAAAGTGGTAGTAATTGTTTTATTCGAGCAGCATGTATTGCCATAAAAATTTTATAATCTATATTAAGAAGTGAAATGGGTCTGTATGATGAACATTCACTGGGATCTTTATTTTGTTTCAGAATTGGTGATATTAATGTGTACTTCCAAGAAGGAGGAATGTCTTTACCATTTTTAACTGATGTAAAGACATTCAATAACAACAACAAAGCCTCATTTGATAGTAATTTAAACATTTCTGGGGTGATATTATCTATACCTGGAGCTTTGTTTAATTTTAGCTTATTTACTTCAGCTTTAAGTTCTGTCATTGTTATTTGTTTATCTATTAGTTGTACCTGCTCCTGTAATAACCTAACTTTAACATTGTTTTGAGAAAAGCTTTCAATACTGAATGTGTTTCTGTTTTCTCATTTTGATTATTAAGTTTATGAAAAAATAGCCTAAAAGCATTTAGTATTCCTTCTAAATCAGATACTTTCTTTTTGGTTTCTATATTATGTATTTCCTTGATTTTATTTGTTTTAATAATCTTTTTAGTCCTATTTGCTATTCTTCGTTGGTTTTAGGGTTCATTGAATAGTAACATAGTTTAATTTTTCTATGTTGATCATTGTTTTGTGGTGTAGCATCTCTGAGTATTTTTATTAGTATCTTCTAGTTCTTTTATTAAGTTGGTGTTTCCATTTTGAATATCAAGCTTTAAATTATCTACTTTTGACTGTAATTCCATTAATTCCTTATTCCACTGTTTTTGTTTATTTTTATACCATCCCACCGCTCTTCCATATAGGTATGCTTTCAATGCATCCCATATATATATTTCAGATACATCTTTTGTAAGATTGATATCTAGGAATGTTTGTGTCTCTTTAATATAAAATTCCTTAAAATCTTTGAGATTTGTTATGTAAGATGGTATTCTTGTTACTGATATCCTTCTCTTGAAACATAAGTCTATCTCAAACGTTATGGTGTTCTGGTCCGAAAATGGGCATGAAATTGTCTTTACTTTATTTAATTTAGAGGTTAAATTCTTTGTTATGTACACTCTATCTATTCTAGAGTATGTATTATGTCTATGGGAAAAATGTGTAAAGAATAGTGAATCTGGGATAGCATACTCATTTATGTCAACTATATTAAAAGTTTCAACAAACTCAGATAACAACTTTGTTAAAGGTGATCTCTTACGTGTAGTTTTAGTATTTGTGTCAGTTTCTTTTATAATGCAATTGAAATCTCCAGCTATGATTAAATTGCCTTTGGTATATTGTACAATGTCATCTAAGTGTTGTTTTGCCACTCTAACACCTAGTCCTGGTATCCAATAAATATTCACTAATGTATATATCATTTCATTGATAGATATTGTCACTAGACAAAACATTCCTGAGTTGTCATGGAACGTGTTTATGATTTTAGGCAGTAAAGTAGTGTTTTTCCACAAAATTGCTACTCCCCTTCGCTTCTGATTATAGGTGGAACTTACTAGTATTGAATAATTTTTATTGTTTATTTTATTTATGTCTTCCTATATAAGGTGTGTTTCCTGTAAAAATACTAGTTGCGCTTCACATAGCTTTAAATATCTATAAAGACTTCCCCTTTTGCAGCTATTATTTAAACCATTTACATTAAGAGATATACATTTTGCAATTGGATTTATATTAGCTTTGCTTTTATCCATATTCATATACTCGTAACAATGTGTAGATGTGTGTACATGAAGAGAATGACTTGTTCTTTCTTCTTCCAACAGTATTACAATAGATTATAGACACCCAATAGAAGTAAATTACAAGATCATAACTGAGAACAATATAAGATAAACAACCACCAAACCCCTCCATGAGAAAAAAATCTCATCCTTGAATGATCTAATCATTCAAGCGATCTCTCTAAGTCTGCATTTCAGCATCCTCCCCCAGCCCCGCCATATGGTAGTTTTATAATGAAAAGTCTCTTATATATCTTTTAAGTATACATGTATCTGTCTTTACAGATTACTTAAATACAGTCTTTATCTATTTTTAATATTTTATAAAACACTAAGGCAACACAACTATACATAGATTTAATACTTAACTATTTGGTTTTGTTTAAATTGTAAAGGAAAATATTTTATTTTAATATATCTTTTGTGTAGCAATAATGGTTATGCATCTTAAAAATAATATGCTTGCTGTCTATCTCCCTTATAGTGTGAGTGGCATTTATAGGTATCAAATTTATTGTAATGGTCTACCTATATATATATATATATATATATATATATATATATATATATATATATATATATATATATACATATACATACATACACATACACACACACACATATATATATACACACATACATACATACACACATATATGCAAACATACATAAAAAAAAATGTTAATCATTATATGCATCAGTTAACCATGCCACAAGTTGATTAAATCAGAAAGTATCCGAGGTACATCCCAAATGGGTTATTATACAATATGATGGGACTGATGAGTGATGAGTAAAGGGGCACTATAACCTCAGTATGTCTAGATGCAAAACCTTTAGTATGTCTAGATGCAAACCCTTTAGTAATCAGATGGCCTACATAGAAGGATGTCCTAACTACTTTGGAGATATGATTGTCAAAGGAGAGATCACTATCTACCTTAGTCCCCTGATCCCCTATTACCTCATCTGTATTAAGGTGGCTGCCCCCTATGTGTTAATATGTGGGTGTTTAGGTTTTCCAAATGGAATGACCATGCAGTTTGTGGCACTTAGCTTGAGGCCATGACTTTGACACCCTGTGTCAGTCTCTGTGAGGCCCTTTGAAGGATGTCTGTGTCAGCTGGACTGTCAGTTATGGCTCCCAGTTTGCAGTCATTGCCAAACATGGTCTACCATAGTCCACCTTTGTTTGCCTGTACCTCTGAGAAGTATATGCCAAACAGTAGGGGTCCCAGCACTGAGCCCTGTGAGACACCAGTTGTGACTGGTTAAGAGTTGGACCTGGAGGCTGCTAGTCTTACCATGTGGTTTCTGTGTGTAAGCCTGTTGGCAGCCCATCCTGTGATGTATGGGTTTATGTAGAGGCTGGTGAGTTTATCAATAATACCTGAGCAGGGAATGGTGTCAAAAGCCTTGGCGAGGTCCAGGTAGTATGTGTGAACCACCTCTCCCCTCATCTAACACCTTGGTGACTGTGTGTAAGACATCAAACAGGTTCAGTAGGCATGATCTGCACTCAACCAAGCTGACCTGGGTTGGGTAAAGTGTTTGGAGGTTACCAATGTCTTTGTTAATGAGTGCCATGATGATGCAACCATAGCTTTGCAGACCAGGCTAGTCAAGCTTATTGCGTGGTAGTTACCATGGTCAGTTGTGTTTCCACCATGGTGTAGTGGAATAACCATTGCTATGCAGCATTGTATGGTCATATAGCCTGTGTAGAGGCTGATGTTGAAAAGCTTAATTGGGTGGGGCATTAGTTCATCTTGTAGTGTTTGCAAGATGCAATCTGGGACACCATCTGCCTCCACTGACACTGTGTTTTGCCATTTGAGAAGGCTATTTCCACCTGTGTGTCTCTGATGTCTGGGATACTGTACTATTCGGGTATTGTAGTGGGCTCTTTAGGGGCTGAAGTTTGCACTGAATGTATCTGCAAGGATGTTGGCGATATCAGTAGGTTCGGTATATTTTGTGCTATATTGCACCGGTACAGTGCAAATCTGTGTGTTACCACTTAGATCCTTGACATAGCCAAAGAAGGCTTTGTGGTTATCTTTCGAATCCCTGCCTATTCTCCTGTTGAAGTTAGCCTTGGATGATTTCATGAGGGACCTAAGTTTCTTACTAATACTGGTCACGGATGTCTGTCCTTCTTGGGATTTGTTGTTTATCTGGACTACTGTTCTACTTCTGTTGTATAGCCTGTTTATTGCAGGGGCCCACCAGACTGGTGAGCATGTCTTGGTGTACCAGTGATGGCATGATCCATACATCCTTGTAGGTGCTTATAGAGTGCATTTGTAAATCTTTCTGTATCTTGAGCAGTGTTTTCTCTTAGCGTGGGAGCTGTGTAACCTCCCACCTCTGTCTTTAGTAGTGTGAAGTTAGCTGTAGGAAAGGTTTTCACTGTAGTTTCCTTGGGTGGGGGAGATGGTTGGGTGTGGAAATCATCAGTGAATAGTTCATGGTCAGATCTAACCAGTGATCGGTTTACCTCTGCTGTGGTGCACCTGTTGCCCATGTTGGTGATTACCAATTCTAGCATGTTTCCACCTCTGGTTAGGGAGTTTACCATCTGATACAGGGCATTTGAGGTGATACATTCCAGGAAGCGCTGGGCCTGAAAGTGAGTACTTGAGTAAGTTTCCCAGTTAATGATAGGGTAGTTGAAATCGATCAATACCAGGGTGTTTGGTAGGACTGTCATGTTTTCCACTGTCTCCAGGTAGGTGGAGTGGTGGTCCTGGGTCATGGAGGGTAATCTGTAGCAGGCCACAGTTTGCATTGCAGATGTGGCTGATATTAGCTGCACATGGATGATCTCAGAGCTATCATGCTGCCCCACTAACCTGGAGGTGTAGGTATTCCTGATGAATATGGATACACCCCCTCCATGTCTGTGTCAGTCCATGTTCTGTGGCCGAAATGGGTGGTATGGGTTGTAGTCCAGTAGTGCTGGTGTGCTCTCAGGAGCCTTAAAACAGGTTTCAGTTACTGCACAGATGTTGACATTGTCCATACTGAGGAGTGCTGTGAGTGTATTCATTTTGTAATTACAACTCCTGGCATTGAGTAGCATAACCCTCATTGATTCTACTATTGTATTGTTTATGGAGGTGGGAATCACCTTTGAGCCTTGCCTAAAAAGGGCACCATGGGGGCACCAAGAGCCTTGGCCAGTATTCAAAAGCCTAAGGCTGACAGATGGAAGCAGGTATGGTATTGTTGCATGCATGTTTCCCATCTGTGCTTGTTTCTCGTCTTTCCTGTAGGTAACCTACTGGTAATCAATAGAAAGCCTTAAACTTCTAGCTTCCAAGATAGGCTTTTGGAGTGATTAAGTATCAGTGTTCTGTATTTTCTTGCTGTACTTAACTGCTTTCTGACTACATGATGATTTCTCACTGTATATTGTGATCTGAAAGCTCTGTTTATTCACATATTATTTCTGTGATGGCCTGCACTTTAGAGGTTCACAGATAGGTAGTAGGCTATCTGCCCAAGGGCATTTAGAAGCATAGCTACAGTGTGTTGGCTTTCACTGCACCATTGATGAAGTAATTGAGCTTCTATCAAACATAGCCAATGAAGTGATTCCAGGCAGAGTTGCCCGAAGCTGTTGAAGACTGGGGTGGTGGAAGGTGATAGGGGCACTTAGTGATCTAAAAAGGGCACGTTAACGTGAAACTTCAACACCATTCAAGTTCCCCAACACGTCTTGCAGCTATAAAACTGAAGGGGCTCCCCCTCCCCCTGACAGTACGGTTCTGGGGCACATGATCCCAGGGGTGTATATTCTGTTACCCATTCACACATCAAAGTTTCACTTGAAGTGTGTCAGTGAGGGGATATGCCTAATGTAGTTAGGAATTTCATTTATAGTCTTTCATTTCATTTGTTATGTTTTTATTTCAAGAGTAAGTGAAGCTCAGTGGGTTTGGCCACCTCAGCCCTTTGCTTAGCCTAGCTTACACATAGAAATCATCTAAATAAGAAATAGGCAGAAGTAATGTTAATGTAAATAGTGTAATGGTTACAGCATTCACATAGTATCTGTGCATTCATGGTTTAAATCCCAATAAAGTCAGAGATGTTTTACATGTTAAAAAGTATACCTTAACCACAACTTGAATATTTAGGTAGTAATCTTTAGTATAACAAACATTTGAAACACCCATATTACCCCATGTGTGCCAGAGAGTAAAGTCAACAGAGGCTGTAATGTTATGTAAGCACAATGTGAGATGTTACTTCACTGAAATATATATATATCCTGAGTAGTTAGCAGATGTGGCCGTGTTTGAGTGCACAGGTTATACGTTTTTAAATTTTGTTTAACTGTGTTTAACTGCTGCTTTAATGTCACACAAACACTTCTAAACATGCTTACAACTGCTTAAATGAGCCTTATTCTGGAGTAAAACACATCTGTAAAGCATTGCAGGTCTTAAACCCTGGACCATTCACACTATAGTCATGGGACTTGCCACTAAGCCATCTGAGCCGTATACATGCTTCATGGTTTTTAGACTACACATTTTACTATAGGCATTCCACAGTACTGACCACAAATGGGACAGTCACTTTGTGTACATATTTACAGTACATAATGTACTGTAGTTTGTTATTCAACATATGCAAGTCTACATATGTATAACTGTTAAACATTAATACTAAATATATATATATATATATATATATATATATAAATATATATATATATATATATATATATATATATATATATATATATATATATATATATATATATACTTATATATATATACATATATATATGCATGTAAGTGATGTCTGCACACATACAGTTACATATATAGCCATATATATAAACATCTATGAACACACTTTGTGACACAGAAGCAATCCAAAGGAATTGAAGTGTACACAAAACACATGCAAATCTGGTATTATAACTATTAATATTAACTTAATTCACCACAGAAGGGATGGTTGTTCTAAAGACATGCTTCTGGAGCATTTCTCCCTGGGCCTTCGCTGAAAACAGGATCTGTGGAACCTAGTCGGACTTTCCCAGTCAACAAATGTTAAAAAAAAATTTTAAAAAATTGTTGTGTATGTGGAGTTTGGGGTGGAGGAGGAATGATGGGTAATGAAATTATGCATCAAGAAGACCCTGGGTTGGATGTTCAATAAGTGAAATGGAGGTGTATACATGGAGTATGGAGACAATAACAAAAGGACACAAAACAAGAACTATTCTCATCCCTAATACACCCTGTTAGGTCACATTGCAACGCTTAATTCCACAAACATATGCACATTAACATGTATCATACATATGTACACCAACTGACTGTCACATTTGTTTTCAGTAGTGAGGAATGCCCATAGTAAAATGTATATTCTAAACACCATAACATTTGTACATATCTCAGATGCCTTAGTGGTAAAGTCAGTGACTGTGGTGTTAATGGTCCCGGGTTCAAGGGCTGTTAATTTATTTTGAGGGCCAGAATAAGGGCTGTTGGATGCAGGTTGATTAAGGCACATTTAAGCAGTTGTAAGCAGTTACTTCACATGCTCGCTCCCATAGTGGCGGTAGCAGCAGCAGTGCAGCTGGTGCTGTGCTGTCCACACCAGGACACAGCAGGCTACATGCACATGGTCCTGGATGGTCCCAATAGGGACACGGTTCTGGTGGACATGTGTCATCAGACAGTACCCAATCTGGATGCCTGCCTGGTAGTGGCTGTGCAACCCCTGGCAGGTGCAGGTCACGTGGCCGGACACCGTGAATTGTAAAACCTGCCCTGTACAGTCTGCAGCTGTCAATAATACCCTTGTGTATGCCAGCCACTTGTTAGACCTGTGTGCATACATACACACACACCAAAAACAAATGTAGGGCACCTCAACACACACACGCATAACATCCACACACACCCAATGAGATAAAAAGCCCTAACCCACACACATGATGTCATCCAATGGTGCAGCCTAGGCCTCTGGCAAACATTATCACCCTTTGCATATGATGATGCCTGTGCCGCATCCCTGTCATCCACACCATAGGTGCTGGGACATGCTCATATGGTCTGATGCACAGGTTGAACATACTAGGAAGACAATTGCAGATTACCATTGTTCAGTAGTGTTGACAGGCAGCAGACCTACCGTGTTCTACTGTTTTAGATTGCATTTTGTACTTTTGAGGGTATGTATCATGTGTAACAACAGTAACTGCATGTTGATCTTGATGTTCTGCCTTCCTCTTTCAGGTGTAATTGCATGTGCTGGGGGATGTCAGTGTTTGCAGTTAGTATCCCATATGTAAATGTAGACTACTCGTAGGTCTGTATGACAATACCTGCATGCACTCTGTAGCTTCCACATCACCGTTATAATCTCCCAAGTGTCAAACATGTTTACTGATCTAATGATCCAAGAGTATGATAGCTGTGTTGTAAGCTACTGTGGCCAGAGCCATCACATCCATAGTGGGAGACATCACAGGTAAAATTACCTGGAGCGGGGAGGAGGTAAAAGAGTGGTTTAGCAGATGACAAGGGTAAAGACCAGTGGAAAAAGTGGTTTCTCATTGGGAAGCAGTAATACCTGCTCTCATTACAGGATGCAAACACACATACACTCAGGGATTCACAGACACAGTAAAACACCCACACACGCCGGGATTCACAGACACAGTAACACATACTCTGACACACAGTTGCCAGTGTTGAGATGAGAACCCCTGCCTATGTGCAAATCATCATTACAGTACTACGCAATTACAAGATGCGCCACACAGATTGCACATGTGCAGGTAGTAAGAATGGCCTAAGATCGAGGACATTAACAGGGATACTAGATTGTGGTGATTGTATGTGGGGGGGGGTTCATCAATAGGCTTTGGAACAACAAGCCGCTCCCAGGGTGTACATGTTTACAGGCAGTTAGAATGCTCTTCTAAGATTGATGACATCAACAGGGATACTAGATTGCATTGAGTGAATGGGGGAGGGGGGTCTTATCATTTCACTATGGTAAAATACAGCCTCACTCCAGGGACCAGACAGCCATACATACACACACACACATGCACACACACACACACACACACACACACACACACACACACACACACACACACACACACACACACACACACTGTGGCATTCACAAAGATATAAATACCTATGTCACACACATACAGACGCTTGACATGTGTGAGATTCAAACACCTGCCTATGTCTTGCTTTCTACACTTCACTCTGTACAGATGTCTACAACAGTGTACAGGAGAGCGAAAAACATTTGGGATGTATTCACCACCATACGTGACATATATGGACACACACCCACACCCACACGTGCCAGTACTGTGAATTAAACACCTGCCTATCTCATGATAGGTATTAGAGTTACAGCACTATTGTATGTGCTACAAAGCATCCTGATTCTGTCCTTTGCCAACTGTGCTGATATATGCTCAATATATGCACAGGGGAGGTGTTACTGTTACAGGTGTCAAGAGGTTTGCCTTCAGTGTCACCCTTACTGCATTCTACGTTGTGTGTCTTCCCCTTCAAATAACAAAACCATAGCTTAGGAGTTACACAGATTATTGTAGGAATGGTTGTAACACACCTGTGTGCTGTCCGCAGTAATAATTCATCTGCAAATTAGCCCCACCACTTAGTCATCATGTCTATACACCTGTCCATAACTAAAGTACAGCTTACTGTACTTTGAGCATATCACCATATACACTTAGCAATGTTGAGGCTGCATTGCAACTGCATGATGTACTAAGAAAACAGTCACCCTCAAATATCAGACACTGCGCATGCATGGAATTTAAACACACATCAATGCATGTACACATATGCAGTCTCCATCAGTAACTGGACTAGCAGGTCAAGAGGATACATTCCACATCTTCCCCACACCATGTGTGAAACCTAGCTGAGCATTACACCATAATGGATGTTGTATTCATGTACTGGTAGGACACACAACCACCTTCACTGAGTAGCTAAGTGTATATTTATGCCAACAGCACATATCAGCAAGACACACACACAGCAATATTCCATGTCATGATCCCACATACTGTTAGTTGACAGTTCCACTGTGAATTCAGGGCACTGTAATGGTCAACAGTGAGCACATCATATTTGCCACACACACCTCATGATTACTGGAAGAGTGCCAGCAATGTGCTCTGTTTGAGCTAGGCATTACACTGTTCAAGGATGTACAAGGTCTGTGGTGTATAAACATCTCACCCCAGCATGTTCTGGCTATTGTGGTAATAAGGTTAATGTCCAGACAGCACACAGCATGCATGGCTTGCAATTGTTGACATGGGGTATATATAGGAGCTGTGGGTCACACATTGCTGTACATGTCATTGACATATCACCTGTACCTACTCAGGAACATACAGAGCATAGCTGTATTTCCCTGTGTCTGTCAATACAAGCCATATGTGTAGGTCCTATGATCCTGTTATTTGGGTATGTTTGTAGGTATTGCATTTGGTGGACATGTCTAATGACATACATGCTACATGGATTGTTGTATGATATGATAGGTGTCATGGGTGACCAGTAGAGAGGGAATATTACCTCTGTCAACATAGATATCAAACCTTATGTACTGTTAGCATTCAGCAGCCATGGACCTATCTTCCATGTGCATGTGTGTAATGAATGTAGCAGCCTGTATGTACAAAGAACAACAACAGCTATTGTATTTTCATGTATGTTGTATGAGTGTGGGATGTACATATCCAGTGCAGGTACATCTAGGTCATATCCAACCATGATGGTGTTGTTTACTGGTGTACAGCAACAGTCAACTGTGTTAATGCTGACAACATCTGAGGGACCCTGGTATGTGTACAACTGACCTGGTTACATACAGTGGTACTACTGCATTGCATAACACATTATGCAACTGTGTCAGTACATGGATACTTTGCACAGTTGATGTAGGGCTAGGTACAGTTCACCAGTCAAAGGTTAGTTGATGTTGTACCATAATATTTCATACCACATTTATGGATGTGTGTTGGTAGTCTGAGGACATGGTGGTGGATGTATATGAGGATACAACCTAGAATGCAGCTTTTGCCACTGTCACCTGTACCTGACTCATCTGTGATGAATTATGTTGGAGTACTGGTCTTTACTTGTGAGTAGCCTTTATATATATGTCGACACCACCACCTGGAGTGGTCCATATCAGTGTTATGGCCCACATGTCTGGATCTGAGTTATATGGTGGTAGTGCTATTGTGCACTACAGAGCCAGGTGTTCCTCACTGCAGAGATGTGTTCCTCACTGCAGAGATGTCAGTATTCCCCATTGTAGGTTCTACATCGATCAAATTTATTATGAGAGCCACACATCTAGCACTGGTTAGCATAAACATCCAATGCAACTGTCTTGTAGGTGTCAGGGTGTTACTTCTGTGTTTAGGACATTTGCCTTTGAATGGCACTATATGGGTAAATGTGACCTGGGTATTATCCACACTCCCTTGAATCATGGATGCATGTGATCTGTGACAAAGGCTTGTCTTCTTTCAGTCATGTCATCCTGGAATGACAGACACTGGACAACCTCATAATTACAGCAGGGGATTGGCTCATTGTTTTGGTCAAGCAGTTACCACTCATATCATGACATCCCTGTGAGTGGCAGTATTGTGCTTGGTATCAAATGCTACATCTAAGGTGAATGACAGATGCAGATGTTGTGTAGTTGACCAACGTCAGATATACTTAGTGGAGCAGTCCTGCTAATAATGACAACTACTAACACAGCCGGGAGAAGTCATCTTGACACCTGCACCTCAGTACCATTAGACAATGGGGCTCACATACAATGCTTGCACATGTCACTGTTCCAAGCATAATGCCACTGTCCACCACCTAATATCAATGTATGCCTTTCAGGGCAGCAATGTGTGTGACACATGCTGCACTTTGCATCCACCTGTGTGTCCCAGTTAACCAATTGTCTGTCACACACATGCATGTTTGTGTATACTTCACATATATATGGCAGTACTTCATGTATATGTATGCATGTGTATCACATAGCACAGATACAGATATATCATTTATGGGCCACATACAGGTATCTGGTAGTAAATCTGTATGATGTGCATATATACTGACAGTTAAGATGTACATAGCTGTAAACCTGTGTGTTTACAATAGGAGTCCATTACAATGTGTTCTGTATGTCTATATGTATGAGCATGCACACTGTGGCCTTCTGTGGTTAGAATCACAGTGCATCCCAAACAGCCCTGTGCTACTAAGTGTATGAGCGTACCCACTGCCACCTTGTGTAATTTGAGTCCATGCATCCAAACAAGCCCTTTGTTTCTAAGTGTATGAGCATGCCCAGTATAACCTTGTGTAGTTGGAGTCAGAGTGCATCCCAAATGGCCCTATGCTACTAAGTGTATGAGCACGTCCACTGTCACCTTGTGTAATTGGAGTCAATGCATCCAAACAAGTCCTGTAATTCTATGTGTATGAACATTACCACTGTAACCCTGTATAGTGATAGTAGTTGTCCATTCCACAGATGGGCATACTCCAGTTCAGGGCTTGTTGTGCTACAACTATACCTCTCAGGTCTACCTATGTCTTACCTGCAGATGATGTGTCTTATTTGTGCATACAGGTTGTAATGGACTCCTACTTTAAACACACAGGTTTACAGCTATGTACATCCTAACTGGCAATATCCCTGTTGAGGTCCTTAATCTTAGAAAGGCATTCTGACTGCCTTGAAATATGTAATCTCTGTGGCGTGTCTCGTAACTGCATAGTATTGTAATAGTGATCTGTAGATCGGCAGGATTTCCGATCCCACCACTGGCAACTGTGTGTGTATTTGTGTCTGCATCCTGTCATGACAGTGGGTTTTACAGCTTTCCAAAGAGAAACCACCTTTTGCACTGGCATTTATCAATGTCATCTGCTAAACCACCCTTTCCCCCCCTCCCCACTGCAAGTAATCAGTCCTGTGATGTCACCCAGCTCAAAAACAGAATCAGTACTGTTGGCTTGTACTACAGAGATGAAGAATTCAAACAACAGTGATCCCAGGACTGAACCCTGAGGTACTCCACATATCAATTGTCTGGGGATGGATTTGGAGACAGTTACACCTACAGTTTGGGTTCTGTCAGTAAGCCATGTGGCAAACCATCAAGTGGCATAGGGATGTTTGGTCGGATTAGTGTGTTAATCTATGTTTCCAGACTGGTGTATGCTTTTGAAGTGCTTGGCAAGGTCCACATAGGCGTTGTGGACTGCCTTACCCTCTTCAACAGCTATGCAGACTGAGTCAAAGCAGACAATCCATTTCAAGAGGCAAGACTGGCCCTCTCTGAGCCCAATCTGTGTGGGGTCCATTGTTTGAGGGTTGCCAATATCTGTGTTCTAAACTTTCCTGATAATGCATTCCATGGCCATGCAGATCAGGCTCGTCACACTGATGCGACAGTAGTTCCAGGGATCCAAGGTGGATCTCCCCTTGTGGAGTGGGATAACTGCAGCTGTGCCCAACTCAGTGGGCACCAGGCCTGATGTGAGGCTGATGTGAGGTTATGATTACAGATGACAGTCTGGTCCTATGGATGATGTATTCTTAGCTGTGGATAGTGCAATTTCTACCTGTGTGGCCATGATTACTGGCCAATGGAATTTTGTTCATATTGCCATTGGCACTTTTGGGGGTGAGAGGGGGTGACTGTGGCACTAAACCAATCCACCAGGATATTGGCATAATCCGTGGGAGCAATCTATGTAATGCCATTCTGTCATAGCTCAGAGCATGCCTGAGCATTGCCTGTTAGCTTCTGGACATAACTATAGCATGGTGTGTGGTTGTCTGTGGATCTGTGGTGCTTTTAGTTACATGACCAGCTTTGGAGGATTCCATGGGGGATCTCAACATCTTACTGTGGCTGGTGAGGGAGCTGTTTGCATCCTTGGAGTATCCTTTTTGCTTCAACAGTGTCTATCTTCTGTTGTATACTCTGTTAATGGCAGGAGACCACCAGAGTGGCTTGCTTATTTGGGAGGTGAGCATTGTGGTTCCATGTGGGATGTCAGGAATCATGCACAAGTAGATGTGCTCATACACTGCCTTAGTACAGGATTCATCTGTAGAACTGTCAGCTCCTGTCTCCATGGGTGTCACAAACATTGTCACTTCTGCATTGTGTAGCATGAAGCTGGCTTTGGGGAGGTTTTTTATGGACAACTGTATATACATTCCTTTCACATGTTCACTTCGATTAGCCTATACTGGGATTATTGTGGTGAAACCTCAGTCTCATGTACTGTTGTGCTGGCTAAGTGGTTAGTTACTGTGACTATAATATACATTGTCCTGGGTTCATGACCTGCAAAGGTGGGGTATTTTTGTCCGGCCAGGACAGCGATTAATGCATACAGACTAATTGTGGAAATTAGGTTAGTCACACTTATTATAATTCAAATGGCCTACATTGGCAATCCTGCTGATGTCAATCACTGGGGAGTACACCTTTGGGGAAGCAAGTACTCCAGCAATCTCTGTAGTGCATGCTATAATAGTGTAATGCTGTAGTGTGATATAGAACTCTGGCATGGATTCTAGTCTCACACATGGGAGTTGTGAATTCTTTGGTGTCTGTTCCTATGCCTGTGTAGAGAGTGCTGCATGTTTGGCTAGTCACACTCTCTACGACTCATTGACCCTGCTTTGGCAATCCTGCTGATTCCACCCACCTAGAAATATATCTCCTGGACTGCTGTAACCCAGTAATCTCCGTAGTGTGTCCTGGAACTGCGTAATGCTGTAGTGTGATAAACTAGTTTGGTAGGTGTTCTAATCCCAGACTTGCCAACTGTGTGTGTGTGTGTGTCTGTCTGTCTGCCTGAGAAGGGAACAACACTTTTTAGAGTACTCAAACTCCTTACAAGTCATATACTCAACTTTGGCAAGGCTGCTGATGTCACCCACCTAGACATATACCTCTGGGAATGGTATAACCCAGTAATCTCTGTAGCACGTTGGGTAACTGTGTACTGCTGGAGTGTGATTTAGAACTGTGGGTAGGGTTCCATCCACAACCATGGCAGTTATGTATGTTTTGTGTGTGTTTCAATGTCTGTGTGGGGAGCTATGCATTATAGCCTACTCACTCACAGGACATTTACAATGCCCTACTTTGGTAATCCTGCTGATGTCATTCCTTGTCAAATACACAATTGGGAAATGAGCTCCCTAGTAATCCCCATGGTGTGTCCTATAACATCTCCATGCAATAGTGTGATATAGATTTTGGTCACGGGTTCTTTACCCACACATGTCAGTTGTTGATGTTTTGTGTGTGTCTCAGTGTCTGTTTTGTGAGCAATGCATTTTAGGCTACTCACTTGCAGGAAATGTGAAATGCCCTACTTTGGTAAACCTGCAGATGTCATTCCTTGTGAAATACACCTTTGGGGATGAGGTAGCCCAGTAATCTCCATAGCGCATGCTATAACTGCATACTGATGTAGTGTGATAAACTAGTTAAGTAGGAGTTCTATTCTGAGATGTGTGTGTGTTTGTCAGTCATATCCTGTGTGGAGGTGGCTGTGAGTGTCTAACCACTGGACATGTTGAGGAGTGGGTTTTGCAGTTTTCCTATATAGTGGCCATATTATATGTCACAATGTCCACCTCACGAGGATTACAGATTTAAATCAGCCAAGAGACTGGGTTGGCAAGCCATACCCCTACATTTGGCAAAAGGCCTGGTGAACAAAGTAAGCAACCCTATTATTACCCAGAATACAGTCTGAACCTATGTGTCATACACAAACACACTTGCCTAGAAAACTCCCGCTATGTTGCTAGTACCCTGCACATTGTTGACAGATAGTAGGCATGGTATTATTGCAATGGCCTGCAGAGGGCATGGCACCCTGTCCACCAGTACAACAGGCACATAATTGCGGACAATGCGCCTTCACTATGTTCCCCAC
The DNA here is from genome assembly GCF_019279795.1 of Protopterus annectens. Taxonomy (NCBI): domain Eukaryota; kingdom Metazoa; phylum Chordata; order Ceratodontiformes; family Protopteridae; genus Protopterus; species Protopterus annectens. The sequence continues at coordinate 1,646,633,476 of NC_056739.1, read as the reverse complement.
TGGATGCCGGCAACATATGTGGTGCCATCAAATGTGATCCACAAAGGATATACAATGCCTTACATACATACCCTGTATGGACAGATGCCACTGACACCAGGGAATGCCTGCATCATGCTATCAATGTAGGTGCATGATCAACCTGCTGTCTATTAGCAGGTCCTGCCACACCAGGCCAGGATTGGCACAGCTGATGATAACAGTCTGTGTACATAACATGTGCCAGGCAAACCAGGTACACTTAAACATGTCACTGTACATTAATGTGGGACATGCACATCCCAGGTAATGTCCATGTCAAGGACTATCAAACATAGACATGGTATGCATTGCAAAGCAATGGCCACACACAATAGTAACCAGGATGACAGGATGGTTAATACAATACCCATCTGTGTGGGACATTGCAGACACTACACCCCTGAACCACACTGCAGACCATTGTCAGGTGGCCTGATGCCAAGGATTACCCCTTAGCCAGCCTTGTACAGCCATCTTGCACAGCCAACCACTACACACCCATGAAGCAATGCACACATGCATGTCAGTACTGACACCTTGTGTCTGCGTGTGGGGTATGATGTTCCCAACCACGGTCACACCCAGTATAACTCCCATTGGCATACTGACTGATGTCAGACGCATTCACATGCCCTAGCCCATAGAACCTCAGGATAACTCCTGTGGTACATGTAGTACCTGTGCATTACTGTAGTGTGGCAAACTAAGTAGTTAGGAAGTGTATTTGTGAGCCTGCCAAAGTGTGCCAATGTGTCTGATTCCCTTAGAGATTGTGGCTGTGTTGACAATGGCATCTGTTCATGTGGACAGCCATGTGTACTACACATAATGTATGTCTACTATATCTCTGTTGCAGATGTCACTCACTAGCACACATATATTTTCTTACAGCACACCATGTCAGCTATGTGGCACATGGAGTAACTGCATGCACTAGTAATAGTAATGGCTAGTCAGTCAGGGGTTTGAACCCCTGCACTGGTAGGTGTGTGACAGAAGATGCTTAGGTTTTATTCTCCCAGCCCTTCTCTGATGTACCTTCCCTCTGTCTGTCCCTCCCACACACTCTCTGGTGGATGTGGGGATGTACACCTGCTCAACAGCAGCTTGTGTTTTGTAAGTGATGGTCATGATCAGGTGATGGCCTCTGCACCTATTGCAGTCCTACTCTAGCTGATTGTATGTGGAACAGCTGTGGTGACATTCCCATAGCCAATTGCATGGAAACACAGTACAATATCTAGGAACATCATGTTGGTGTTTGCCCATGACAGTCACTGTGAGTGGAACCTGGATCTGGTGTTTGGTAAACAGCATCACAGATGAAATCTGGATATTCCTCAAACAACATACACTGTGGAAAATGGCCGAAAGACAGGAGGGTGATGTGCCAGACATGACTACAGCATGTAAGTGTAGCTATGCTTCATTCAGACTACTGCCAGTTTAACAGGTTGTGTGTGGTAATGGCTAGTCTGCATGTTCTAATAACTGACAACACAGTGCTCTGTTTGTGAGGAAACCCCCATCTGTATGGTCATCTGTAGACTGGTCAGTGTGTGGAACCATTTGTTTCTTCTGTTGCTCACAGAACACACATCTGTGAATTGCAGAAGCATATTGTGAGGATTGCAGTCAGTACACGGTGACAGTGATGAGAGTTAATAACATCGCATCCCTGATTGGACATACATCACATGAAACAGTGGTATTACAGTCACTGTCTGAGGTTATCACAGTGACATGCCAATAATGGGCCACTGTTTATAGCTGCAGTCACAAGCCATCTACACTTTGAACAGATGTCATGCAGTATATATGCATGTGTTGAGCTCCCTTTGCAAATGTATGACATCTGTTGTCTTGGGTTAATGGTAATATCTATGCATGCTGTTATAAGTAATCCTGAATGCTGTTGACTATGACTAAGCTTTATCTGTATAAAAACTGCAACACCATAGACTGTATGGGATTGGAGGTCCCGGCAGAACCACCTGTCCCACCTCAGCTGGCCATGGCACCAGGCACCAGCACCTCTAGGGCCCAGCCTTGGACCTCCACCTCTATTGGCTCTGCCCCACCTTCAGGTGGTACCACCACTGAGGATGGGGCTTGCCCCCTCTGGGAGCAGGTCCAGACAGGAAATTGTCAGCCATCATAGAGTCCAGGCTGTGGTGTGTAGGGGGCTTAATAAGGGGTTTCAGGCCAGCTACACCAGCTCGAGAGCAGAGTGGCACAATTAGAGGGTGAGCTTGCCCCTCCTAGGCAGCCTCCAGCACAGCCACCTTTGGGGTTGTGAAGGTGCAGTGGTGGCTGCCCATGGGTGGGGACCTCTGTCCCACTATTTCCATTTGGGGGCTCATGGGTTTGTGACTGCCAAACATCCCTCCCCGTCCAAGGTGTTCCCCCCCAAATGTGTCATATAACACCCCTGTATGCTGTCTTGTATGTCATGTCTATCATCCTACCCAACCTATCCTCCATGAGCATACCTACTCTTCTTCCCCAACATCCCACTCTCACCTTACAAAAATGGAAACAAAAGGCTAATCTGTTCCCAGAACAACTTTTGCCCCATACATAGCTGTCCATTTTACACACATGTCCACTGGACACATGTAACCTTTTTAATTTGCATCACAACATACTACTGTTGTCCTCACCCCTCTCTCAAGCACACAATCCTGGTATACACATGACTTCTAAAGGTTCCAAATACATGTGATGCAGATGACCCCAGTGTACACACGACACTACCGGTCCCTCTATGGTTACCCCATTTATCTTTCTAATGATGATGATGTTGCACACAACACCTTGCAAGAGTACTGTTCTCACATAATGATTGGACAGGAACTGTTTTGTTAATGTAAATAAAATGCTCAATGTACAAATGTTTGCTTGTATTAATGACACGTCTGTCTGAGGGAGTCTTGATATTACATATGACAACACCACTACATAATACAGGAGTTGCTGGTGTTTTTCTTTTCATTCTTTTTTAATGCTTTGTTGTTACGTGGTTTGTTCCTGATATATATATATATATATATATATATATATATATATATGTATGTATATATATATATATATATATATATATATATATATATAAAAATGTATGTAATATATGTATAAATATATAAATGGTGTTTTATATATATATATCTGGACATAAACACACACACATACATCTACATAATGAAATATATTTCCTATACTGTTGAATGACTTTGCTGGATGATATGTTTGTGATAATGTCAGATGTCTGTATATCCGCTATGGCTTAGTGGTAAATCACTTTGGTTGAGGTGTGCATGGTCCTGGTTTCGAACCTTGAAGAGCCTGTTTATTTTGTTGCTGGGCAGAACAAGGGCCATTGGATATGGAGTCATTAAGGCACTTTTAAGCAGTTGTGAGCGGGTGTGTGCGGGTTTGAGTGACGGTAAGCAGTGGTTACTTTTGGTTACAGTTACTTACACTCAATTACCTTCTTCATTGCTTAACCTGTGTAGGCAGTGCTTACCCCAATGCAAACAGGCTGAAACCCACTCACTGCTGCTTAAAAGTGCTTACTCCTGCTTACCCCCATGCTATTTTCTTTAAAACAAAAGAAAAAAGGGGTGATAGTAAAGAGGGAAAGACAGTAGGCAAGGTAGCTAGGGATGTGCAAGAAGGGTGTAGGGAAGATCCATAGCTGTCCATTTCTTCTACAGCAACAGCTGTGCATATGCAATAAATTTGGTAGTACATACGCATACAGGGGCGGCATATGACACATGTGGGGGGTCACCTTGGACAGGGAGGGGTGTTTGGAAGTTGCAAGCCCATGAGCCCACTAATGGATACAGTGGGACTGAAGTCCCCACCCATTGGTAGTCACCACTGCACCTTCACAGCCAAATAGTGGCTGTGCTGGGGCTGTGTAGAAGGGGCAGGCTCACCCTCTAGTTGCACCACTCAGCCCTCAAGCTGGTGTAGGTGGTCTCGAATCTCCCTGCTGAGCTCCCTATGCACCACGGCCTGGACCGTACCACAGGTGACAGGTTCCTCTTCACTCCCGCTCCCAGGGAGAGGGCGAGCCCCATCCCCTGTGGCAGTGCAGGGCCAATGGATGAGGAGGTCCCAGGCTGGGCCCCAGATGTGCTGGTGCCCGGTGCCATGGCCAGCTGAGGTGGGACAGGTGGGTCCGCTGGAACCGGCCTTCCCATATGAGCTATGTTGTAGCATGTTTAAGGCAGATATGGGTTAGTAATAGTCAACAGCATTCACAATTAGTTATAACAGCATGCATAGGTATTCCCATTACCCAGGGCACCAGATATAAAATAGTTGCAGAGCAGGCAGTACACATGCATATATGGGAAACAGTGGCCATTACAACAACATGCAGGTTTCATTGATGGCAACAGGCCACCAATATGGGAGTATTTTAACATGACACATGCATAGAAACAGATGTGAATATTTATAAACCAATAGGACATATGTCCCAACAAAGTTATGGAGTGTAGACATACCAAATGGTTTTGTAAATTGGTTATTTTTGCACATATGGTAGGGGTGAGAGAGAGAGTTCAATTAACAACTAATAAATCCTTGTAGTTTTCACAACATTCGTAGTCACTGCAGTGGTCTGTCCGTTACATGTATTATTACACTACCCAATGGAGTTATATTGTACAGTGGTATGTTTGTAGATTAGTATGCATGGAAACTGTGACTTACGTACAGGCTTGAAAAGATGCAGGTGTTAATGCAACATGTTTTGAGACTGCTCTCATACACTTTTGGTGAGATGCTGGGATGACAGGTATGCTTGCATGTACATTCTCTGACTATGTACAAGTTGGACTATCAGTTATATGTCATTAACAGCTGCCTACATTTCTTGGATTATCACACTACTTTGTCAGGGGAACAGGGCAAAAGGCAGGTGATGTGGGCCATTTATCAGAACATACTGGGCAGATTGGAACAGTTGAGAGGTATGAATATGCATACCACTCTCTATTTGAGCATTCTAGCATAATCTGTACAGTTGTTAAGTGTAAATATGTATACAGCTTTCTCTCTGAATATTCTAACAAACTGTGTGCAGTTGTGTGGAATGATTATGCATACAACTTACTAGTGCTCCTGGGATCCAAAGCCCTGCTGTGTGTGACGAAAGCATTACAGTTAAGATCACTGTACACTATGCTATCAGGCAATTGTTGTGAGGCTTTGCAATGTATCTTGTCTAATATGACTGACCTGTCTGTACTTCCAACATTGCTATACAGCACTTCATACACATTTTATCTGCATATCACAGTGTGGGTAACACTGCTTACTACAACAGTACTATTTAATAACTGCAACAGTACAACAACATATGACTGCAGAGTACACAGAAGCAATGCAGGGGTTACACCTTTATTTGCAGCATATTACACAATTCTGTATACTGGTACAACACTTTCTGAGGCTCTTACATTTATTTGTTATGACAGTACATGCAGGCTATTTACTAACCTGCCTCGCAATGCATCCTTAGCAGCCTAGCATCATAGGCTTGCCGGTCCACAGCACGCTCATCTGTAGCTGTCAGAGAAGTACAGTGATATTTAGCCATACCTATCCATAGTATACACAAGCTAGGAAACTATTAACTACGTAGTGGACGGATTACTTACTCAGTTCTGGGGCATTCTGCATCTGCCTTGCTTCCTGGATCAACTCTTCCAGGACATCCCCCCTCTGCCGCTTCAGGTCTGCATGGTGGTGCCTGACCTGCTCACCAGTCCGGGGGATACCTGTGGCACTAGTGAGGTCCCGGGTGAGACTGTCCCAGGACTCCATTTTGTACTCCGAGCCCTGGTACTGGCCCTGCAGTAGTCTCCTGTCATGGTGCTTTACCAGGAGCCATACCATGTATTTGGACTCCTGGATGCCCCAGTGCTGCACTCTAAAGCGAGTGCCTTTCACCACTCCAGCCATTCTGCCTGCAGGGGGATGCTACAACCAGTTATGAGCTGTATTCTCGCCTCTTTGGTTTAAGTAGAGCCAGATTCCTGCACTTTTCCGTAATTGGCCGGTTTCGAAAAGGCTAAGCTATGGGCACATCTGCTTACTTCAGGTTGGCACTGCTTAAAGTGGTGTACCTGTGGGCATATTGTATTGGCTTCCCTACACATTGCTTGCAATTACTTAGTTGGGCTGTGCTGCAGTTAGCATTGCTTATTGGTTATCTAGCATTATATTTGCCTTTTGTCAATGATGTCTTATTCATTACAGGTTATATATGTGTCTGGTATCTGTGATTCATGTGTACATACACTGTATGAGGCCCTGGGGACTTCAAAACTTTATTACAGTGACACCTCAACTCTATGTTTACTGCAGTACTCCAATTCACATATTTATGGTCTGTGGCAGGTTATAGAACATTACACTGAACATAGATTCAGTTCACATGTTTGATTTGATTTCCCTGTGGTGAGAATTAGTTTGCTGACACCTCCTTTATATGTATTGCTATCATGGTGTAGTGGTTAACTGCTGTGACTGTGATGTACAGGGTCCTGAGTTCTAGCCTTGCAGAGGCAGTTTATTTTGTTGCTGGGCAGAACACGAGTCATTGGGTACAGAGTGATTAAGGCATTTTAAAGCAGTTGTGAGCGGGTGTGCCTGGGTTTGCGCGGAGCTAAGCAAGGCTAACCTCTGGTTACAGTTCCTTACACTCAGTTAGCTTCTACTTTGCTTGATCTGAGTAGGCAATGCATATCCCCATGCAAACACACTTAAACACGCTTACTGGTGCGTATATATGCTTACTACTGCTTATGTATGCTTACACATGCTTACTAGTGCCTTATTCATTATGACACTGACACTTCACTCCAGTTCACTTATTATGCAGGTTATACAGCAGACGGATGTCAAAATATGTTCGTATACAGATTACCAATGGAAAATGGTTTGTGCTACAGTGGGATTCAAAACAGGAATGTCTGTTCATTAGGCAGATGCTCTAACCACTACCATATTGCTGTGCTGCTTCATTTGCATATCTACCTATATACCCATGGATTCTAGTTCCTCATACACCCACCCCAACACTTCACTGACACAGCAGTCATCCATTCTCCAGTTGGATACACGGTGTATCCACACCACTACACATTGGCCACTCCCTACTCCTGTAGACCCATCCCATGGGTTGACTCACTCCATGTATCCTCAGACATCCCAAACTTTTAGTCCTCAAACACTGGTGAAATGAGTGACCAATAGGACACTATTCACAATTTTTGGGTTGTCCCACCTGAGACACACATGTCTTTATTTCAAGATTAGACTATACTTCATTACATCATTACTCCCATTAACAAGACACTACAATAAATTAATAACTATGACTATGTGGTAATGCACATATTACACATGTAAGCTAATAATGTACATGTTCAGTGAAATTATATTACAAATAGGACCAGTTTAGTGATTGGCATTGCCGTAGCAGGCAGATCACAGGAATGATTGTACTATTTCATAGTGAGAAAGTCCTCACATTTTATTTTTTGAGAACAGCACTCACTTCAGACGAAGTACACACTTCTGCATTATTGCAGATTTGTCCCTTCCCTCTTATGCACACCCTATTATTCTATCTACTGTCGAGGTTTGTACGGGAACTTTCATGTTATTTATGTCTGCAAAAGGAATGAATGGGTTACAGGGAATGTTCTTCTACATATAGATGTATTCATGTTGTATGCATATTTAGTTATAAAGAACTTGCTGTCCTCCACAAGGTGGTCCAATTAGAACCAGGCCATCCAACCATGACATGCCTGGATCCATACCCATGATTCCTCCACCCCACCTGAGATCAACATAAATGCAAACTATCCATTCTCCGGTTGCTATCACAGCCATAACACACCTCCACACATTGCCCGTTCCTCAGCGTTAGGGACCATACACGTATGTTGTCCCACCCCATGTATCATCAGGCTCTCCCACCATTTGGTCCTTGAACATACCTGCCCCTGCTTGTGTAATGGTCGGAAGTCCATGCAACCTAGCAATTTTTGGGTAGTCCCACCAGGGACTACCCTGTAATTGTTTGTGAAGTGGACTTAGCAGATCGACAATGTTACTTCCACTGGTAGTAACCTGCCTGTGGTTTGGGTAGCAGTGATTTGCTCACCCCTGCCCAGCTTGATATGACATAAGCTGACAGCACTACATCATACTGGAGTTGCTGTTGATTTCATTCTCATTCTTTATGTATGCTTTATTGTCATGGTGTTCATTCTATGTATATATATATATATATATATATATATATATATATATATATATATATATATATTATATATCTGTACATACACATGCACATGCATCTACATAATTATATACATTTCCTATGCTGTTGCATGACTGTGCTGGATAATATGTTTGTGATAACATCAGATTTATGTATATCTACCATGGCTTAGTGGTAAATCACATTGGCTGTGGTGTGCAGGCTCCTGGGTTTGACCTATGCAGAGGCCATTTATTTTGTTGCTGGCAGAAAAAGGCCATTGGATACAAAGTGATTAAAGCACTTTTAAGCAGTTGTGGGCGGGTGTGTGCGTGTTTGCACGATGGTAGGCTGTGCTATCTTCCGATTACAGATTCTTAAATTCAGTTAGCTTCTACTATGCTTAATGTGTGTGGGCACTGCTTACATCCATACAAATGCACTTAGACTTGCTTACTGGTACTTATACATGTTTACTACTGCGTATTTGTGCTTACATCTGCTTACTAGTGCCTTATTCATTATGACATTACCACTTTGATTAAATGACATTAGTTAAACATTTCATGCAGTACTCCAGTTCACATTTACATGTTATTATGGAGGTCATGCAGCAAATAGATGTATAAATATGTTCATATACACATTCCACATAGAAAATGATATGTGCTATAGTGGGACTCAAACCGTGAATGCCTGTTTGTTAGGCAGATGCTCTAATCACTACACTATTAACGTTAATGTTGGTTCTGCATGTTTTTATTCTATTTGGATGATTTTGATGTGTAAGCTACGCTAAGCAGAGGGAAGTGACGGGCAAACACGTTGCACTTTGCTTACACATTCAATAATGAAGCAATATAAATATAAAATAGGGACACAGGGAATCTAATTGTGATAGTTCTGAGGACAGGGGCTCAACATTCCACTATGTGCTTGTGTGTTTACTACTTTGATTTTATTTCAGTGATCATGGACATTCTTATATGCTTTGCATACATTTCAGTATCCACAGACACTGTATTACTTGCTTACTATTAGAGGCAGGCTCTTATAGTAAGCATTATAGGTTGCACAACTGTGGGGGCATGTTTAAGCCTCCGTAGAGCGCTTAAACATGCCCCGTGCACTTGCGAATGTTTCCTGTGCACATCAAGGGTGCAGCAGCGCACCCTCATAAATATTCATATGGTGCTGCTGCACCATCTGTGAGGAGGATGCTCGGAGCAAGGCTAAAACCGTCCTTGCACCGAGCTTCATGAATCCCGGGGATCTACATTTTTACTGCATGAAGTAAGACATAAGATTGTCATTAAAAAAAGATCACCTTCAAGGCATTTTTCTCAATAACACATGGCCAAAAGTTTTATCCTTGTTAGACTCTCAGCCCTACAGTACTGTGCCACTGCCAACTGATATAATAAACTGTCTGTTTGGTCTTCAACTTTACTGGTCAGCTACTTTAAATTCTGCAATTTGAATACTATTCTTGTTTGTACAGAATTGCTCTCAGACATGCTTTTCAAATATTGTATACAGTTATTTGTTAATTTCAACATTAGGTCTTAACTAAAAAATGTTCATTATCTAATAGCTATTACATCATTTCTAACTAGCAAGAGAACAACAATAAAAAGTTTATTTAAACAATAAATAAATAAATGAATAAAATGGCCAGTTTCCCTTTTAAATATCCTCCACTACTCCTTCACTTGCTTTTCCATGTTTACTGTTGTTTGTACTTCATGTTATCCTTTTTAATTGCACATATATATGGTATATGACATGTAAATACTGAAAAATGTGACTACACATGTTCTACTATAGGTGTATGTTTGAATGTTATCTGTTGTCTTTTCTAAGTCTCAAACTTCACAAGTCCTAGATGATATTACATCCTCATTGCAAATAGTCAGTTTGTTAACTTTCATATGTGCACATTAATACTGTAGCAATTAACAGTTCGCTTTGAACAAATGGCCAGTCCTGAAAAAGGTACAATGTGATCAGTGCACCAACAAATAAACAAAAGTAAATAAGTAAATAAATTATTAAATGAATGAATATTGTACCTACAGTCAATATGCATTCCACACATCTCACCTGACTGAGAAAGAAAGGTATTCCATTTATAATTATACCGTCATTTCTGACCTACTTCTTCTTCTTCTTTCGGCTTTTTCCCGGTTAGGGGTCGCCACAGCGGATCACCTGTCCGCTCATGATTGGCAGTGGAGTTTTACAGTGTCGAGTTGCCAGCCCGGTGCCCAACCTTCCACAAAAGGCACACACACGCACACACACGCACACCTAAGGCCAATTTAGAGTGTCCAGTCCACCTACCGCATGTCTTTGGGATGTGGGAGGAAACCGGAGCACCCGGAGAAAACCTTCACTCCTGACCTACTATTTGGATCAATTTCATATACCTGTCTTCTCACATTCCTCATGTACAGCAAATGTCATACAATAGATCAGACAAATTAGCCTCAAATAGAGTAGCATGCCAATATGTCAGCTCTATGTGCTAATGCAAATGGTTAGATTTACAAAATTAATTTAAGCTACCCCAACTCCATACTGCCTATAAAACAAAAAAAACAAAACAGACACAGAATATTGTGCTCATGAAGGTCTTTACTAGCCACCATATGCAATGACAGTAACCTGACTTCTTCAGTTTATACTACCCACCAATATTAAATCCAAAGAAGTCTGTTTAACACATGTAAAAAAAAAAAACACAAGAAACTAATTGCACTTTGTTTCTCATTAACAGATTTAACTCTGAAACAAGATATATGTACATATCAGGTCTGGCAAATTTGCAGCAAAAGTTTAATAACCAATGAGGCATCTCAATAGTACCTTGGATACTCATTTAGATAAGTATAACAATAAACTTTCACTGAGATTTAGAAAGGCATGGTATAATGTGCCAGCCTTACCTTGGAAGGTTTCCACATTATGCTAAGCCTTTTGAATTCAGAGGCTGCTCTAACACTAACGTTTCATCTTGTAAGGCCATCAGTGTAGACAACAGTCTCATAGGCAAACTGCATGCAAATGTGGAAATGCAGGGAATGGCTAATACAAATTAACCATGTGATCATCTACTGAAATAATTGTGCCTTCCAATTTGATTGACTGAAAGATCCAAAGAATTGCTCAGCTGAGTAAAATTTTACACTAGGAGGAAAAACCGGCTGCCATCCTTACACTCATATGAGAGTACTCGCTGTTCAGTGAACTATTGGGGTAGGGGGTATGTTAGTGCGTACATGTGTGTGGATGTCTGTAGGAGCATAATTATATGTGCTTTTGTGTGTGTGTGTGTGTGTGTGTGTGTGTGTGTGTGTGTGTGTGTGTGTGTGTGTGTGTGTGTGTGTGTGTGTGTGCTGCAGTATGCTTGCAGGTGAATGAGTGTTTCTGGGGGGATTTCTTTATGGATGAGTAGATATGGGCTGTGTGGGATTGTCTTTGAGTGCAACTGTGTGGGTGTGTGCGTGCATGCATGTGTGTCTGTCTGTATGCAGGATGGTGCTTTTGCTGGTGCAGAGCATGGACTGCAAGGGTGAACACTAGGGAAGGCAGGTCTGAGCATATGATGTTTGGCTCAGACTCTTGGCAGTCAGTAGATAACGTGGTCTTATTCATTTCATCTGCATATGCCTCTGAATCACATTTTCTCACTGTAGCTTTAATTAACCAACCCATGCTGGGCAATTAGCATGAGCCATGTGGATTTTAGTGAATCCTAGCCTTTACCTGTACAATTCTCTAACAATTCTACTTTCTTTACTAAAGCTTTGTTTATATTAGACACTAATCTCTATTTATTTATCTAAATCTTCTAGCTGTTTATTTTAGAAATTTCGCCTAATTATTTTGTTCCTATTTTCTAAATTAGTTTGTATATAAAACTTTGCTTTACTCATAAAATTGCACTCATATCTACATATATGTTTGTGCCACTTATAAATGTGAAGCTATTCTACAAATAATTGCACCTGTAGTAATCTCATACCTTCACAACACACCACTGTTATAGCTGCATTTTCTATAATAATGAGCTTTGTAAACTAAATCACCATTTCAACTTCTGATTCTGTTACTCTAAAACTTTTCACATGGTGCCTACTATAGGAAAATTTCTTGACACAATGCACAAATGCAAACACACACACATACACACACACACACACACACACACACACACACACACACATGCATGTACCTGCACATATGTACAGGCACACAAGCACATGCACACAGCTGTATATACATCCATATACACATATCCAAAATATAACAAATCCTCTGTTTCTCAGTTTCACTAGTTCATTACCCTTACCCATTTCCTGGATCCGTGCACTTCATATCCCCTCAGACTCACTCTCCTTTCATTTTAATTAAAAGTTTCTGTTTAATTTGTAAGTTTGTCACTCATCGCAATCCTGTCCTGTGCTTCTGCTTTTGTTTGCATATAATCTTAACTTCTTCTGCCATGCTCATTTCATTCAATTTCTGTTATTGCCATGAAATCAAACACTTATTGCATTAGCTAACCCATGCTTTTTCAGCCTTTCTTTCTGTACATCAGCTCACCTGTTCCTACCAGGTACATAAAATATATTAGGAACTGTTGCTCCAGTATTGTTCTAAACCCTTCTCCACCATTACTGAATCATCTTCTTTCTTTTATAATTTTGCACCCTTTTCTTATTCTCATTTTCTTCTCTTTTTTTTCTTTCTGAAATGCCTATTACATATTATTTTAGTTATCTTGGTTCCTCTGGGTTTACTATGATTAATCATGAACTGGTCCAGCTGACACAAGATTGACTGAAACTAAAGTGTCTTAAGTCCTTGGAGGATCAGACACAATACACTGACTCTTCCAGGGTCACACAAAACACATTGCCTCCTGCACCTCCTGAACTGGAGACAAGACCCCCACCACTACCCTTATTTATGTACCTACTCCAAGCTTATACAAACTAAGTGAATAGAGAGAAGGGGGAAAACAAAATTTAACCTCATAATATACCTCTTTTTTTTTGGCACTGGTAAACCAGAATCCTCAGTCAGTGTTCTATATAGCAAGTCCTACTGAGATTCTCAGTTGTAAGAGATAATGTAACAGAGGTTTCACAGTTCTTCTGCCATACTTTTCATATACAAAATCTTTTCTTGTTAATGACTAGACAAAATCTGAATTTGTTATCTTTCATGATCATATACATTTCCTACACCCTTCTCTTCTTTTACTGGGCACGTTATATATTTGGACTTTCTTTTATTTACTATGTGAACTATGAATGTCATGAACTTGTAACTGTATATAGTTTGCCATATGTTTACCTCGGTTCTCTTTTTCTTTTTCCTTAGCTCATATGTCATTCACAATGTACCAAAAATCATAGTCCAGTTTATCTTGGTATTACATATGCAAATTTCTCCAGTTTATTGAATAACATTTCATATCTAAAAATCTTTATCTCCCTCTATATTATCATGTGTAGATTAATGCATGCATCTGTAGAAATCTTAGTTGGATGACTATATAGAAAGATAGATAGATAGATAGATAGATAGATAGATAGATAGATAGATAGATAGATAGATAGATAGATGCATAGTTTGTCCGTGCATATTCTGTGTCTGTAGTTTTTCTTCCTAAGCCACCCATGTAAACTCTTCCCATTTGGACTTGTCTAAGTGGATTTCTTACACCTCACTGAGCACAATTTAGGCTAAGTTCCATGTGGTCAAGTTCGACTTTTGATGTTGAACTTACTAATTATTTTTTCAATAAGAAATCTCTAGCAATACAGTTTTTATACGTAGGCCAGCATTAATTCCCTTGTTTTGATAGATTTCCCTTTTATGCCATGCTTGTGAGACTGAGGATTTGGTATATGTAAAGACCTTTACTAATTCTAGCAGTTAATTGAGAGGACTAACACCTTGAGCTGTTACCGAGTTGCTTCCTGTGCTAACAGCACAACGTTTGATTCCTTCCACCTTCATTTCTGTACTGGATGACTCTGAATTCTTCTTTTTCTTTCGGCTTTTTCCCGGTTAGGGGTCGCCACAGCAGATCACCTGTCCGCTCATGATTGGCAGTGGAATTTTACAGTGTCAAATTGCCAGCCCAGTGCCCAACCTTCCACGGAAGGTACACACATGCATGCACTCACACCTAGGGCCAATTTAGAGTGTCCAATCCACTTAGTGTCTTTGGGATATGGCAGGAAACTGGAGCACCCAGAGAAAACCCATGCGACCACAGGACGAACATGCAGACTACACACAGAAGGCACCCCAGCCAAGGATCAAACTAGAGAACCTCTTGCTGTGAGGTGACAACGCTAACCGCTGCACCACCGTGGCTGCCTGAATATGTCACTTAAATAGAGTCTGCTTCCTGGTCACTCTGGAAAGGGACAATTTATCATTAGGCTTTCACAGGCAACAGATATGTAGAATAAACAAAAAAGATGCAGTGAAGCACATAATAAGACAGGGGCAATTTTTTTTTTTTTAAGGTTGAGGTCCCAAACATTTGAAATTTGTGAGTTTGTTTATCATTGATCATTGATAGTGGAAATGTTCTCAGCCAGTAATAGACTGACACACTGATTAATTAATAACTTGAAAAAACATAAAAAAAGTAATCAAAAACTACATAAAACAAAAAAAAAACTTGTACAAATGGTAAAACAAGAAGCAGGCTGCGAAATAATTTTTTAACACTTTCATTCACACTTTATTAAACTGAACTTCATCAGAAACTAACAAAACACTGTAAACCACTGAAATAAATACTAAAATAGACCATTCATTTTAAAATTTCAATTAATTATATAATTTCCTCATCTATTCCATTTTAACATACACTTAATGTTAAGGTTCTCATTCAACCTAGGATAAACATCCTTAATGTTAAGGTTCTCATTCAACCTAGGATAAACATCCACCCTGGCAACAGTTGCAAATGTAGCTCTTTGACTTCTAATAAAAGATTTACATCACCTATACAAGTGTCAACATGTTCTAAGGCTACAAGTTTAAAAGAAAAAGATTATTTCAGATTAAACTGTGCTTCACTAGGGCATTTTTCAGCTCTTTAATTTTAACTGCCAGAAGATGTTCCTTCATACAGTCTGACAAATGTCTAGACTTCTTACTAAAGTAAAATGCCCCACAAGTTTCACAAGCTCCACAATATACATTGTTTGAATCACAATTATAATGCCCTTTTATTTTAATAGTAAAACCACTGTGTTCAAACTTAAATTCCCTTCAAACTTTAATGTTTTTACAATATGTACAATGTTTGCATCCAAACATACCATTTTCCTTGCCACTGCTGAAACTTTTATGTTCTGTCTCATTAATACCTTTGTGAACCAAAGCGCTAAAAATTAATTTCACAGCCTGCTTCTTATTTTCCCATTTGTAGGAGGTTTTTTATGTAGTTTTGATTACAGTTTTAATGGTTTTTCAAGTTATTTGTTATTTGTTTGCCATTTGTAATGGGAGAGAGAACATAAGCCGATTTGTGAAGTCAAAGTCAAGATTTGGCAGAAATGTCCATTTACAGCCTCCTGACTTCCACATTCCAGGCTTTAAGTGAGACTGTGGGGAAGGCTCAAACTTTATTGACTGATTTTGGAAAAGTACAACTTAGTCAAGTGGATAACAATGAGTGCGCTCTTTCTTTTGTGAACAAAAGCACTAAAAACTTATTTCACAGCCTGCTTCTTGTTTTCCAATTTGTAAAAGTTTTCTGTTTAATTTACATTGATTTATTAATGAGTTAATTAATTAATTAATTAATTAATCAATCAATCAATGAGTTATTTAATAAGAAATGGTAAATCACTGCAAAGCTAGTAATTTTCTTTACATATCATGATTGCAGTGCATTTTTCATAAGCTGATTACTGGAAAATGCACTGAGCCTGTTAAATCTATAAAGTGGTCTGTAGGCTATTTTAGGTTGTTACTTGTAAAGATGATAATGTTAGAATGTACATACTCACTTTAGTTGTCACCTATTCCTGAATATACAGAGATAATTGTTATTTTTACAGATTTCAAACTGTTTCTTCATCTGTAAGTGATCTGATACTTTAATGACAGTATAGTTGTTAATGAAATTTAAACCAAAGTGCTATTACTATAAATGGTGAGTCTATAATAAGCATCCGAAACTCTGTCTTTGCCAAAATTCCAAGCTGATAGTTCCATTAGATGAGCTCTACATAATGTTCGGAGCCAAAATGTGTGATTAGCAAATTGGCTTACAGAGTCAGTATACTTTAACCAAGTGCAGCTATATTTTTGTATGTTACATGTTCCAGTCCTCTGATTGCTTCTTGTTACAGAACAGCATAGTGTTTATATTTCTTTAAATAACATTGTAAGAAAAGGCAGTTTAGCTAGGCAACATGAATAATGGCATGCTGTAA
Organism: Protopterus annectens; assembly: GCF_019279795.1. Taxonomy (NCBI): domain Eukaryota; kingdom Metazoa; phylum Chordata; order Ceratodontiformes; family Protopteridae; genus Protopterus; species Protopterus annectens. Next base: position 1,646,616,679 of record NC_056739.1, on the reverse strand, counting down.
CTGAATGCTACCCCAACACACCTAGCACAAGGGAATCATGTCTTTATGGATATAAAAATAGACATGCCCACAGCACTTTGATGTACTAGGAGCCCCATTAGCAAAATAACACTCACTAATTCACTGGTTTCCTGCTGCCAAATTCCTAATTGTATATATTCATATAATTTCTCTTTACTGTACATGCAGAAAGCAGCACATGGACTTAAAATGTTTCTAGACGACTTGCTTTTTTTACTGCATTCTTGATAAAATCTGTACAAGGGAAAAACAGTCATTGACCTGGAAGCAGCAGGAAACTAAGAGTCCAGCAGCAAAACCAAAGAAGATGCTCTAGCCATTTTGTGCTTCTGAAAGTGAAAAAAATCTGCACATGCAGAGACCCTAAATTTCATGTCAAATGTTAGGAAAACCAGGTTGAGGAGTCTACAAGTAGTGAACAGCCGCACAAGTTCATAAAACCAATTTTGTTTATATTTGATACCTTTTCTTTTTAACTGTTTTATATTTTAATATTTGTTTTAAATATGTAATTTATATCTGTCAACAACCGTGGTGAAGTAAGAAAGCAGAGGGTATTGTACCAGTGTCTTCACTTCGGAAATACAGAAAAAATATAAATGAAAACTTATACATTTCTTAAGCTGCTTTAAAAGTAATGATTTTAGTTAAGATCTGTGTGAATTCAGCTATGCAATGAATAAAGACTACATTTGTTTTAGTTTAAATTTCCTGACACTTCTGTAAATTGAGGATGAAAGCCAAGCTATAGAAAATACATTATGTGCTCTTTCCTCCCTTCCTGATGTCTCTGGCTATGTACTCCATATTTCTATTCTGGGTGTTCCATTTTTAAACATGATTTAACAGTTCAAGGAACTCCAAACTTACTATCTCATATTAGAGCCAACACATCTGCTGTTGTTTTACATGAAACTTGCCTGGAAACTGGAATTCACTACCTTTTTTCCTGACTTTTGCTATTGTATCAATGACCTTAAACCAATGTGTCAAGAAAACAGCTTTGCTTAAGTTTGTGAATGCTCAAATGACTCTAACAATATCAGTATGTTCATTTTTCTAAAAATTTCAAAAGGCGGGCCAGCAGTGTGACGTAAACTGCTGAAGTCCTGACTATGATCGGATGAACATAGTTTAATTATCCACTTTGGTAGATGACTAGGGAGAAGGAGGAATGAATAGGTCATGACCTGCTTATCTTTCTCTCAGAGGATGGATGAGGGTTTCTTGTAATGAACTATGGAAATGATTAGGGTTCCTGCTGGAGACTGTGAGATGCTCCACTTTGAAGTGGAGTGAAGTGGCTTAGAATAATATCATTAAGTAGGTGATGATCTCCATTGCTAGCCTGCGCACCCTTATTCTAAAGAGGTAATCAAAAATAAAAAGTGGACTAGCTAAGTTGCAAAAAGTCTCTCAGTGAGACAGCAATATAATGGTTCAGCTCTTCCTTCATTTAATTTCCCAAATGTGGCTTCCAATCTGTGCATGAAGCGTTATATACATTCCAATGCAACACACACACACATACAGATGTGTGTGTTTGTATATGGGTCTATATTATGAAAGCGAAAAAACCTATGTGCGAATACTAAAACTTCGACCCCTATACCACAAACCACGAAAATCCTGAACGCACTAAACAGGGAAAAAAATAAAATTGAACTGTCATAGTCGGCCAACACCACCACTAGCTATATACTACATACCCAAATAAAATAAATAAACCACATACATACACTAACCAAACCCTACTTCTAACCTAAAGTAAAGCACAAAACCCTACTTCTAACCTTGCACTAAACCCCACATACACAGCTAACTATGCACTATCCTTAACCCCTCCCTAACCCTAAGGTCCGTAACTACCGCACACGTCCCCTACAGACATACACCCAAACAAAACAAATAATTCACATACATACATTTAACAAATCCCTACCTCCAACACTACTAAACCCCACATACAAAACTATCTATGCACTATCCTTAACCCCTCCCTAACCCTAAGGTCTGTATCTATCGCTCACTTCTCCTACAAAAATATACACAAACAAAATAAATAACCTACATACATACAAAACCCTACCTCTAACCTTACACTAAATCTAACATACATTACTTATCTAAGCACTTACCTTAACCTGCACCCTATTTTAAACTCCGTAACTATCCAACACTTACCTTATGCAGCTAATCCACAGATGGGCCAACCATGGAAATTCAATATTTCCATTTTCGTGGTTTTCGACTTTTGCTCTAAGTCCACTTCGAGCTATGCGGTTCGACGTTTACGTATTCATGTAAATGTCTTTTCATTTTCCTAATATAGACCCTATAGATATATATATATATATATATATATATATATATATATATATATATATATACATATACAGATGTGTGTGTGTGTAAAATAATGTTGGTTATTTTGCTGTTGTTGCTCACTGTCATATTTCAGTGATTTAATTTTTTTTTATTATGGATATGGAAATAAGAGAGTTGAAATAGGCAAGGGCATTCTTCTTATCCAGCTATAATATGGCCTACCACTAGCTGCACATACCTCAATAAAAACTTCACAACACTCCAATCAACAGATAACACCATCTTCAGATTCATAACTTTATCCTCAAAATATGAACATCATTGCACCACCTTAAACATACCAAGTCCCCCCCCATTACTGCAAGGATAACTCTCGTCTTGGGCTCACTTGTCTTTAAATTAGTACAGCTACAAACCTTCTCATTCTTCACTAATAGTCTCAATGAAAGACTTCCACCACTCTAAGCATTAAGGCCACTCTCTATTTCCTTCACCAATCTGCTCATCCTGCCAACTAATTTCACCAGCACCCACAATTCTTTCTCCATTCTTATCCACAGAGCATTGGAATCTACCCCAGATTAAATCAAATTCAGTTAGTCATTTCCTTCCATCAGACATGACCTGAAAAAGCACCTTACTAAACTAGCACATTGCAAATGTTTCCTAAATGGTGCTGCCACTTAACATTACCCCCTTCTTCCTTATCAACCTCCATTTCTCTCAATAAATTCTGGTTCTCTGCACCATTTTCCATCTACTTTCTCATTTCGCCTCTTACCAGAATATCTTAGACCCCACTTCCGCTACAGACTGGTTAACTTCCTTAATCTCTTCCTTCTGATACATAGTCCTTCTTCTCTCATTCTCTCAACTTCATCTCTCCACAACACTGTACCATGCTTCTTTCTCACTACCTCTAATTTTATATTCTGCTCAAATTTGCTATTACAAAATAGATATTTTAAACTGTTTCTCTGCAAGATGTGCATAAGTATATTTTATATTATCTCACTGTTGTATTTTATGACTCTGACCCGGGCTAAATCTGTAAACAGTCTATCAGTGTTCTAGCCTGGTTGATGAATAAAGAAAAAAAATCACTAAAGATATAACGTAACTGTAACTGCAAAAAATGTAAACCTATTTAACATAAATTATTGGTATTGTAAATTCAGAACACTTACAAATATAAACTTACATACCTCAGTCCTTATAGAGCTATATTACAGATTAACCTTTCAGTGCTTCCAGGTGTATCAAGACACTTAGCTGAAGACCTGTAGATTCTTGACGTTTTGATATTAAAAGTTTATATGTTTTAAAGTATTTAGAGTTTTTTTGTTATCACAAGTTTTGATCTTGGTGAGACCTCCAGTTTGTGCACTGTTTTGGTTATTTTCTTTTGTTGTTCACATACTCTTTTTGGTTTGATCATCCTTTATTAATTACTGTCATGTTCATTCTCTAGCACAAACTCCAGAACAGCATCTTCAACATCCCCACAAGACTTCAGCTTCCAAACCTCTCTGATCTGTTACCTCTACTTTTTCCTCCAACAGCGAGTTCCTTTCCTCTGGACTGCAGTGTGTTTTCCCAGTGTAGACAAAACAATTGCATTCCTAAATAATGGATCAAAATTGATCTTCACCAGGACAGAAAATATACTTTTTGGAGAGATCTTGATATTATTGGTTGACAGTGGTGGCCACAATATGTCATTCTTTCATTTTAGATGTATAGATGAGGTCATAAAGTGAACCCACTATAAAATTTCAACAGCAAATTTGCCACTGCTCATCTGTAGTTGTAGTGGTTATCCTTTTGTTTGGTTTCTTTGAAACCATCTTGAGTTTACTGATGCTTTAGCCTGTAAATTTAGTACATCCTGCTTGGACTGTTATGTCTTTATTTCATTAAATGCTGCCAGGAAGGCAGCCTTCCCAACTGTCCATACTTTGGAGGAGTGTACCTATTTTCAGGCCTGATTTACCTCCGCACATTATGTACCTATTTTTGGAGATGTGCCCCTATTTTCAGGCTTGGTTTAACCCTGCACATGATGTACCTATTTTCGAGGTATGTCCCAATCTTCAGGCTTGGTTTACCCTTTCACGTGATTTTCTGCATCCTGTATCATCACACATGCTTTTTGAAGCTCTCTAGCACACAGAAAACCACACTATATTACCAATATACTGCTGGTACCAATAATTTTAGGAAAGAAACCTTGCATCTTACATATACCTTTTTCAAAAGCAAACATAAATGGGATTGTGTGGTAGAATTTTTCAAGAAAGTTCATGGTGTCTCCATATTGTCTATCTCTTTGGTATTGTGCCTATATTTGTCCATTATTTTTGTCACACTCTCTTTTATAAATGTATTTCTGATTAGTATCCCACATTCCAATTGGAAGCAGGAAAAGTTATGTGCTATTTGGTATTCAAATATTATGTTAATTTGATGCCCAGAATTTTGGCCTTTGTGTCTATTTTCAATGTTTGCAGTTTGAAGGGTATGCAGTGGGGTCTAAATTAAGAATATAGTCTTTAAACTACTGTATGCATGTATAACTACTGTATGTATGTATCTACTGTATGTATATTACTACTGTAACTACTGTTGTTATTGATGCGCAAATGAATGTATGTAGCTACTTTTTCTAAATTGTCTTTGTGTTGTTTTACTTGGAGCTTTTCTCCCCGGGCCTCGCTGAAAATGGATATATATATATATATATATATATATATATATATATATATATATATATATATATATATATATATCCAATTGGACTATCCCAATCAACAAATGTAAAATAAAAATAAAATAAAAAATGTCGTGCTTAAACTAAACACATAGCCATCCCATCTGGCTTTCAGTTTGTCAGGGTTATCAGAACAGAGAGAGATAGTGACAATGAGTGAAATAAACTTTTTTTCTTTTTGTGTAGAATTTGGCAAGCTTCCTAAACAGCCCATCATTTATCCAGTATTGTTGCAGTAAAGCTTGGAACATATCTCACCTGGTACTCAGTCAGATGCACTTTTCTGACATATTCATGCTACTCTTAGGATAGCATTGTTGTCTTGATAATTAAGTGCATAAACAATAACCTGCCTGGGTGTACTCCCATTCTTCATGTCTGAGTACCATGGATCTGAGGGCTGTCTTTATGATTCATGTTACCAAAGTGTCCATATTCAACATACCAGGCAAGGTCTCCATCAAATACGCAATAAGTGAGATGCACTGTACTCCTTTAGGCAGCCACACTAAATGCACATTATTTCTTCAAGCTACACTCTAGGCCACCTGCATTCAAATGCATTTACTGGATAGCAGGTAGCTGGGATTTGGAGATAGCCACAGATTCCTGAAGTTGGTTCTATTGCACAATCACTGCAGATTCAGTAAAAAACAGCCTATGATTTCAGACCCTTCAATGTGTCCTATATTCCACTGTGCTAGATTTAAATGCTGCTTTTTCTCTCAGGAGTTGAATGACCATTCTTATCAGAGTATACATTTTGTATTCCATGCTTATTTTCAGTTGTGTTTTCCACACCCTTATACCTCAGTGACTACCATCACAGAGACATTTCTGCTGCTTGCACTTTTCAGATAGTGACCTTTCAATGTGCATGAAACTTTAATCTTTAAAAACTTTAATCTCATACTTAGCTGACCACAAGTGTTCACCCATTCAGTTAAACTACCATCACGAGGCAGTATGGTGACTGTGCTTGTAAACGGTAAAGTGACAACTTAAGACACTCTTTTTTTCTGGCGCTACCATTTTGTAACTCATTATCTTTGTTTCAGACACAACAAATTAGAATTTTAGTCATTTATTTATTTATTTACAGAAAAGCTATGAATGCATCACGACTGTCAAGGTTGGGAAAACATTAAGCAGAACTATACACCTCTTCAAAAATAGCCACCGACTGAGCTGCTATGGTCTTTTTAGCAATGGATTATACATACATTCAATATTATTATATTATATACAATTACCACCCTGAAAAAGATTCATATAGCTAATTAGGCAAAAATAAACATAAAAAATTGCCACTACTGACAATCAGTACTGAAATTAAAGGAACAAAGGAACAGAATCATATTTTCCCGACTATATCTGCAATGCAAAGAAGAGGAGATATCACAGAACTCAGGTACAGTTACTCATAATGCCCATAATAAAGGAATTAGTATAATAAACATTGGAAAAGAAACACAACATCCAAGTAGCAAAGCTGAACTATCAGTAACACTAACTGCATTCAGACCAGTAACTGTCTATGTATAGCCATATGAATAGGGCCATAGATGCACAGTCAGTATCGTAGGTTCATAGGTGTGTACTAGGCCCTTCTGCTCTTTACCCACAATGAAAAAGTACTACATACTCAGAAGTATAATAATATTCTTAAAAGAAGGTAAAATATATTCCTTAAATAGCTCTAATCTATAGCATTAGTATTCATTGTTCAACCATCAGGAATGATAATTTAACCACTCCATGGAAAGTTGAACTTTTAAACTTTGCCTTAATTGCTGAACGTCTTTAATTATGGGTGAATCTACCATCACTCATGGCTGAGTATCAATTGTTAATATATTATCCACATTCAAGTAGCTTCATAAATACCGGGGGACTATAACAACATTTGTTGCAAAAATATTGATGTGTGATACAAGATATCTGATCCTTCATACAATTTGATGACAGGTTTTTGTTTTGTTCAGTTATATCTAGTGATCTCCAATTAAATGTATTCACTAGAAAATGTATCTCAGTGATTAATCATGTGCACAAGTTAATATGAGGCTCAGTTTTGTACACACTGAATAATAGAAACTGCTGATATTCCATATAGTACAGCAAGTTATTGTATTTATCAGCCTATTTTACTTAATTTTGCTTAATATCTAATCTATGTCTACAAACTACAGAATCATCTGAACTTTATATTTCTCTTTTATAAGAAATTCACTGCCTAACATGAATTGGTTTATATGTACCATAATTAGCGTCTAAGAGTGTTCAACCATTAATCATATGCTAAATGTTATTAATATGTTTATTAATTTATTTAAAGTTTGTTGACTGAGTTAGCCCCCTAGACAAAATCTATTTTCTTTAAGTATTATTGTTTTTCTTTTTTATGTCACATACTGCAGTATTGTATTACCGATGGGTTTTTTTTCCCTAGACACTCTTTACATTTTAGCTGTTATAACAGATTTGTCCTTTCTTATTAGTATTTTGGATGCAATATATTTTATTGCACATAAACAAGGTTCAAAATGCAACTACAAGCAGATTATACATATATCTTTATTGACCTATGCATTGCTAAGTTACGTATTATTTTATTCTTCCATTAAACTGTGAACAAAAATTTATCTCTTCCAATTTATTTTGTCTCTCCTTTATTACTGACTTTAATAAATATGTTAAAGTCTGTAAGCTTATACATATTCACTCATCCACAATTATATTATACATGTTATAATGTTTTATTTTATATTTCCCAGGCTGAATGATGTTTTATTTTGTGTTACATACACTCTCTCAACTTTTTCTATTAAAGGCAAGAGAGGCAGGAATTTATTGGAGAAATCTAGGAAAGGAACCAAAGTATTGGAAGAAATTAATTACTGAGGAAAAAGTAATAGAATGGGAAGAGCTCAAGAATATATATGAGCTGTAGGTTAGAGATTGCCTTCCCTATCAAGGACTGATACCAGAGTATAGGCAAAGTGAAAGGAATAGGAAGCTCTTAAGTGAAATACCAGCACTGGTAAGTTTTTAGTAGATTCTAGAACAGAAGCTGCTATTAAAAAGGGATAATTAGTAAGGCACATAAAATATACTGTGTGATAACTATAAGAATGAGAGGAAGTTAGAACTGATTGGGAAGAGAGATTGGATAAGCAATTTACAAAGAAGCAGTAGGGCATATATGAATGGCTCCCAAATATGCAATAAAGTCTAGAAGATTTAGGATATTTGCTTGGATGTGTTTGCATAGGTATTTTTATACCCAAAGCAGACTCCAAGGAATTTTTCCTCAAGTAGATTGCAAATGTTGGAGGTATAATGGGGAAGAAAGAGGTAACTGGGAACATGTTGTTTTAGAGTGCAATGAGTTGACAGACTTTAAAACCCCCCTGCATACTACTGTGTCATAAATACTGGGTTAACAAATTGGTGGAAATAATTATTTTAGCTGTGATGCAGAATTTGAATTGTCTAGATACAGTAAGGCCTTGCTGAGTTTAATTCTGGTGGCTGTCAAAAAAGCAAATAGTAGAAAACAGAAATCAAGGTCTAAACCAACCATACTAGAAGTAGTGACTATAGTAACAGAGATAAAAGAATTGGAAGTGGAATCTGTAGAAAAAGGTAGGAGCAGATAACATAGAAAAAATAGGAATTGTGGAAACAGTACACACAGAATAATGTTTTGGAGGATAAATAAAGTATAAGGAAAGGTGGAAATTGAATATGCTATGTAATGTTGGATTGATGCTGACTGTTTATAAAATGATATGTGTTGTATAATCTTTGTAACTAAATCAATACGGCTTGTTTTCATTTACAGAAATGAATGATTTCCTATGTTATAAGTGACAATTCAATAAAGATGTTTTTTGTTTAAAAGAAAATAAATGGTCATAAATATCTTTATTTATTGATTTGCCTGCTTTTTTTCAGATTTGCTAACTCATCATTTTCAGTATTATCTGGACTCTTCTTAAAAGATCTTTATATAAGGTAAAAATCATATAAAAAAGAAGTTATGTACTCACCATAACAGTCCATGTGTGTTGTCCATCTCGCCTTCATTCTTAAATGGTGGGTTCAGAACAGATCCTCAGTTCTGACTCAAACTTCTTTACAAGCTCAAGGTCTTCCACTGGCTCGTGGCTGTATCCCTATCTCATCGTGGCTGTATCCCTATCCCATCATGCCCTAGGAAAGCTCCCCAGATCTTGTTTGCTTATAAACAATATGTAATAGCAAAAAATTATTCAAACTTAACAGCAGAGAAGAAGGTCGAAGAACATATTTCTCCAAACTTAACCACTCTGTCCTCCAGGATCCAAAGGCTGGGGGAAGGAGGGTGGGATGTAAGAATGAAGGCAAGATGGACAACACACATGGAATGTTATGGTGAGTACATAACTTCTTTATGTGATGTTGTCCTATTTCGCCTTCATTCTTAACTGGTGGGACAGTGTCCCTAGCACCGACTTTCTTGGGTGGTTCACAGGAGAATATTCTCCTGAACAGTAGACCCAAAAAATGCCCTGTTTCTGGAGGCCAAATCCACTTTGTAATGAGTGATAAAAGTATGAGGCCTTGCACATGTTGCAGCAGCACAAATGGTGTCAATTGGATGTGCCAAAAGATCGCAGCAACGCTGGCCCCATCTGCAAAAAATAATTTCTGCTACTTCCAGTTTTAGGGACCACTCATGAGGCATCAGAATTGATCTGCTGAGTTTATCTGCTATCATGTTGGATTTTCCCAGAATGTGTGTTGCTATCAGAAAACGTTGGGAGGAGGTTGGCCATTGCCATACTCTCAGAGCCTCTCGACAAAGGGGGAGTAGGACCTGTTTCCTCCTTGTTTGTTTATACACCAAACAACTGACATGTTGTCCATCTGTATTGCAATAGCTCTTAGCGGAAGAGAGTTCTGAAGTGCTTGCAATGCTAGAAGCACTTCTCTTATCTCTAGGACATTGATATGCAAATGGGCTTCATGGTCCTGCCAAGTACCTTGGATTGTCCTTCCAGATAATGCCCCCCACCCTATCTGGGACACATCCATGGTCACTGTGGCTAATGGCTAGGGGAGAACAAAGGGTCGACCTAATGTCACATGAGTGGAGTGAAGCCACCAATGAAGGTCTTTCTAGAAAGATTCCATTATCAAAGTTTGGTGGGACATGGGTAGTTCTTGCATGGACCACTGAGCAAATAGTAACCACTGTAGAATTCTCATGTGCAGATGTGCTAATGAAATCAGGGTTATTGCCGCTGCCATGGTTCCCAAGATTTTCAGAACTATTCTTGCTTGAACCTTCCTCTTGGACAGTAGGAATAATGGACCTGATGTCGTAGAGCTTGAACTCTTTCTAGGGGATGTTTTGCTATCATTTTTGTTGTATCTAGATTTGCTCCTATATAAAACAATATGCTGAGGTGGCAACAAGGCATATTTTTCATAATTTATCATGATTCCTTTATGAGAGCAGAGCTGTAAAGTGGTGTCTTGGTGGTCGAGGTTAGGAGCCAGTCGTGTAGATACAGAAACATTCAGAATCCTAGATGTATCAAGTGAGCCATGACTACTGCAATACACTTGCTGAACACTCTGGGGTCTGTATCGAGGCCAACAGCCAGAACTCAAAACTGGTAGTGACTGGCTTCCAGTTAGAAGTGCAGATGACTCCTGGATGGCCTATCCAGTTTTATGTGGTAGTATGCATCTTGGACATCTATAGAGCACATCCAATTGTCTTTTCCCAGAAAAGAGAATATTGACTGCAGTGTTACCATCTGGAACTTTGTTTTCCTTACTGATGTATTCAATCTGCTGAGATCCAGTATGGGTCTCCAGTCCCTCTTTTCTTTAGAACTAAAAAGAAACTTGAGTAAGTCCCAGATTCTATGTGGTCTGCAGGGACTGTTTGGATGACTCTTTTGTCTAGCAACCTTTGAATTTCTAGAGTTGCCTGCTCCCTTTGAATGGGTGGGGCATTCAAGATGTTTCTTATGTTTGGAACAGGGAAGGAAAAGGGTATAGAGTAGCCTGTGGATATTATGCTTTGTACCTACTTGTCTTTTGTTATTTCTAGCCAGGCTTCTGGGTACAAAGATAAGTGACCCCTAACAGCCTCCAGAGATGGACAGGCGGACCTCCCTTCAGGAGTGCTGAAAAGGCCTACCACAGAGAGAATCCCTGTCATCCTGATTTTGTGAACCCCCTCTGCTATGTGGATGGCATCTCCCATTACTACTTCCCCCTCTACCCCTGGGGGAAGAGTCACCATGTGTGTCCTGAAAAGCTCTCTGGGACTTTTGGAACCACATCTTTCCTCCCTTTTGACCTTTTGGGTAAGGTCTGGAAGGTAGTGAAAAATGGAGTCCCACGTCAGAGAGAGTTTTTCCTTCTTGCTTGCACCTAGTGAGTATGTCCTTAACTTCTGGCCCGAAGAGAGAAGAGCCATTGAAAGGGTCATTAACAAAGGTAAACTTAAAAGACTCCACAAAGTCACACAAGTGCATCCATGAATGTCTCCTCAGGGAAATTCCTGAACCCACTGTCCTGCTCGCTCCATCTGCTGGGTAGGAAATAAGCCTCATGTAGGAGTTAACCAAAGAGTTTAAGGTGGAGAGCTGAGAGGAAACCTTGTCTAAAGACCCTGCAGCTACTGGACCTTGTAGAGTATCTCCTAGCTCTTTAAAGAGATCCCTCTGCAACCTAGTAAAATGAGTTAGGTAATTCAGTGATTTGAATGCAAATGTCGCTGAAGAAAACATGCACTTCTCATATCTGTCCATCATACTAGACTCCCTGTTTGGTGGATGGACAGATGAGGATGTCTCTTAAAGCTCCTTTTTTGTAACTGCCACCACCACCATAGCATCTACTGGGACACCCTAAGTAAGGAATTCCTTGTCTGAAAGTGCAGTAATAAACTTGTTGGCCTCCAAGGAACAGGTTTCACTGAGTTTGGAGACACCCACACCTTTCAACTAACCACTTGCATAAGCTCGTCAAAAGGCAGAGACACCCACTCGGTGGAAGAGTGAGACCCAAAAGCCTTCAGGTATACAGCCTCATCCTCAGAAGGGCTAACAGGCTTCCAGACACTTCTCTGCTTAAGGATTTCCAGGATGTCTGTGAAGGAGACATCCTCAGAGGCTGAATGTGGGGACACTTTTGACTCATCAAGGTCTGTATCAGAAGTGATGGACTCCTCTGGGGAGTCTAAATGCTTCCTCCTTTAAAGTCTCGAGGGACCTCTTCAGGAGGGTGTTCTGGAGAGGTTTCTGAAGAGAGGGGTTCACCCAATGGGGAATCCTAAGGCCTAGGGTCTCCACGTGTCTGTGGATGGTGTTGTGCCAAGACAGACACCAGTGCTTTTTGGGGAAGAATGTCAGTACCTAAGAGTGGAGCTGTCTGTGGAGACAGAACTCTCCTCATCACCCCATAAGCCCCCCTCCCTTGATCCGACAATACCTCCATCTCCAAAGAGCCAGAAAGGATCCCCTGAACAAAGGGGGTTAGCTATGAGGCCAATGTAGGAGCTTAGCTCACCTGCACCAAAGCCCCGAGAGGCAAGGTCTGATCCGACAAGTGTCCGATCTGACTCCCCTCCCCAGACTCGACCAGAGAGTATCAGCTCCTAGACTTCTCAGATTCAGATGGAACCAAGGATGTCGGAGCAGATGTCAGGCCCAAAGAACCTAGAATAGGTCTTGTCAATGATGGTTCCTTTATGGTAGGTTCCAGACATTCCAACTCCAAGGTCTGAGGTTGGCTCAGAGGAGGAATCGATGTCAAAGGAGAGGTCATGGTTGGCTCTGAATCTCTCTGGGTTGGAGCCGACAGTAGTTTGGCCAGTTCTGGTGTCTTTAAGAGTCTGCGCACCACCTGATCCACAATATCATCAGAAAGACTCCTGGAGGACTGAGATGAAGGGGCAGGAGATCTAACTGGTTGTAGAAGAGGTGACCTTAAAGTAGGAGAGACCGGTACCAATTCTGGGGACCGGCTCCATACTTCAAATTCTATCAGCACAGATGTTGAAGGAGCCGATGATGAATATTTTTCATGCCCAACAATCTTCGGGTCTGAAGAAGTAACTTTAGGCAGCTTTTTTGCTGACTCTAAATGGCCAGAAGAAGGAAATTACCTTTTGCCAGATTTGTCAGACTTGGGTGAAGGAGACTTGGTCAATTTAGAAGTGCCATGACCTTCTTCTAATGCTTTAGTGAAGGGGGACTTCACTAAACCTCTTATTATAAGCTTGTTCTTCCTTTCTAGCAGCACTCTTGAACTAAAAGAGTGGCAAATAGAACATGATTCCTGTAGATGCACAGCTCCTAGACAATATACATAAATAGTGTGTCCACCTGTGATGGACATTTTTTGGTTGCATTTCACACACTTCTTAAACCCTGAGGGTTTGCTTTCTTTATGTTCCTTAGATATAATAAATATATTAAGTCAATAATAATAACAACAAGTATACAGAAGGTATCAGTGCACTCTAAGTCTGTCAAACAATTATAATTGTATATATATATATATATATATATATATATATATATATATATATATATATATATATACATATAGTAAACACAATAAAAAGAAATATAAAACAATAACTATAGAAGAAGGGAAAGGGTGACAGTTCTCTAACTTAAAACAAAGCTGCCTATCTCAAATGGGCGAGGGAAGGAAGAAAGATAGCCCTCTAACTTGAACAGGCCACAGCAGCCCTCTATCTTAAATGAGCTGCCATTTTAGTCACAAATAAGCAACTGGAACAACAATCTACTAAATAACACTCTCTAAATTAAAAGAGTGTGTAAAAAAGGCTTTAACATTAAATTTAAGCCAGAATAGGGAGTAACACAGGCCTGTGGTAAAAGAAATAATGACCAGAAGCAAACAGCAGAACAAACTCTGTTAAACTGAGAGAAAAACTACTTAAACACTAATCTCCAAATAAAAACAGCCAAAATAACAGCAACTATATCAATAAAGTAGAAGAAAAAGTTTATCAACTTAGCCAGAGCCAAAATGGAGGCACCCGATCTGTTTAGTGGCAAATGAGATCTGGGGAACTTTCATAGGGCATGACAGGATAGGGATACAGCCACAAGCCAGTAGAAGACCTCCAGGTTGTAAAAATGGCTGAGGTGGAACCAAGGATTGGTTCCGAACCTACCAGTTAAGAATGAAGGCAAGATAGGACAACATCACATGTATATTTTCCCCCTTTTTCGTATTTTCATTTGGCTACTTATTAGTATTGTTCTTAGTTATGCTTATGTATTCTGTTTTGCAGCACATTTACTTGATTAATTTAATCAACAAGAGTGAATTGGGTTATTTTTGTGACTTATTTTTTGCTACCTAGCGAAGGTAAAAATTTAATTGACAAACTGAGATAAATTATTTTAGGACGTCTGTGTTAACACATGTTAAGAGATATCTCTAGCAAACTACTTAAGAAATATGGTAGCAAATATATGCCTAAATGGTATTTAATATGCTTTAGTTATGATAAATACACTGTCCATTCTATTTCTATGGTTTTTCGTCCATATAGCTTTAAAATTAAACATTTTATTTCAGGTAGTTTTAATTATAGATGTCAAAGAAGATGTACAATACTTTTAATTATAGAGGCCAGAGAACAGAATTTTCTATCAGCTAGACTAATGCCACCATTATCCCAAAACCTAAGATGATGCTTAAAAACAATTCCACATCTATTCAGGTACCACAGAAAGGAGGGAGGTATTTTATTTAATGTGTTAATTTAAGATTTATTTAGCACTAAAGACGTGGTCAAAACTTTGGGTAGTAGAAGTATCATTTTAATCTCTCCTCAAAAGTAAACATTTTATTCTACATGGAAATTGAAGGCTGGATTCATGAATGACTACACTAATTGTAGAGTAAGTGTACATTATCTTTATTCAAGAAGATCCCTACCACATTTTTGTGATGCCTATTCATTCAAAAAGATTACACTAAGTGTAGATGTAGTCTACATATTGTGGTAACCTTTATGAATCTCCCTTGATATTTAAGGTTGCAAGAAAATCAGTAGGAAAATTAAAATTAGGAGGAAGAAGGTAAGACGTATGCTTGTGTTTTCTATTCACTCAGAATAGTGTATACTTACCCCCGGATTTACAATTTCTCCATGCATGATTAGCTTAGTCCTGCATGGAGGCAACCGTTTAGGAGCAGAATGGCATTGCATCATGCATAGTAATGAGGCACGCTGCCTGAGCTCCTAATCTTACATGGAGCATGTAAGAGTACAGGGGGTGTGTCTGAGAGCAGAGCTCTCAGAATATACAACCCCCGCAATGAAGAACAGCAGAAAGGGGTAAGAAATGAGGGAGACCGTTCATAGGTGTCCGTATAACCCCACCAACAGTCCCTCTCATGTACAACAGAAAAAATATACAGACATAAAATGAACAAACCCATTTTTTCTTTAAAAATCTGATTAAAGTTAACCATAGGTGCGTGGGTATGCCCATCCCTTAGCTACGGTAAATGCAACTTAAATGGCTGAAGAGGATAACAAGAATGATATATACAAATGAAGCAGCATAGCAATAGTATAGTGGGCAGAGCATTCGCCTTGTGAGCAGGCATGCCTGGTTCAAGTCTAACTGCAGCATATTCCATTTTCCATGGCAAAGCATGTTATGACTAGTATTATTGCTGCATAACCCACTAAATAACATATTTATGAACTGGAGTACTGCAGTAAATGCACATGTGAGGTGTCAGTGTCATAATGAATAAAGCACTAGTAAGCAGGTTTAAGCACCAATAAGCAGTAGTAAGCATATTTAAGCACTAGTAAGTGAGCTTAAGCCCATTTGCACATGGGTAAGCAATGCACACATAGGTTAAGCAATTCTGACGCTAACTCTCTGTAAGCATATGTAACCAGAGGTTAGCATTGCTTACCCTCACACCAACCCACGCAAACCCACTTACAAATGTTCAAAAGTGCCTTAATCACTCTGTATCCAATGGCCCTTGTTCTGCCCATCAACAAAATAAACAGCCATGCAGGTCTTGGACCCAGGGCCCTATACACCACAGTCATAGTTGTTAACCACCAAGCCATGACAGAAGTACAGAAGAATGAGGCATCGGCAAACAAGTCTTCACCATAGTAAAACCAAACTGAACCTGTGAAAGGAATCACTATACAGACATATGTGCCTTAATCCACTACATAACATAAATATGTGAACTGGAGTAAAGCAGTAAGCCCAGAAGTCAGGTGTAATTGTAATAGAGTGTTGAAGTCCCCAATAAAACACAAGGATCCCATACAGTGTACGTACACATGAATCATTATTCCAGGTATACATATAAGGTGTAATGAATAATAACTCAATGCCAAAAAGGAATTATAATGCAAAGTCTAATGTAAGCAATGCTAAGTATTGCACAAGCCAACTTAGGAGGTATAAGCAATGTGTAGGCCAGCTAACTCAATGTTCCATGTGTTATACTCATTTAAATAATGCCAACCCTAGCTAAGCAGGTTTGCCCATAGCCTAGCCTTATCAAAACCGGCCAATCACAGAAAAGTGCAGGAAATCGGCCATGCTTAAACTCAAGAGGTGGGAATACATCTCATAACTGGTTGTAGCTTCCCCTTGCAGGCACAATGGCAGTAAGGAGAAAAGGTGTGCACTTTCGGGTGCAGCACTGGTGCATCCAGGAGTCCAGAGTCATGGCAGGACTTCTTGTCAAAGACCATGATCAGAGACTGTTGCAGGGCCAGTACCAGGGCTTCCAATATAAGGTGGAGGCCTGGGACCATCTTGCCCGTGACCTCATCAGTGCCACTGGCATACCCCGAACTGGTGAGTAGATCAGGCATCACTATGCTGACCTGAAGTGGTATAAGGGGGACCTCTTGGACCAGTGAATCCAAGATGCTAGAGTGACAGGGGATGTTCCATTTGTGTGTAAGTATCACCCCACTGTGTGTGTGTAATAATTGCCAGCTCAGGCATATCATGGATAGGTATGGATAAATATTCCTCTTATGTCCCCCACAGCTGCAATGGAGTGGGCCGTGAACCAGGAGACCCACGTGAGTTGCCTGGTGAGGTTGCGACACAAGGCAGGTCAGTAATACTCATGCATTTACTGTCATAGGAAATAAAACTAGTAGTAAATCAAGTGCCTGTATAAAACCTGTATTGTTCAAGGCAAGTACTGCTCACACTGGAGAATATGGCAGGAAGCGTCTCATATAGTATGTATATAAATAAAAGTGTAACAGCCTGACAATAAAGGTCTAACTGCTGGACTGCATGTGTATACTCTGGTATCATATGGTAATGTAGATTTGCAATCATGTAATAGTGCTCTTGTATTAAGCACTGTTACCCACACCATGCACCATAAATTGAATGTGTAAGGATGCCTGTATATGACTGGTGTAATCCCCAGAGGCCATTTTGCACAACTGAGAGACACATAGACTGAAAACAGGGAAAATGCAGACAACAAAACCCAAATAGCATATGCAACTGAGATGTGAACTGCTGCTTTGTTTAGCACACACAGCTATGGTTTGAATCCTGCAGTGATAGTTGTCTGCATAAAGAATCATACCCCACAACTGTACAGATATGCCCAGAATGTCCAGTAATGTGGCCCATATCTGTTGCCTATCAACCTGTTCGCTGGGAAATCAGTGGGATGACCCCAGATGTATAGGCAGAAAACAGGAAATACAACTGATTGACACACATCTATGAGAACAAAGCTGGCACTCTAGCAACTCCCCAAAACCTTATGAGACTAAGAAGCCATGTATGCCCCATTTACACTCCAGCTTGTCAAGCTGTGGCCAGAGTGTGTACAGTAACAGAGTGAGATGTATGTGCATAATAGTAATGTGGAATCTGGTACTGTGTGTGGGAGCATTCAGGTAGTGCTAACAAACATTTCTCCCACATGTCTGCTAGATACCAACACTGTGCCCAGAAATACAAGAATGATACCCTGTACTGGTACTGTTTATATTGGTATTGTATGACATTGCGACTGATGCAGTTGCTCTGAATAATGAGGTATTACACATCACTGTTGCCCACACTGTCCTACAAAATATTACTGTCTAGGAGATCTGTATAAGAATGTTGAGATAGGAGATATACAGCAATATATATATATATATATATATATATATATATATATATATATATATATATATATATATATATATATATATATATATATAGCAGACACAACTGTGGTGTTCAGTGTTTAAGTTGTAGCAGAAACAGCCATGGTCTGAATCCTGGGAGTGGATGTAGGCTGTATACAAAATCATACCCCACAACCGTACAGATGAGGCCAGAATGTCCAGTATATGGGCCCATATCTGCTGCCTGTCTCCCTGTCCCCCTGGTAAGTCTTTGGGATGATCCCAGATGTTTAGCCAACAAACAGGGAATACAAGTGATTGTCAAACATCTATGAGAACAAACCTGTCACTGTAGCAACCCCCAAAACTGTTAGGAGAATAACATTTCAAGTATGTCCTATCTACACTCCCATGTTGTCAAGCTGTGACCAGAGTGTTCACAGTAACAGAGTGAGATGTATGTGCATAATACCAATGTGTAATCTGGAAGTTTATGTGGCAACAGTCAGGTAGTGCTAACAAACGCTCCCACAGGTACATCGAATACGAACACTGTGCTGAGAAATAAAGCCCATTATAACCTGTACTGGTATTGTTCACTCTGGTACTGTGGGGAATTGTGAGTGTTGCAGTTTCTCTGAATAATAAAGTATCACTGGCCACTGTCACCCACACTGTGCTACATAATATAACTGTGTAGGAAAGCATGTACATGTGTGTGTCAGGTCACTAAAGGTGGAAGAGGGCAATATGCTAGATATGTCCCAGCACACCAGCATGTGGTCAACACATGGCCAGAGTCTGTGCAGAAAGAGTTGGATAGCTATGTGCACAACATCAACCCAGAATCTGGGAGTATGTGTAGAAACATTTAGTTAGTGTTAACAAACATTCCCTCCACAGGTATACCAGGTAAGAGGTGTATACTGCAGGGAGCATCAGTTCATTTGTAATGATGACAGCCATATCACTGTCCAGACTAAGGCTATAGGGTAGTGTAGTAAGACTTGTAAGGTACAGATAACAACCAGACTAGGAAAGTAATGTGGACTACAGGAATATGCTAGTTGTTAATTGATATCTTTCTCTCCCCCACCTTATCTCCAGCAATAATCAACATACCCACCCCAACTGGTATGTAATGACACCTATGTTCTGATAATGTCCAATTATTTGATAAATATTTTAATTGTTCCCATGCGTGTGCTATATTGAATTATTCCAGCACTGGTGTCATGGTGCCATCAATGTACCTGCATGCTGTTCTTATTACCACTGTGGTCCCATATACGTATGTGTTCTGTTTGCTATGCAGCTGTTTTGTATCTGGTGTCTGGCTTAATGGAAATATCTATACATGATACCTAACCCTGGAATGTGTTGACTATTACTAACCCACATATGATGAAATCTAAACACTATAGCACTCTTGAGAAAGGACGGTCCCAACGGACCCACCTGTCCCACCTCAGCTGGCCGTGGCACCAGGCACCAGCATGTCCGTTGGTCCTGTACCACCTTTGGGTGGAACTGTCTCAGGGGGTGGGGCTCATCCCCCTGGGAGTGGGCGTGGACAGGCACCTGTCACACATCGCCAGGTCAGGGTTGTGGCTTGTAGAGAGATCAACCAGCAGCTTGGTGATCTTCTATGCCAGCTAAAGGGCTGTGTGTCACAACTAGAGCATCAGTCTGGCTCTGCGACTCAGCTCCTAGCACAGCCACCATCAGGGCTGTGAAGGTGCAGTGGTGACTGCCCATGGGTGAGGACCTCAGTCCCACTGTTTCCACTAGGGGGCTCATGGGCTTCCAATTTCCCAATATCCCTTCCCATCAAGGTGTTTACCCCCACATGTGTCATATACCACCCCTGTATGCATCTTGTTTGTCTTGTCTTGTCTATTAACCTACCCAACCTACATCCCCAAATATACCTACTACCCCTCCTCAATATCCCAGTCTCATTTGGAAAAAAAAGGCAATCTCTTCCAATGAAAAAATCACGCCCCATACATAGCTGTCTATTTCACACACATGTCCACTGGACACATGTAATCCGGTCTAATTGGCATCACAACTTAATATTGTTGTCCTCACCCCCTCCCAGGGGTTTGAGTGTCCAAATCTACCTCCAAATTGCTGTAGAAGAAATGGGCAGCTATGGACCTTCCCTACAACCTTCCTGCACATCCCTGGCTAGTACCCCTACTGTCTTTCCCTCTTTGTGCCACTTTATTCACCACTTTCCTATCAACCCCTTTTTCTTTTCTTTTAAAGAAATTACCATGGGGGTAAGTGGGAATAAGAACTTTTAAGCATCAGTAAGTGGGTTTAAGCTTGTTTGCCTGGAGGTAAGCAATGCCTACACTGGTTAAGCAATATAGAAGTTAACTGAGTATAAGAAACAGTAACCAGATGTAAGCAGTGCTTACCTTCATGCAAACCCACGCAAACCCACTTACAACTGCTCAAAAATGACTCAAGGAGACAGGACAATTGGCACTGAATTCTCAACCAGCATATTCAGTTGTATCTAACTCATTAGGTGATTTTCACATATATAACTACAGTCACCATGAGATTTCAAGCAGCTGGGCAGAGTTATTTCAGAAAGGCCTAACTTTTGTTCCCATTCAAAGGGCCAGAACAGATCATATTTTATTACAACTTAAATTGTTTTCCAGGAAATTTAGTTTTGTTTTTTTGTTTGGTAACTCAGGTGTAGACAGTATACTGCATCAGAATAATAGGAAACCCAGCATATACAATCCTCCTTTGCATCCCATAGTTGCTATTTTTGAAACTTTATGTGAAGAAGAAATCAGGAAGATTGTGAGATGTCCCATTTCTATTCACTTTAATTTTTCCAGTGATGAAGCCACATTACTCAAGGATATTAGGTCAGACACCTCCCTGCGAATAATGAAACCGGAAAAGGGAGGTGGCCTTGTAGGCATGAGTAAGGATAATTATATCAACAAAATCCTTTCATTACTGTTGTCAGCCAACTACAAGGAAATTTATTTAAATGAAATGAATGTGGCCATTCACAAGGTTGATTTGGCCCTAGAAGATATGCTTCTCAATGGCCAAATCACCCTTAGTGACTTAGAGTATATGAAAGTGCAACATCCTAGGACTTCCGCGATTTTTGGTCCCCCAAAGATTCATAAATCTTTGGTTGAACATTCCTTGAGACCCATTATTGATGCTAAGGGATCAAAGAAATGTTTTATAGTCAGGTACATCGACCAAGTGTTAAAGAACATCTTCATTGATTATTCTCCATTATTGAAGGATTCCTGGGACATTTTGAATGGGGTGACGGATGGATTGTACAACAATGACTTAGTTTTTGTATGTATTGATGTTAAAAACTTGTAAACCACTATCCCACATGAAAGAGGGATAGACTGGTTTTATGAATATTTGGCTTTACACACTGAGATAGAGAATGACAAAAATGTCACTTTGAGTTCACTCATGGAAATTAGGTTCATAGGTTCATAAGTTGGTGCTAGGCTATCTGCCCGAAGGCATTTATAAGCCTAGCCAGAATGTGTTGGCTTTCACTGCCCCCTTAGATTAGTTCTCTGTGCCAAAATCCAGCAGAGCCACTGAAGTGATCCCTGAGGTAAACTTTCTGTTTCCCATCCACTCGTCAAGGTTTCTTTTGAAGAGTGTTAGCGAGGAGCTCTGCCTAATGTAGATTGGGATCTTGTTCCAAAGCATGGGAAGTCCCTGGGACAGGAATCTATCCCTCCAGCATGTCCTATTTATTGTTGTGGTGAGGTTTAGATCCCTAGAGCATGTGGCTTGAGGGGATAAGGTTTTCTTTAGGTGGAGCATGTCCATCAATTCTGGGTTGGACATGGCCTTGTATGTCAGGCAGAGATCATCTCTGAGTAGGTGGTATGCAACTGAGTACAACTGGAGTTCCTTCAGTCGAGCTGCATAGGGCATCTGTTTGAGGCCAGTGATCCTCTTTGTGAGGTACTTCTGTGGTCTTTCCAGCTGTTGCAGGTGTCTTGTAAGGTACATACCAAATGCGGAGTTGTACTTTATGATGGGTCTGATGAGTGATGAGTAGAGGGGCACAATGACCTCTTTTGATCTGGATGCAAACCCTTTTGTGATTAGGTAGGCCATGTAGAAGGATTTTCTAACCACTTTGGCAATGTGATTATCAAATGTGAGATTACTATCTACTTGGGTCCCCAGATCCCTTATTATGTCTTCCATATTTAGGGGACTACCATCTATGTGGTAGTTTGTGGGTACTTTGTTTTTTCCAAAGGGAATGACTATGCACTTTTTGTCATTTAGCTTGAGGCCATGATTCTGACACCAGGTATCCTTCTCAATGAGACCCTTTTGAAGGATGTCTGTGTCAGCTGGAGAGTCAATTATAGCCCCTAGTTTGCAGTCGTCTACAAACTTGGTCAGCCATAGTCCTCCTGTGCTTGCCTGTACCTCTGAGAAGTATATGCCGAACAGGAGGGATACTAGGACTGAGCCCTGGGGGACGCCACTTGTAACCGGTTTAGAGTCGGACCTAGCTCCCACAACTCTCACCATGTGGGTTCTGTTTGTGAGCCTGTTGGCAACCCATCTTGTGACATAGGGATTTATGTTCAGGCTGGTGAGCTTGTCTATAATACCAGAATGGGGAATGGTGTCGAAGGCCTTAGTGAGGTCTAGGTAGGCTGTGTTTACCACCTTTCCCTCATCTATAGCCTTGGTAACTGTCTCAAAGAAGATCACCAGGTTTAGAAGGCATGATCTGCCCTTAACAAAGCCAAACTGAGTAGGGTCCAGTGTTTGGAGGTTCCCAATGTCTCTGTTAATGAGTTCCATGATGATGTGCTCCATAGCCTTGCAGACCAAGCTAGTCAGGCTTATAGGGCAATAGTTCCCAGAGTCTGTTATGGCTCCACCTTTGTGGAGTGGAATAACTGTTGCTGTGCGCCACTCTATGGGTATGTAGCCTGTGGAGAGGCTGAGTTTGAACAATGTGATTAGGTGAGGGGTTAGTTTGAATTTGAGCTCATGTAGGACACAGCCTGGGACACAGTCCGGTCCCATTGATGCTGTGTTTTTGACTTTGGAAAGGGCTGGTTTAACCTGAGTGTCTGTAATTTCAGGGACTCTACATTCTTCTGGTATGGTAATGGGCCCTTTTGGGGGTGAGAGGGGGGGTGAAGTTTGCACTGAACCTGTCTGCCAGGATGTGGGTGATATCGGTCAGTTCAGTGTATTTTGTGCCATTTGGCACTATCTCAGAGCAGATCTGAGCATTGCCACTTAGATTCTTGACATAGCTAAAGAATGTCTTGTGCTTATCTTTGGAGTCCTTGGCAATTTTTCTTTCAAAGCTCGCCTTCAATGATTTTTTGAGGGGATCATAGTTTCTTACTGATACTGATCAGGGATTTCTTCCCTTCTTGAAATTTTACTCTTTTCTGTAGTAGTTTCCTCCTTCTATTGTATAGCTTGTTTATGGCAGGAGTCCACCAGACTGGTTTCCTTTTCTCGGAGGAGTGAGTCTTGGTTTTGCTTGGGATGGAATGATCCATGCATTCTTGTAGCTGCCCATAGAATGCATTAGTAAAGAATTTTGCAGCTTGGACTGTGTTATCCTTCAGCATCGGGGCTTTGAAACTTTCCACTTCGGTCTTAAGTAACGTGAAGTTTGCTTTTGAAAAGTTTTTCATGGTGGTTTTCTTGTCCGGGGGTGGAGGCAGAATATGGATATCCAAACTGATTTATTTATGGTCAGATCTAACCAGCAAGTGGTTGACCTCTGGTGTGGAACACCAGTCGCACATGTTGGTGATGACCAGGTCCAAAATGTTCTCACCTTTGGTGGGAGTGTTGGCCAGTTGTACCAGGGCATTTGAGTTTATAAATTCTAGGAAAATTTGGGCAAGGGAGTTAATACTTGAGCAGTTCTCCCAGTTAATGTTTGAGTAATTGAAATCACCCAATACTAGGGTGTTTGGTAGGACCTTTATATTTCCCAGTGTTTCCAGAAATGCAGAATGGGGGTCCTGGGACATGGTGGGTGATCTGTAGCAAGCTACAATTTGAATTGCAGTTTTGCTCATTGTTAGTTGGACGTGGATGATCTCTGAAGCATCATGCTGTGCCACTAACCTGGAGGTGTGGGTATCCTTGATGAATATGGATACGCCCCTGCCTTTTGTATTTCGGTTTGGGTTCTGTGGCCGAAATGTATGGTATGAGTTGTAGCCTGGTAGTGCTGGGGTGCTCTCTGGAGCCTTAAACCAGGTTTCTGTTACTGCACATATATCAATTTTCTCCATATTGAGGAGTGCCTCGAGTGCATGCATTTTGAGGTTTAGACTTTTGGTACTGAGTAACATTACCCTCAGTTTTTTGTTACTTGTGCTATTTACGGCGGTGGGTTTGTCTTTTGAGCCTTGCCTAAAATAAAGCACTATGAGGGTGGCAAGAGCCTTGGCCAGTATTTGAAAGACTAAGAGTGACAGGTGCAAGCCATCTCTAGCGAAGCAGCGTGGCTTCTTGAGCATGTCATCCCAGGTGGACAGACACTGGATCCCCTTTGAATGACACCAGAAACTTAGCCAATTGTTGAAATCAAGAATTTTTTTCTTTATACCGTGGTATCATTCTTGGTGAGGGCAGGATGCTACTCAGGGTCAGGGTCATACCGGTCTGGGCTATGTGATTAGAGAGCTCTTCCATGTCTCTCTTCATGTAGTCCAGGGAGATACGGCTCAGGTCATTCACACCAACATGGACAATGACAGAGTCATATTTGTACTTTTTCTGTAGTGACCTGAGTGCTTGTGTTATGTGGAGAATCCTGGCACCCAACAGGCAGCTAACAGTAACCTTCTCCTTATTCAGCCTAGTGAGTGGGTCGTCAGTGTGCCTGACTATAGAGTCACCTATTACTATTATGTTGGGTATGTTATTTTGCCTTAAGGATTGTGATTGCATGGCACACTAGTTTTGTGAAGTATATGTTTCATGGTTTGTGTTTTCGGGTGGAGGTTGCTTGGATGTTTGTTTTGGAGGTCTCTGTTGGTTTTGCAGATTTTTAGTTAGAGTCTCTGAGTATGTTTTCCTATATTTATGTGTGTTTTTTACTGGTGCTGGTTTAATGGGTCTATGTAAGACTGGTGGTGTGATGCAAGTATTTCCCTTCTCCTCTTGACTGTTTGATCCAGTCTTGGGTTGAGAGAGCTTAGCCTCTAGTTTGGTTGTATAACTGCACCTCTTGCATGTATTAGTGTTTGGTGGTAGGAGGAGGGGGTTGTCTCTGTACATGAGGCAGTTGTAACATTGCCTCAAAATGCCCAGATTCACCAGTTGGACTGGAGCGTACACCTGAAACTAACCTTTGGACATGCCTGGATAGGTACAGTGAACTGTTTTACTGGATAGCTGGTAAAGTCGAAAAGAGAGCCTTGTCCTTCTGTACAGTATGGGAGGGTCTAGTGCTAGGATTTATAAGTGCTTGCTATAAGTTTTGAGCAAGTGCCGGGCTGAGAAATGAATGGCTTGAGTGCTTAAGTTGAAAGTTTGTCTAGTTCCAAGGGAAAAATTGAAGAGGAGACTTTGTGGAGCTGGGAATTGTTTTACCCTAGCTAACTGACGTATAGCAGGGAAATGAAAGATATAGAAATTAACCCAAAATGGCCAATAAACTACTAATTTCGGGGCTGAAACCACTCCTCCAGGGACAGATAGGCTGCTCAAAGCTCTCCTCTCTCACAGGTGAACAGAGAAACTTCCTTCTATCCAAGTAAGGTATGGGCAAACACAGAGATTTGTAACACAGCCCTGAATTCAACACTAACCTGAAAACTGGACTATACTAGCTTAGAAAGGTGGGAAGCAAGTATATATATATATATATATATATATATATATATATATATATATATATATATATATATTTTTTTTTTTTTTTAGAAAATAAAGCAGATACACTAAAAAAAAACAGTTTAAAAGCACAGAAAAGGTTACTTATTGTTATATATCGCAGATCAGAGTTGTAGTCAATGCCCCCAGTAATAAAGTAGGAGGAAACACAAATACAGTAAAAGCATATGAATAAAGTGCAATTTTATATAGGTATATATATATATATATATATATATATATATATATATATATATATATATATATATATATATATATATATAAAACAATAGAAAATGAACAAACTGACTTAAACAAGTTACACAATTAACTAGAAAAAAAGCTCAAAACTGAGCCCTGTTCCAGCAGTCTTCAATCAGACAAGTTCTAATTACACACCCCTGCTTACTAGGGTGCAGGGGAACCTTCTCCAAGAAAGATGGCCTTGATCAGTGCTCAAGTTATACAAACAAAGCTAGTTTCAGCAGGCCTGAATCTGGTCTATGCTACAGCCACAAAGCGTACCAATTTCAGAAAGAAACAGTTCAAATAACCAGTCACAATAAGCCTGTGACCAAATATTCCCAGCTCAGAAGGGCAGAATCCAGCCTCTCCTCCCACAAGAGTGCAGACCACAAACCTTCTCAATGTAGAATAACTGGCCTGAAGCCCAAGTGCTTAAGCCAGAACTTATACATGTTTAGAATAGCAGACACTGGGCCTTCAATCGGCAATTCCGAGCTTAGAAGATGTAAGCTACCTGTGCTGCCACAACAGTGCAGACCACAAACTTCTTAATGTAAAACAGCCTGTACAAAGCCCAAGTGCTTAAACCAAAGGACTTAGAATAACAGTTACAATTTAATCAGGCTATGACCAAGCAGTAATAAATGCAGCAGAATAAATAACATTGAATACTTTTAAGAAAAGCAAAATAAAGTAGGAGGAAACACAAATACAGTAAAAGCAAATGAATAAAGTGCAAAAATTATTATTATTTTTTTTTAAGTGCAAGAAGAGAGGAAGGAAGAATCTAAGTGGGCTGGCCTTCTCAAATCTTCTCTCTGTATTAAGTAGAGTGAACACTAGACTCAGAATATGATCTAACTGTACTCGGTTAAGTGAGAAAATGAGATGGACCCAGGAGGAGTGTTCTAATGCAGACTTACAGGAGGTGAGGGCAATTCCAGAGCCACCAACACTAATACTAACACAGGAACAGGGTGGTAGGGTGGGGAACTAACTGCAGAGAGACACACAGCACACTGCTCAGAAACACACAATTAGGAAACAGATGAAAATACAGTACTTTTAAAACTGCAAGTTTGTACTTAACAGAAGACTAAAATTCACTACAGCAAGTTTCACTTAGCTTCAGCTTGTAATGCAGGTGTTTGTAGCCAAGCAAGTCTCTCAGGAGTTGAGCATAAAATGATTTCTCAAACTTTGTGGCTAGCACTTAAAGTGCATAGGAATCCCTCTAGGCTATTAAATATCAGATAACAAAGAAGTGATAACCTCAAGAATAATTTCATCAATTTTGAAGGGCAATTATTTAGACAGATCAATGGTGATGCCATGGGCACTGCATGCGCACCAACTTTTGTCAACGTAGTCATGGCTTTTTGAGAAACCAATGTAATTTTTCACGCCAGAATTCAAGGATTGTTGGTGTATGTATAGACACTTTATAGATGACATCATAATTTTTTGGGTGATTCAGTTGACAGGTTGGATACATTTCTCCAATTTCTCAACTCCTCCACTGATTTCTTGGAGTTTACCATGACTGTGGATCTAGAGCAAGTCAACTTCTTAGATGTAACCTTGACTAAGAATAGGGTTGACAAGAAATATGAGTCCAACTTGTATAGGAAACCCTCTCATTCCAACTCTTATTTGCATTTCCAGAGCTGGCATCCCACTCATCAGAAAAAATCCATTGTTAAGGGGCAACGTGTGAGACTTGCCTTGATGGTGAGTGAAGATGTCCAGTTTTTGGTTGAATGCACTAAATTATTTGACATGTTCCACAGAAGAGGTTACCCCCAAGATTTCTTAAATGAAATATTTGATTTAGTGAAGAGAAAGAGACAGGGTGGGTTTTACAAGCCCCTTTTGGGTTTCACTAGTACACCTACAATTAGTCAGGATGTACACGACAAAGGTAATGTTGATTACAACAAAACTTTGGTTTTGCCTTACAATGGACATTTCAGGGAAATTAAATTTGTCATTGACAAATCTTGATCTATTTTCAAACATGACCTGGAGGTTGACAATAAATTAGGTGAAAGGCCAAACAAAGTATACACGAAAGAGGCTTTTTTAAAAACTATGACTGAAAGGAGTTTGGGGGGGTTCCAACAAAGGTAAAATGCGTAAATGTGGACACTGCTCCAATGTAAAGTGATGTTGGAGAGTGCAGAAGTTTTCATACATGGATATGGAATGATTACATTACAAAAGAAAATTCAATTGTGACAGTAAAGGGGTGGTATATGCCACAGTCTGTAATGGCAGTAAGTGTTTTTATATAGGTAAGACCATCAGGCACTTCAAATATCATGTTTATCAACATGGTTATGACATCAAGAAGAAGGACAAATTAAATGCCCTTTTCAGACATATCAAAATGTATCCTACACATGCCTTCAAATTCATTGTCCTAGAAGGTTTGATCCAGGACCCTGGGAGGGTCCCAATGACACCACTTTAGAATTCCTTGAGTTGAAGTGGCAACTTAGAGTTAATGCTGGGCAACATCCAGGACTGAATGATGTCATTTCTATCTCAAGTTATTTAAAGTTGAAATCTATGCTAGCATTATAGTTAATTAGTGCTCATGTTTTTTATTTTTGATGCATTGTTTTTCAGTATTAACCATCATTGTTTTTACTATCTTGTGAGTTGCATAATTGTTTTAGTTGAATGAATGCATATTGCTTTAATCATTAATTGGGAATATGGTGTGTGTCTTTTGAGCACTTTTTAGTGTTTGGGCATGTGCTGTGTTTTTATTCAGAAGATGTCCAGCGGACGAAAGCACTAAATCTGTGACAGTAATAAATTCGGTGTTCCTTTACCCACAGTGGTTGTGTTTTTAATTTTAGCACACCATAGACAAAGTGAGTTAACACTAAGCGATGTCAGATGTACATAACCCTGATGTATTCACAAACATATCATCCAGCCCAGTCATTCAACAGTACAGAGAATGTATTCCAACACATAGATGTATGTGTGTGTAAATATATTAATATCTAAACAGATACAACATATCAAGTATATATATATATATATATATATATATATATATATATATATATATATAAACATATATACATGCAAATGCCTACATCTATAGATATATATGTTTACAGCTATATGTCTGAATATATACAGCAAGTTATATATATATATGTAAGCAGATATATATAGCTATGTAGGTATACACGGACATAGTTATATTTCTGTAAGCAGATATATATATCTATATAGGTATATATGGACAAACATCTGTAGATAACAATGGAAAAATAACTAAAACATATATGTCCACGTGCACCGTTAATGGGGTTGAGAGGCCCCAAACAATATACATCTTGTACGAATAGGTATAACCCCCCCCCCACAGCCAAACACGTCCGCCCTGCAATACACTGCCAAGTGTTGCAGATCCAATAACCAGGACCTGACATGACATGGGCACAAGATGTTAGCAGTACTACATCCCACATGTATGATGTCAGGCTAGTATCGGTAACATATCATGCAGTACAGTCTGGCTCCCATAGGAAATGTACAATGTGGAAGCAATCAACATCCCTAGGATGCATATACACAGATATATATATATATATATATATATATATATATATATATATATATATATATATATATATATATATATATATATATGCAGTTACAGATATACATATATATATATATATATATATATATATATATATATATATATATATATATATATATATATATATATATATATAGATATATATATATATATGTGACTACACATACACATGCAGAGATATGTACAGTAAGATACATATGTAGCAGTTGCACACAATATGGAACAGCCACTATGCCTACAGTTAACACCTTAACAAGTGGACACTGTATGAGCCACCCATACAAATCACAATCGTTGCCAGCAACATATACCCACAAAGAGAGGTCATAGGATATAACACCACACACAGGTTTGCATAAATGGAAAACCTTTATTTGTATACTATTACAGTTGTAAATGCCATGTCATTTAACTGTTCAGACACTGACATCCATATTAACAGAGTAATGCAACTGTGAGACTTATACTAATACAGTAGTCTGGAAAGGTTTACAAATGTTGCTGTCCAGGCCGAGGCCTTCAAATAGTACAATAGTAAAGACAGACTGGGCCACAGGATACCAAACAATCAACAGTAAGTAATGCAGATGTAGAGTTCAGCAGCCTCTATCTACATTCTGTACACAATCCCTAGGGGGTAAAGTCCTCAGTTGACACAATGGGATGTATCTGTTACATAACAAGGCATAACCGACACCATCATCTTTGATGAAAAAGGACATGTGCTTAAGGATTCTTGGCATCTTTTAAAAAGTTTGGCAAGAAGTGAGTTTAGGGAACATTTGTTATTTGTAAGTATTGATATAAAAGATCTATATTTGAGTATCCCTTATGAGGAAGGGATGGAAATCTTTCAAAATGCACTCAAAAAAGGATCTAACTTCTCTAGTGACACTGTGTATGTGTTGTCTATGCTGACGGAGTTAGTGTTAAAAAATAATTTTGTGTGGTTCCAGGGAGAATATTTTAAGCAGACCTGGGGAGTAGCAATGGGTGCAATTGTAGCACCAGTTTTTGCAAACATTGTGCTTTGGTATTGGTAAATCAAGTTTGTATTAAACTCTAAGTATAAAAAAAACATATAAATATTATAGATTCCTTGTTGACATTCTGGTGTTATGGGAAGGTACTGAGGATGAGGTAATTGAATTTGTTGAATATATCAATACGATAAGTTTTCTTAATTTTACATATACAGTGGGAGATGGGATGGTTAATTACCTGGATGTATACCTATATAAGAATGGTTCGGAGGGTTGTTTTGAGTCAGGGATATTTAGGAAACCTACATACTCGAATAGCTTATTGCACTTTGAGAGTGAGCACCCATTTTGGCAGAAGAGAAACCTTATAAAAGGGCAGATGTTTAGGATCTCCAGATTAACTAGTGACAACAACAAGTTTTTGGAGGAATTGGGAATTTTGAAGGGGTTGTTTAGTGATAGAGGGTACCCTGAAACTCTCCTTGAAGGGCAGGAACAATATGTGATTAGTAGGAGGATGGAATGGTATCCTCCACTGCTGAAAATTCCTCAGTTACAGATAATGGGGGATAAAGAGCCAAAAGTTGACTCATTTTGTTGAGTTATGACTTATGGCAGTTATTCACAGGAGATCAGGAGGATACTGGAGAAGAACTGGTGTGGGGTATTTGGAGCGTTTGGTTTAATGGAGAAGGTGGGTCCCAGCCTCAAGAGTGTATATAGAAAAGGACGCAATATGAAATCTTTATTTGAAAAAAATCAGGACAAAGACAATAGACTGGTTCAGGGAAAGATCAGTAACTGTGGAGCCTGTAGGGAATGCAGGTTTATGTATGAGACTAAAAACATAGTCATTGAAGGTTATCAAAGGGTTATTCCAATAAAAGGGGTATACAACTGCATGACAAAGGGGGTCATATATGTGGCCCTATGTCAGACATGTAATGCCTATTATATAGGAAAAACAGAAAATGAATTAAGAAAGAGGGTGTATAAGCACAACTATGCCATTAGAAGACAGGATGGGACAAATGCCTTATTTAGGCATATTATCTTGTGTAAGGATTTAAAAAAAATTAGATTCTGTGTGTGTTAGAGAAGGTTAAAAAGCAGCAAAGAGGGGGAAATTGGTCCACTTTTTTGGAATATAGGGAAACCTTTTGGCAAGTTTTATTAAATGCTAGCATCCTGCCTGGTTTAAATGATAGGATTTTGATTAGTAGCTTGTTGAACTTAAGGGGAGAAGAGGTTTGTAAACTAAAAGCTAAAAATAAAAAATTAAAAAATTAAACAGTGCGGTTGCTTTTAGGAACAATAACCTTTAGTAACAAGAAGCCTTTACCCACTACCCATAAGAAGATTAGATGGGGTATTACAGAGATACAAGTTTCAGCAGGGATTGTTTATAAATGTTTACAAATAAATATTGTGTAGGGTTTAGTTCCATATGAAAGGCAACATGTATATATATTTATGTATATTAACTAGAAGTTTTTACTGTTTTTAAAAATAAATGTAAATTGATGTATGGTCACATGATTTTTATGTGGTATTTGATAGGAAATTATGTATTTTTTGTATATGATGAAGTTCCGTTTTTATGTGTGAATAAAGGAATGAAAGTGCTTATACAGACTTTCTTGAAGCTGATGTTGTTACCTTATTTCTGAAAAGAACCTTGTGCCATTAATTTTTTGGAGTTGTGACTGTTTTGGATCTTAATTTTCTTCAAGTTATATATATGTAAGCAGATATATATATCAATGTAGGTATATACGGACATAGTTATATTTATGTAAATATAAAGACTTATAAATTCTAAAGACATGCATCTGGAGCATTTCTCCCCGGGCCTCTGCTGAAAACAGGCTCTGTGAAACCTAGTCGGACATTCCCGGTCAACAACTGTTAAATAAAAATAAAATAAAAAAAATAAATGTAAGCAGATATATATATATCTATATAGGTATATACGGACATACATCTGTAGATAACAATGGGAAAATATCTAAAGAGAGGTCATAGGATATAACACCACACACAGGTTTGCATAAATGGAGAACCTTTATTTTTGTACTATTACAGTTGTAAATGCCATGTCATACAGCTGTTCAGACACTGACATCCATATAAACAGAGTAATGCAACTGTGAATCAGTTATACTAATACAGTAGTCTGGAAAGGTTTACAAATGTTGCTGTCCAGCCTGAGGCCTTCAAATAGTACAATCGTAAAGACAGACTGGAACACAGGATACCAAACAATCAACAGTAAGTAATGCAGATGTATAGTTCATCAGCCTCTATCAACACTCTGTACACACAGACAGACATATATACAAAGGTTGACAGAGTTGTGGCTGGAGGCACATGCACAGGGCCAATATTGACATGTTGCTGTGATAACCTCATACATTTACTGTTGTAACAAGGTTTGTTGCAACATATATCCTATGAGGGATATGAAGTCAGTAACTTTCATGGCTGTCACCATCTACAGACTGCCATCCTCACACTACCTTCTGCAGTCCACAGATAGGTACTTTGTGGGTAACACATGAAACAAAAGGCACCACATACTTCCCAGTCTGCAGATGACCCTACAGATGAAGTTCCCTCATTAACATAGCACTGACATGGCAGTTATTAAAGCATGTAGGACAGCCATATCCATACACACCCTAGTAAACCAACATAACTCCAAATGCAGTATAGTAGCACTTATAGTCTGTAGTCAGGTCAGGCACATCCCCCTCATGTGTGTTGCCCTGTTTCCACAGTGTTTGTTGTTATAGGTAAATCCCCAATCCATCTGAGATGCTGTTTGCCAAACAACAGAATGAGTTCCTGCTCACAGTGAATGAAAAGGCCCAACACCAACATGATGTTCCTAGATATTGGAGTGTGTTTCCATGCAACTGGCAATGGGAATATTATTAAAGCTGTTCCACATGCAATCAGCTAGAGGAGGGCTGCAATTTGTGCAGTGGCCATCAGCTGATTATGAGCATCAATTAAAATACACATGCTGCTG
The DNA here is from genome assembly GCF_019279795.1 of Protopterus annectens. NCBI lineage: Eukaryota > Metazoa > Chordata > Ceratodontiformes > Protopteridae > Protopterus > Protopterus annectens. The sequence goes on along the minus strand of NC_056739.1, from coordinate 1,646,582,554 downwards.
CCTAAGCAAAGCAGGTGTAGGTCTCCACATCCACCAGAGAGGGAGTGAGTAAAGCAGGTGTAGGTCTCCACATCCACCAGAGAGGGAGTGAGAGAGGCAGACAAAGGCAAAGTAAAGTCAGGGAGGGATAGGAAGAGTAAAATGTAAGCATGTTTGTGTCACACACCTACCAGTACAGGGTATCAAACCCCTGACGACTATGTCATGCTATCACATTTCTATGCAGTTAGATGCACCATATAGGTTACATGTTGAGGGGCCCTCAAAATGTATATGTGATGGTGAGTGGCATCTGCAACAGGGATATGGTAGCTATACGGTAGGTGTAGTACATGTGCCTGTCCGCATGAACAGGTGCCAGTATCAGCACAGCCACACTCTCACAGGGATGCACACACATTGACACACATGGCAGGGCCAAGAATATAACTCATCACTAGTAAGATTGCCACAGCACATTACTGTGCAGGTATCACATGCACCACAGGGGTCATACAGAGGTTATATGAGCAAAGGGTATGTGGAGGTGTCTGACATTGGACAGCATGCTTTTGTATGTCAATGGGGGCTATAGTGAGTGTGAATGTGATCATATGCACCATACAACACACACATACACACACACACACACACACACACACACACATTGTCAGTACTGACATGCATGGGTGCATTGCTTCATGGGTGTGTAATGATCAACTGTGTCAGACAGCTATATAAGGCTAAGTGATGGGTATAACTTGGCATCAGCCCACATGACAATGGTCTGCATTGTGGCTCAGCGGCATAGTTCCTGGATTTGCCCACACAAGTGGGTATTGTATTCACCATCCAGTCACCTGGGTGACTATTGTGTGTGGCCAATGCTGTGCATTGCTTGCCATGTATGTGTTCCTTAGACCATGACATGGATGGTGTCTGGGATGTGCACACCTCCCACATGCGTGTACAGTGGCATGTGGAACTGTACCTGGGGTGTCTGGCCCATGTTGTGTACACAGAGTATCATCAGATGTGCCAGTCCTGGCCTCATGTGGCGGGAATGGTAATGGACAGCAGGTTTACTCTACACTTACATTGATAGCATGATACCAGCATTCCCTGGTGTCAGTGGCATCTGTCCATACAGGGCATGTTTTCAGGCATGGTATGTCCTTTGTGGGTCACATTGGATGGCACCACAGGTGTTGCAGGTGTCCAGTGGGGAACATGGGGAAGGTGCACTGTCAGCATGTACGTGCCTACTGGACAGATAGACAGGGTACCATGCCCTCTATAGCCCACTGCAATCTCACCATGATTACTATCAGTGGGCAACATGCAGGGTACTACCAACATAGTGGCTGTTGCCTAGCTGTGTGTGTGTGTGTGTGTGTGTGTGTGTGTGTGTGTGTGTGTGTGTGTGTGTGTGTGTGTGTGTGTGTGTGTGTATGAGACATGGGTTCAGAGTGTTCTCTGGGTAATACTAGGGTTGCTAACTTTGTTTGCCTGGCCTTGATGTCACATGTAGGGGTATGGATTTGCACCCCATCCTCTTGGCTATTTCACATCTGTTATCCCTGTACACTGGACATTGTGATATATACTAGGGCCGCCATATAAGAAATTGGCAAAACCCACTCCACATTGAGCCCAGTTGTTACACACTCACAAACACCTCCACACAGGATACGAGTTACAAACACAGAGACACACACACACACACACACACACACACACACACACACACACACACACACACACACACACACACCTGTCATGTTTGGGGATTTGAACTCCTACCTAAATAGTTTATTACACTACAACATTACACGGTTATAGGTCATGCCACAGAGATTACTGGAGTACTCCTTCCCCAAAGGTGTATTTCACACTGAATGACATCAGCAGGGTTGCCAAAGTAGGGCATTTGAATTGTAGTGAATGCAGCTAGGCTAAAACACATTGCTTCCTACACAGACATTGAAACACACACAAAACATCCACAACCAACATGTGGGAATAGAACACCTACCAGAGTTCTTTATCACACTACAGCATGAAGCTGTTATAGGACACACGGGGATTACTGGAGTACTCCTTCCCCAAAGGTATATTACACAATGGATGACATCAGCAGAATTGCTAAAGTAGGGCATTTGCAGAGTAGTGAGTGTGGCTAGGCTAAAATGCATTGCTCCCTAATCAGACATTGAAACATGCACAAAGCATCCACAACCGGCATGTGTGGGAATAGAACCCCTGCCAGAGTTCTATATCACATTACAGCATGACACTGTTATAGGACACTCTACAGGGATTACTGGAGTATGCCTTTCCCAAAGGTGTATTTCACAATGATTGACATCAGCAGGATTGCCAAAGCAGGGCATTTGATGTGTAGTGAGTGTGGCTAGGCTAAAATGCATTGCTCCCTACACAGACATTGAAACACACACAAAACATCCAGAACTGACATGTGTGGAAATGTATTTTTTATTTATTTTACATTTGTTGACTGAGAGTGTACAACTGGATTACAAGTCCATTTTCAGTGGAGGCCACGGGAGAAAAGCTCAAAGAGAACAATTTTTTTACAAAGCATAGTTTTAAGGACAGACTTTTGACATACAATTTCCATAGAAGAGACTTTGACATACATATTAACTAACAGATAGGATATATCCATTCTCTACAATATAATATTACATTTTAGAAGATATTCCTAGGTTTAGGATTCCTGTGATAGATTTACTATCAGAGTAAAAACAGAGAGACGTAGAATAAGGCTCCAAGAGAGCAGATGATGCTCGCTATAGTTGAGAAGGATAACAAATTGATTCACTATATGGCTTCGCCTGGTTTTAGTTGAGAATGATAACAAATTGATTTACAATATGTCTTCTCTTGGTTATAGTTGCTTATGGAGAGCTCAACATTGCTGGGGTAGATTTCCCTAACTCCTGGAGAGATGGGATGAGCAGTAGATTAACAGTCCTAAGTGGGTACAGTACTATGATTGGTTGGCTTAGCAGAGTTACTTAAGTTAGGTGAAGTGCTCTAATGAAACATTAGCCAGGGGGGATACAGGAGCACAGTTGATTATTCAAAAAGTGAGTTTTAACAAGTTTCTTGAACTGTGATGGGATTTGTTGTCAGTTATGTGGGCAGGAAAGGAGTTCCAGGTTTTGCTATACAGTGGCTGTAGACAGACTTATCAGCTTCATTGTTATATTTGGTTACTTTGAGGAGGTTTTGTGTGCTAGACCTGAAGGGCCTGGCAGTTGTATAGGGTTTCAAAAGATTTTGTAGGGCTGTGGTTGTATAGGGTTGCAAAAGATTTTGTGGGGTAGTGATAGTTGATTGAGTTGAAGTAGTAGTGGTAGTTCTAGCCAATTGAGTTTTTTAGGCATTCACAGTGATGTTTTCTGATGGGAGAGGTTGTAGCTAATTTGGCTATCTTATTATAACAGCTATCAAGTTTGTTTAGGTCAGATTTGCAGATATTTATAAGCACAGGCGAGGCATAAAGTAGGCGAGTCCTTGCTATTGTAGTTTTGGAGTGGTCAGTGAGGAATGTTTTATTGCAATATAGTAGGCCAAGTTTTTTATGTACTTTTTTATGGTTATAGAAATATGTAGGTCAAATCTAACGTGATTATCTATTTCAACCCCTAAGAGTTTAGTATGATTTGTGGGGGTGATTGTGGTCTTGTTAAAAGAGGAGATGAAGAAAGAATCAGTGGGAGCTGTGGCTCTGTGGGAGCCAAAGAGTACTAGCTTTGTTTTACGTGGGTTCAGAATGAGCCTTTGGTTTGTGATCCAAGTTTCTGCTAGGGAAAAGCATTCTTGTGTTAGGGAGTGAAGGATGTCAATTGATTTGGGTGTGCATATTATGGTGGTATCATCTGCATATTGCACTATTGAGGCTTTAGGAATACTGTTTGGGAGCTGATTGATGAAGAGGGTAAAAAGAAGTGGCCCCAGGATGGAGTCTTGGGGTACTCCTAGGGAGACTGGTAGGGAGGGAGAGAGTTGGTTTTGCCACATAACAGCTTGTTTCCTTCCCTCTAGGTAGCTTTTGAACCAGGAGATGGCAGGGGTGGTAAGGCTTAGAGTTGCTAGTGAAAGAAGGAGTTTATTGTGTTTAACCATATCAAATGCTTTGGACAAGTCAAGGGAAACAGCAGATACAAGGAGTCCATTGTTTCTGTGAGTATTGACAATGTTGGTGAATTCTGTTAATGCGGTGGAGGTGCTATGGAAAGGTCTAAAGCCATGTTGTTGTGTTGCTATTAGATTATTTTCTAGGAGATGTTTCATTAGTTTCTTGTGTATTACCCTCTCTAAAACTTTAGATAAAGGGGGTAGTAGGGCTATAGGGTGGTAGTTATTGAGTTCCAGGGAGGTTCCCCCTTTATGTCGAGGGATGATATGTATATTTTCCATAGCTTGGGTACTATACACTTGGAGATGGATCTGTTAATAAGGATGGAGACAGGATATGATATGGCTTCTGCGGCCAGGTGGAGGTATTCAGCAGGTACTTTATCTGCAGCTAGAGACGTTGATTTCAGCTTGTGGAGTAGTTTTTCAATAGATTGAGTTGGTTCTGGGTGGAAGCTGAACGTGGAGCAATTGTTGGGGGTGGGGTGGATTTGCAGGAGTGGGGATGTTGTCATAGGGTTGGTTGCTTGCAAGGGTCTGGATGGTTTCTGTAAAGTATTTATTAAATTGAGTGGGGATGTCTTCTTGGTAGTTATCTATTTTTAGGGTTGGGGTAGTTGTTTTACCTGGTTGTAGAATAGAGTTAATTGGTGCCCAATATTTTTGTGGGTTGTTCCTGTGCTTATCCTGTACCTTTTGGTAGTAAGATGTTTTGTCTGTTTTGGTGAGTTTTTTTGGCTTTGTTATGTAGTTCAATGTATATTTGTTCAATTGGGATTTACTGTTGAGGTAGTTGGTCCAGGCCTTGTTTCTTTTTTTGAGGAGGGAGTTTGTGTCTGTGGTTAACCAGGGGGCATATTTAGTTTTAATTCTTATTGTTCTGGAGGGGGCATGATGGTTAAGGGTGTTTAAGAAGGTAGTATTGAAATATAGTACAGCTTCATCAAGAGGTAGTTTTTTTAGGGGGGGTCCAGTTGCACATTTTAGGTCGTTTATAAAGTTAGAGCGGTTAAAGTGTTTTTTGTTTCTAATTAGGCACATAGATATTTGGGTCAGTTGTGGTGATTTTGATCTGAGTAAGAATGTGGCTTGGTGGTCACTCAGGGTGTCTGGTAGACACCCTGCTTGGGATATCAATGATGGGTGGGATATGAGTATCCAATCTAGAGTGGATTGGTGTTTGGTTCTCTTGTCTTTTCTTGTGGGGGAAGTGATGAGTTGGGTTAAGCCATGTATGTTAATATGGGATAGTGGGTTATGACTGGAACAGTTTTGCCCATCGGTACTAAGGCCTCCTAATACTATGCTTTCCTGGGGGGGGTTAGATATCCATTCTAGGAGTTTTTCTGCAATGGGGATATTGTTCCCTGGAGGGATGTAGCATCCTATGATGTTGTCTTTACTATCAAGTTTTAGTTTTGTTAGAGTGAGTTCAACTTTATCAAGAGAACCAGAGTTCTATATCACACTACATCATGACACTGTTATAACTCACACCACAGAGATTACTGGAATACTCCATCCCCAAAGGTATATTTCACACTGAATGGCATCACAGGATTTCCAAAGTAGGGCATTTGAATTGTACTGAGTATGGCTAGGCTAAAATGCATTGCTACCTACACAGACATTGAAACACACACACAACCTCCACAACCAACATGTGTGGGAAAAGAACCCCAACTGGAGTTCTATATCACACTCCAGCATGACACTGTTATAGGATGCACCATGGGAATTACTAGAGTACTCTTTCCCCAAAGGTACAATTCAAAATGAATGATATCAGCAGGTTTGCCAAAGTAGAGCATTTGAAGTGTAGTGAGTGTGGCTAGGCTGAAATGCATTGCTCCCTACACAGACAGTGACGCACACACACACACACACACACACACACACACACACACACACACACACACACACACACACACACACACACACACACACTTGCCATGTCTGGGATTAGAACTCCTACCTAACTAGTTCATCACTCTACAGCAGTATGCAGTTATAGGATGTGCCATGTAGATTACTGGGCTACACCTTTCCAAAAGGTATATTTCACAGTGTATGACATCAGCAGCCTTGACAAAGTAGGGCAGTTTCATTGTAGTGAGTGTGACTAGCCTAAAAAACATTGCTCTCTACACAGACGGTGACACACACACAAACACAGTTGACATGTCTGGAATTAGAATTCCTACCTGACTAATTTATCACACTACAGCAGTACGCAGTTATAGGACGCCACAGAGATTACTGGTCTACAGCTTTCCGAAAGGTGTATTTCACAGTGTATGACATCAACAGCCTTGACAAAGTAGGGCATTTGAATTGTAGTGAGTGTGACTAGCCTAAAAAGCATTGCTATCTACACAGACGGTGACACACATACACACACAATTGCCATGTCTGGGATAAGAACTCATTCCTAATTAGTTTAATACACTACAGCAGTACACAGTTATAGGATACACCATGGAGTTTACTGGGCTACAGCTTTCTGAAAGGTGTATTTCCCAGTGTATGGCATCAGCAGCCTTGACAATGTAGGGCATTTGAATAGTAGTGAGTGTGACTAGCCTAAAAGGAATTGCTCTCCACACACACACACACACACACACACACACACACACACACACACACACACACACACACACACACACACACACAGTTGCCATGTCTGGTATTAGAACTCCTACCTAACTAGTTTATCACACTACAGCACTACACAGTTATAGGAAGCACCCCAGAGATTACTGGCCAACACCTTTTACAAGGGTATATTTCAAAGTGGATGACCTCAGCAGGCTTGTCATAGTATGGCTATGGGGAGGGCAGTGTGTGAGTGCATGGGTCATAACCCATTCATCTAGAGGTTGACACACCATATATGGGCACATGCAGGGTTATATTCCACAGGTAGGTGTATACAGCTGATAGATGACTACTTCCTTGTACAGTCATGTTGCACAGCTAGCAATTGCACCACATAGTCCATAATGCTGACAGATACCAGTGGCTAAGGTCTACAGTGAGTGACATTCGAACATCATGTGGTTGTAGCCATTTGGCTGTGTGCTGGGTGGGACAGGCCTCATAATGCATGGCCCCTTGTGACAGTCACTCTCTTCCACACATCTGTGAACATCTACTTTTGGCTTATTATAGTGTGTTGTCATTGGGTATATGCCTGTATTCCTATCCAGTGTGTGTGCAAAGCATGAGTTCTGCATATTGAGGAGTGTCTGTACTAACATCTGCAACTGCCAGATATGTTTGATCCACTGTTGTTTGCAGACATGGCCTTCATTTGTTTAAGTGTGTGAGCATGCACAGTATGACCTTTCGGTATGTTGTTGGCTGACATTGCCTTCATTTCTCTAAGTGTGTGAGCATGCCCAGTATGCCCTTCTGTATTGAATGTGTGGATTGATTCCAGGTAGTTTGTACTGTAGTGCTGACCTTTGAGTTGTACACCTACAGGTAGCATACTGTTTCTGTAGTGACCATTGATCATTTGGCAGTATGGGGACAAACTATGCAGGGGATAGTGTGTACTGTAGGTGATTGTGTCTGTGCTGCTTCAGCTGCATGGTACTGCTATTAGCAGAGATATTCAGACATGTGTACTGTTATACACAATGATGTTTTCTGTCCTCATGTACTGTCAGGTGGACATTCTTGCTCACAGCGATGACTTGGGGGACAAGGGTGACTGCAGCTGTGTCCAGTATTGTGGGCAGACACCTACGTATTCATGGTAAGTTATGCCATTTTGGAGGGGGAGCTGCAGACATTTGGTGCTGGGTTTGTGTATCCATTTCAGCACCTTGGTACAGTGCTGGCAGAGGATCCCATACTTGTCCACCCATCAACATGGCAGTATGGCCTTATCTTGTTGTGCAATGCCTCACAGCTGTACAGATTTGCACAGGTAAGCCAGAGGCAGGGGCCATGGGTCAGGACATTATTGTGGTGTACGGGCAGGTGTGTAGCCACTGATTTATGTATTTGCAGCCAGGGATAGTGTGTGCACACAGCTTGGTGTTGGACCCTCCAAATTCCATGCTGCCCATGCTTCCACACCCCGTCTGTTATACTAACCTCTTCCATCCATTATGCATACATTCTCTGATACTTTCCCTAAGGGTATCACCACATCAAAGGTGTGTGTTAGTGTTGGTCCACAGTTCATGCAGTTGGACATGGTGGACATGTTACTGTGGTTTGTCCACATGAACTTGCATATGGCTTATTTGGAGTGTGTTATGTTGTTATTTGGGTGTCCATGACATGACATGCATTGGCAGTACAAGTGAGACACGGGCCTTTGGCAGGTGCCAATGGGGCAATAGGTGTTGGTGCAGGCCTGATGTGGCAGGCTGTTGCATTCTGTAAGTCCTACAGTCCCAGACCACCATACAGTATATTCCCCTGGGGTGACAGGGTAGGTGTGATCGTTGTTCATGCCAATACCTTCTATCAGTCTTGATCATGTGGTGTATATGCTGGCAGGGAGATACCTGCATGGGACACCTGCACTGCATGCTGCAGTCTTCCGCTATTGTTATATACATGTGGGGTCTTACTGTACCCATTCCCCACAGCAGGGATATTGCCAGAGAGGTGCCTGTGGGTGGTGTTTGTGTGGCTGGGTGGATGTGTGCTATGGACACTACTTGCATCTGACACACAGAAATGCATGGGGCATTACAGTTATGCTGGCATGTGCAGGTACATCAGCTGATCCTCAATACATCAGTCCTACCTCCTTTGTGATCTGCAGGTGTTCAGGCAGACATCACCGGTATCCCCTACTACAGGTCCAGTTACTGTGATGCATAACTATATGTACAAATCCAAGGGTGTCTCCATTTCACATTGACACTATATATACTGTATGTCTGGGGTACTTTCCCCTGTGTACTGCTTGTATATCTAGCCCAACAGCCATGCCATGTCAGTCTTTCAGATGTTGACACATATTACCACCATACATTTACAATGACTTGCTTCTAGCATGTGTTATACTGGTGGGGATTGTCTTTGGCACTGCAGTTGTGAGGGCTTTTCCCTGTTCTCAGCAGTAGTGGTCAATGGCCACCAGGTCTTACCTCAACATGCATACATAGTGATCACTCTCACACATTATGAAACACACACCATCCTAACACACACAGACTTGCATATTGTGCAAATGCTACAACCTATCCTGCTACCTTGGCTACCTCTGGGCATCTGTGCTCCACTCATATTATACCTACTCATGCATGTTACTACATTTCTACACAGGATTGGGGGGGGACACCTGAGTATCACTACATTTCTACACTGGATAGGGGGAAGGGGCAGACCTGTCTGTTTCCACATGTCTACATAAACGTGGGGGAGGGGCACCTGACTGTTACTACATTTCTACATAGGATTGTGGGGAGGGGGACCTGACTGTTTCTACATTTCTACACTGGATCGGGGGGCACACCTGACTGTTACTACATTTCTAAGCTGGATTCAGGGTAGGGGCACACCTGACTGTTTCTACATGTCTACATGGGAGTAGGGGGGCACACCTGACTGTTATTACATTTCTACATAGGGTTTTTGATGGTCACACCTGACTACTTTTACATTTCTACACAGTATTGGGGGGAACACTTGACTGTTTCTACATGTCTACATGGGAGTGGGGTGACACACCTGACTGTTACTACATTTCTACATAGGGTTGTCAGGGGTCACACCTAACTGTTTTTGCATTTCTACACAGAATTGGGGGGGCACACTTGACTGTTACTACATTTCTACATAGGATTGGGGGGACACACCTGACTGTTGCTACATTTCTACATAGGGTTGTGGAGTATCACACCTGACTGTTTTTACATTTCTACACAGGATCGAGGGACACACCTGACTGTTACTACATAGGATTGGGGGGGGACACATCTGACTGTTTCTACATTTCTACACATGATTGGGGGGGCACACCTTACTGTTTCTACTTGTCTTCATAGGATGAGGGGCACACTTGGCACTTGCATACATTTGTTATGACTGTACTGGTATATCAGATACTCCATTTCATTCTGTATTCTAACCTATCATACTGACTAGAGGCATATCAGTGTACTACAGGTCTTAGCTTTGGTTGCCCTACATATTAGTGTCTGACTTTCTACCCTTCAGAACTATAATCCCACTGCCTGACCTGCTGTAGTCTGTCTGTGCAGGCCTGGGGGGAGGTTAGCCATAGGCATCATTCAGAGGCAATAGCACATGCTCCGTTTGGGTTTGTCTACACCTGTCCTGCTGACTGAGACTGTTGTTGGGTATGTGAACCTCCCTGACTGTCATGTGTGAGTCATATGGACACACATGTCACCCAGCACATTTCCTGCAGTGAATTTTGTCACCCTGTGTAGTACTGGCTACTATGGTGACTCCAGTATGTGTTACAAATGTCATGGTGCCACTATGGGTGTCTACTATCTGCTGCCATAACATTCAGTCACCCAATTCCCTTACATGCTCACATCCATAGCATAGATACAGGTAATGTCACATTCTACTCCATTTGCCAATTGGTAGGTTGATTTACTTAACTTGTCGTGTGTGCCAGGATTGAGGATGGATGGTGCTGGAGGGCTGCCTATGTCGGATGCACATAGTACACTCCCTATACATGGTTGAGCACAGGTAGTGTGATGTTTGGCATCCTTTTTACTGTATGTGCGAGTAAGAGAGAGGTGTCATTCCCTGGATCCCTACTGTGTCAGTACATGTGCTATGCGTTGCCTCTTTGCCAAGGCCAGGGCATACTGGACACACCTCCATCTGCCTATTGGGGCAGGGTCAGATTGTTCCTCCTCCAAGTCACTCTGTGCCTGTGCAGGCCTTGGCATTAGTGGGGCAGGGGTGGCTCGTGCTATAGGACTGCAGGACTGCAGCCCCCCCCCACACCTGTAGAAAGAAGGAAGAAAAGAAGATAAAAAAAAACTGCATGTCCCAGAACTCCACGCATGCATGCTTGGAGTTCCTGGTACTCACAGAACTCCAGACTTCTGTGTTAGGCAGTCCAGAAAGAGGAAAAAGGCATCTCTGCCCTGCAGCCCCAGAAGTCTTTGCAGTGACAACCACACAGAACGGAAGTACACCAGACTGCATCGCCCACAGGCTGGAGCCTCCAGCCTACTCAAATGAACCAGGAGAATGGAGACCAGCTTATGCTGAGGAGGAAACCAGCCATTAGCTTTGCACGGCTTCAGTTTCAGGATTTAGCTGCTGCCAAGGAACCAGTAGTTAGCCTTGCACAACTTCAGCTTCTAAGGTATGGAGAATTTAGCTGCTGCCGAGGAACCAGCCATTAGACTTGCAGATACAGAGGATTTAGCTGCTGCTGAGGAACCAGCCTTGCAGGTACGGAGTGTGTGTAAAATGCCCCAGTTTCTATATACTGGTGGCTAGAGAGAACATATGGTGGTGGGTAGAAAATACTCAGGCTTGAACCCTGCACCTTGGGTGCAGGTGGCAAGAGCCTGAATTCCCTACCCACCACCATTTGTAAAAAAATTGCAGATTTTTGACTCATATTTGTTCTGTTCATCATAAAATCTGTGGTTTCTGTATCTTCATTTTTCTTTGCAAAGCTTGTAGTGCAGTGGTGCACTGGTATCATTGTTGCCTAACAGCTACAGTTTCTCTGGTTTGATTCTTGGCTGGGGTGCCTTCTGTGTGGAGTCTACATGTCTGCCCATCTTACAAAGACATGTCAGGAGTGTTGCTCTGCTAAAAAATGGCTTTTGTTCCAAGTCAGACTAGTTTCCTGGTTAACAAATGTTTAAAAATAACAGGAATTTGAATTTCAGACTTCATATTCTTCAGAAAGTACATGGTAACACAAAACCTTTTATTCTAGCAATTGTCTATGTTTATAACATGGATATTTGTAATATGTCCCTATTTTTGGGACTGTATTCCCTCATTATTGGCTTTGTCTAGGTGTTTTGTGCTAAGGTTGAGAGCTATGGTGAGAACTGAATTCACTGAATGTTTGGGGGCTGTATTCCCCCATTACTGGCTATGTCCCTGTGTTTTTTGCTAAGAGGTTGAGAGCTATGGTGAGAACTGAATTCACTTGAATATGTTTGGGGTCTGTATTCCTCCATTATTGGCTTTGTTCAGGAGTTTTGTGCTAAGAGATTGACAGCTATGGTGAGAACTGAATTCACTAAATGGTAGCTATTTAAGTTTCAGTCTTCCTCTCTCTTACAAAATAGCTGATTTGGCATAGTGGTATGTTTCTCTGACTGTTTTGCACAGGGTCCCCTGGGTTCAAGACTTGGCAATGGAAGGTATGCTGGTAACACAGCATTTTATTGTAGCAACTTTCCAACATTATACAAGCAATGTTTAAATGTGTCCCTGGTTTTTGTGCTTTTGTCCCCCCCAATAAATTTTGGCTTTTTCCCCAGATTTCTTGTGCTGCAAAGTTCAGAGATACAACTGAGTGTCAAGTAGATTTTACAAGGAGCTGAGAGCTGCAGGGGAACAAAAGTTTAGTGCTGCTCATGCCGAGTCCGCTTGCATTGTTAATAGCACAACAGGTAGTGTACTTGCTTTTGATGTAGAAGGCTGTGGGTTTTACTCCCACAGTAGGTAGATGTATTGGTGATACTGTACTGTGTTGTAAAGGGGGTGGATGCTGCAGTCCTTTTTGGTGATGATACCTAGTAACTTTGAACCTGTTATCAGTTTGACATCCATTCCCTATTGTGATATTACTAGCTTATCATTTTTTAATGCGACATAGGCAATTTATTCCTCAAGGGCAACAGGCACTTTATTTGTAGATGAACAATGACATATAAAGTTGTTTGCTAGCAGCAACCTCTTCATTAGTTACAGATTTCTTTAATGTGGAATTATTTAGATGACTTTTACTTCTTCAGAGAGTTTGCATATGTACTGATACTGGTGGACTGTAGAAAGTTGAGTAGACTTTTATGATGGAAATGTTCTGAACTGGGCAGTTTTGTCATGGGTGCATGCATTTTGTTTCATTGTTTACTGGAAAAATGTTCAAAACAATACATTTAAAATGCCCTCTAACAACTGTACTGTATTGCACAAGGAATATAATTTAATACAATCAGGAAGGTGTATCAAAGAGCATGTGTAAGTTTCGTGTTCAAAGGGTCTATGATTTGAAAACACCCCGAAGTTAATTTTTATCTGCTACTGGCAAAATATATTTTCTTTGAATGTGGGCTTCAATGCTGTTTCAATGCATGTGAGTTTCAAGGGCAGAGCAGTTTTAATGCTAAGTCTATTTTCATTCTGAAACTGCATTGCTTTGTTTAACAGATATCTATCAGGGTTTATGCTGTAAAATGCAAAATAAAACTTTCAAATGAAATTCAAATCATTGCAGAAGTAAAGCAGTATGCACATTACAGTGTTTATGGTAAATGGGGTGAAATAACCAAGGAATGGGACATTGGAATGGCTGCAGAGGGGAGGCTCCATTCAACCATGATTTTGTGAGGGGGGGAAGGGCAGCAAACTGAGACAGCCCTGGCTGAACTATACCTTTCAACTGTCCAGATTTTTGCAGAATGAATAGATATTTGCTTCTTATTTTTGGTTTGTTCCTCATAAAATGTGTGGTTTTCTGGCAAATCATTTAGGAATGAAGTCACTAAATGAAAGACATTGAGTTTCAGACACCATAACCTTCAGAAAAATGCATGCTAAAGCAAGACCTGTTATTCTATCAACTGTCTTAAGTTTATACAAGAGCAATTATTAGTAGTGTTTGTATGTTCCCCCAGTATATTTGGCCTTTTCCAGATTTCCTGCATTAAGAGGTTGACAGGTATGTGCAAATCGCTTTATAGAATTAGGAATATCCAAACCTCTCAACTGTCCCAATTTTGGCTCAAAATATTGCTCTCCCCCTAATAATCCCTCCTCAAAATGGCAATTTTGGAAGAACACGTGGAGGGTTTACAATTGTATATAACTGTAATGAACAGAGTTATAGATTACTTTTATTTCAGAAATGCATGTAGATACTCTTATTTTGTTAGCTGCTCAAGTTAATAGTGTTAATATTAAAAAGGTGTCCCTTCTTGTCAGGTTCCCAGCTGTATTGGGTGACAATTTTATATTTTTGCATCATATTTGTGGTCTGTTTTTCATAAAATTGTGGTTTTCTGGCAAATTAGTGGCAAATCATTAAAGATTGAAGATATTTGAGTTTCAGATTTCATATCCTTCAGAAAATTCATACTAATGCAAGACCTACTACTGTTCTATTATCTTTCTAAGTTTATAAGAGCAATATTTAAAAAAAAAATCCTTATTTTTGGGCCTGTGTCCCACTTCTAATTCTATGTGTGGCTTTGTCCAGATTTCTTGCTCTGAAGTTGATAGGTATGAGTATCAGTGCCATCACTGTCAGCCAGAGACATTTCAGATTGTGACATACTTGTTGCACCCCACTCCCCATTATAGTGGCTCTGGATGTGTCCAAGGAAGGCAAGGAGCAGTTATGCAGTGTAAGTGTGAAGGGTATTCCCCCATCCAAGGTAAACCACAAGTATGACCGTGGCTTTTCATCTGTCCTTGATTTTGCAGAATGTTCTGGTTTTTTGTCATATTTTTATACTGTTGATTTATGATACTTATTATTCAGAAAAAGTATGCTGTCACTGTGCCCTGTTGCTCTGTGTTTAAGTAGCAATGCTTTAATGACCATCAGCTAAGCTTGTCAGCAATTGTAGGATGCAAGGAAGCTTTAATAAGCATACTGGTAAAGAATTACCAGCATTGACAGCCTTTTCGTTTTTGCCATGCAGAGAATATTTACATAACTAGATAACGTATAAGCCTTGGGTATTGAAATGCATATGACAGTATTTGTAATAAAGGACAGGATTACAGTATTTTCAGAAGCTCATTACATTTGTTGGAGACTTTCAGTCATCTTTTGTTGGAGACTTGTAGTCATCTTTGCAGGCTTTATCCATAAACTAAACAGAATGCTGATCTATCATGTCTGGTCCATAACTTGTGCAGGAATCCTTTAAGCAATTTATCTTGAGCTTGTTTCTTGTTTGCTGTTCATTTTGTACTTTGATTATGTCTTCCCCATGAAATCAGCAGATAGTTGTTGTCAGGCAGCAGGTCTTTTTTGGATAAGAAGCACTTTTACAAGTGGGGGTATCACAGAGATTGCTACTTTCAGCATGTTACTTGCTAATTTTATAAAGCTGAATACAAATTATAATTAGAACTGCAGTGAAAGGAGAAGTGGTTTGAGTTGAGTGCTGCTTTTTTTATACTTGATTTTGACTGGCATTCCAGTAATGTATTTAAAAAGTAATTTATTTTTTCATGCCGCACAACCTGTGTTTCGATCTAGATATTAAGTAAGTTGTCATGTAGCCAATGCATTGAAATATTTTTTCTTCTACACTTCATTTTGTCTTGATTGGACTCTTGTAATGGCTGTTTGGCACCCAGGGCAGCGTATTTAATTAAAGTTCCACTTGTTGTGGTTTTTGAGCATAGCTCAACTCCTTTCTAGTTGGCCCCACCCGTTCCCATTGGCCCCACCCACTCAGCTGTCTCCTGCAGCCCCCCTTTAATTTGAAGTCACCAGCCGCCACTTGGTGGGGGGGGGCCTCTGTGGCCCTGCCCCGTGCTGTTCCTGCTGCAGCTGTTTCTGCAGAATCATATTGTGTAGCATGGCACATACCATAACAATTTGAGTACATGTAGCTGGTGAGTACTGCAAGGCTCCACCAGATGTGTCCAGACACCAGAACCGTGACTTGAGCATCCCAAACACATGCTCTATTATATATCTGGTCTGTGCATATGCCTCATTATGGCGTTCTTGTTCAGGTGTGTGTGCATTTCTGATGGGTGTCATCAGCCACGGCTCCAGTATGTAACCAGCATCCCCCAGTAGGTGACTGTAGGGGATGTCCCCACAGCTGCATCAGATGCTAGATGTAGGAATCATGATAGCTTCCAGGGCAGCCAGCACATACATTCATTATAATGCCCTAGGCATCGCACGCAACCTGGCAGTTAATGGAGGAGAGGCCCCTGCGGTTGATGTAGGCCCTACCCTGATCACCAGGTGGTGCTTTGATGCATATGTGCATGTAGTCTATGGCACTCACTACCTCAGGATATTCAGCTATTTGGTGGAAGAGATGCATATTGATGGCCAACACTTCACAGGTGTTGAGGAAATATATGTGCTCACTGGCATTTGCTGACATAGTATCCAGGAACTGGTGGAATACTCTGGATGCTGATGCCTGTGAGATCCCCATGATCTCCCCAGTTGAGCTTTGTGTGGTACCTGTGGCTAGTATTCCTAGGCCTACACATACCTTGGTATCCACTGGGATGGGTTCCCCTTGGTCAGTTTGGTGCGTCAGGCATGGCCAGCACAGCTCAGCAATTTGCTGTAAGATGTCCATGTCCACCCTATAGTGCTCCACTATCTCCAGCTCATGTAGCCCCTGGTAGGTTACCCTGAGTCTGTACACTCTTCTCTGTCTCCTCTATGTGGGTTGATCGGCAGCACTCACATCCTCACCACCCTCAGCCTCTTGCACAAGTTGTTCTATGTTGCCTGCTGCAGCTCCTTTCATTTTGTAGTTTTGTTTGTTAAAAGTTCCCTGCTTGTATACAGTGGTGGTGTAGAGTATGGGAAAAACCAGGGGTGAAGGTGTTTGCATAGTTTATAGTAGTCTTCTAGGCTGGGCTGCTCTGCTGCCTGTGTAATTGGCTGATTCTGATACATTTCACCTGCCAGCTTTGCTAGTTCTCCTTGATTACCTTCCTACTGCTGTTTTCCCTTTCCATTGCCTTCCTGTTTAAGCCCTGGGGTGCACCGCACAAACAGAGTGCTCAAATGTGCACAGATCTGCTATTTCCTGGTTTAACTTTTTTTCCCCTTTAAAATCTGGTGTGAACATTCACTTCGGCAATGTAAAGAGAGATAGGCAGACTCAGACACCACCCCTCCCTTGCTTAGCTGTGCTTAGCTAGGAGTAAGCCTGAGCCACAAGGCTCCAATCCGCTTACAGTATGCCTGACACAGCCACCCCCCCCCCCCACACACACACATTATGTAAGATAACTCCTAGGCTTGCACCAAGCTATTCCTACTCTTATACTGTTGGGACCTGACTAGCATGCTGGGGAAACTGGGATTCACTATCATTCCCCTCATTTGCAGGGATTCACTATCATTCCCCTCATTTGCATAGGACTACCTGCTAATGCATTGTTACATGTCTCACACTGATCCTCCCCCCTTAGCAACCACTACTTACTGGCCATGTTGTTTTCTGCCTGCTAATGACTTTCATGGTAGAATAGTGATTTTAGTTAGAATATTTATTTTAGGTTTATTTTATTATTTTCCCCCCGATCCTGTTTGAGCGCCACTGCCTTATGCTTAAACAGCCGTGATTGGCAAAAAAAAATAAAAGTTGATTTTTTTTTTTCTTTTTGTAAGCTGTTTGCATTGCCGATGGCCTTATACTTGGCCATTGGCATGCTTCCTGACTGATATGTAGCCTTTATTTGGAGCTGTCACGGCTCAGTTTTGAATTTTGCAGAAATCTACCTGGTTACTAACCGAGTACATTTCTGCAGATTAAACTAGTCCTGCACAGCCAGTTTCAAGCTTCCAGGATTGCAATTTCACCTCATTTGAATGGATTTCTCCTGCAAATGGGGTGATTTGCATACAGGGGCTTAGTCCATGCAGGACTAGTGCAAGAGTGCTCATGCACGCCCCTGCAGGCTGTTCCTGGATCGCACGGCAGACATATTGCCTGCTAGAGCTCCTGCACTAATCCTGCATGCCATGCAAGGCATGCAGAATCTGAGGGTTAGTCTATATATTCATAAATCTGGCTTTTGTTAATTTGAACAACATCATACACAATTGTGGAGAGATACCAATATGAGTATCTTATATTTTCACAATTCCAAATAATTTATAAAATATATTTACTTTGTTAATACTTTACGTAAGTTTGTATATTCCTTCAAATTAATGTATGATTGCTTTTAAAAATCTATAAATTAATTTGTCTTAGAAATAGTAACATTTCATCTACGTATGATAATATTTTTGATTGATATTCCTTGTTTATTCTCAAGCATCTCATTTCCTCATCTTATCTAACAGAAGGGCTGCTGTGGTGCAGTGGTTAGCATTGTCACCTCACAGCAAGATGTTCTCCCATTCGATTCTCGGCTGGAGCGCCTTCTGTGTGGAGTCTGCATGTTCTTCCCATGGTTGAGTAATGTCTAAAGACATGCAGGTAGGTGTGTGCATGAAAGGGTGTGCCTTCTTTGAGAGCTGTGCGTCGGGCTGGCAACTCAGCACAGTAAAAATCCACTGCCAATCATCAGCGGACCAGAGTTCTGCTGTGGTGATCCCTAACTGGGAAAAGCCGAAAGATCTAACAGAATTAGCAAATGCAATAAGTTATGGTCTTACTGCAAACACTCAATTTTGAAATGCTCAAAAAACATTGTCTTGAAGCCAGAGACTTGAAAATCTTGTAGCCCATACAGACTGTTGAAATATGAGTTTGGGCAAGGAGCTTCCAGATCTTACCAGAACATATTATGCAAGTTACTGTGATGTACATGTGGCAATAGGGAGGGAGATGGAGGGGGTGTAAATTAGGGTTTCAGGCAGTGATTGAGAAGGAAATTTAGGTTTCAGGAATAGCAGGGGAATTTTATGGTTAGGTAGTAGGAAAGGAGTTTTAGGGTTAGAAAAAAGGAGAGGAGTTTTAGCATTAAAGAATGAGAGTGGAATTTTGGGTTAGGTTGAGACAGATGTCTTTTAGATTTAGGGAGTGTGATGACAGTTCAAGTGTAGGATATGACTGTAGAATTTGTGTATAGGTAGAAGGGTTGGAGTTTTTATAAACAGGGATTTTAAGCTCCGGGATGGGAATTGCTGTTTTAGGATTTGGATCAGGTATATTATGTTTAAGAAGGGTGTGTGAGGTTTTAGGGTTTACATTTTAACATTCAAGTTAGGGACCTGGTAGGACTATAATAGGGATGAGTGATGGGAACACTAAGTAGTTAAATAAGACCTGGCTAGTCAGAGATAGAACACTTGCCTTTTCAAGCAAGTGAGTGTAAGCAAGTGTGTCTTGAGCTACTAGTATGCAAGCACTTGTAGTAGACCTATTAATATCCTTCAATAGTGCCTTTAAGAGTTTATATGGCTTACAAAACAGGATCATGTTTTCACAAAAATTATGGAGTTTTTATAGAAAGTTTGAATTATTCATATATTTTGATGCACAAACATCTATGAAAATAATTTATAATATTACTTACTTAAGCTCCAAAACGTTAATTGTTACTATAATGGTACGACCCTTATTTCACTATAATGCTATAATATGTGAGTTTGCAATAACCAAAGAATATTAATATATCTATATATATAGATAGATACATAGGGTCCTCTCATTTGTGACTGAATTTAAGGAATTTAAGAACAGTAAGAAAAAATAGACTTGCACATTTATATTAATGATAATGGATCAGTATCAAAAACTTGTAACGGTCTCAGTTCATAGGAAGAAAAAACTTGTTCTATGCCAGCACTTGCAACAACTTTAAGTTATTAACATGAGCATAAAATATATAGAATTGATTATTTTAAAATTACCAGTATCATTAAGAATGCAACCTCTAACTGGGGGGTATGGTTTGATCATCTTCAATAAGTTTAGGGAAATATATTTTAATCTCTTAAACTGTATAGATGCAAAACATTTATAATCAACATTTAAAACAAAAATAAATCTGTATGAGAAGTATGTCACTGCTCTTTGTCTTTTTTTAATACTGATGAAATATTTCCAAGATAGTGGTGTGTAACTATCTGATATATTAGTTCAAAGGTTCATAGGTGTGTACTAGGCTAATTGCCCTGACGCCTTTACAAGCCTACTGCATAGAAGTGGCCTATGAATATTTTCTGAACAGAAATTTTACTTTCTGATGAAACATGTTATATAATAGTCTATGTAACTCATTTGGAATTATAGAATAGGGTTATAATTTAAATATTTCTAAAGTCATTGCTATTGCGTGTACTAAAATTGATTGATATTTCTCATTTAATTTTTAACCCTATTCAGAAGTTTCTGTACCATTTTGAACTTTTGAGTTCACTGAGTTTAAATTACCTTGTATTGTTTTCAACTTTTTATTCCATTATTTAATTTTATTACAACACTATTTGTAATTTTTCCATGAACAAAATGCCTTAAAGGAGTCTGATAAGATAAGGATAGATATGTATCCCTTATCCTTAATATATAAGTGCAAGTCCATCTTTTTTCTAACCGTTCCTTAAATTCAGTCACAAATGATATGATCATATGTATATATACATATGTTAACATTCTTTCATTATTGTAAACTTACATATTATCACATTATAGTCAAACAAGGGTCATACCATCATGTTAAACAATTTCAAGTTTTAGAGCTTAAGTAAGTAATAATTTATATGATATTCATAGATGTTTGTGTATCAAAAATATATGAATGATGAGCATGAAATAAAGAATCACAATATGAAAAGCAATTTATATCCTAATATGAAAAGCAATTTATATCCTCTGAACATTTCTAGCCCAATCAAGTTTTTAAAGCCTTAGTTGAGGATACAAGTCTATGCTGCGATGGTATGGTGGTAGCGTTGTTACCTCACAGCAAGAGGTTCTCCCGTTCGATTCTCGACTTGGCTTAGGAGTGCTTTCTGTGTGGAGTCTGCATGTCCTCCCCATGGTTGGGTAGCATTCGAAAGACATGTATGCGTAAATGGGCGTGCCTTCATTGAAGGTTGGGTGTCAAGCTGGCACCTCGGCATTTCATAAAAAAATTTACTGCCAATCATTAGCGGACTGGAGTTCCGTTGTGGTGACCCCCTACCGGGAAAAAGCCGAAAGACACAACAAGTTGAGGCTACAAGTCTAAAATCTCTATTAGATCTAAAATCTCTTCTATGCAAAGTGCAGTTAAAATCACATCTTAAGATCATGATACTGTTAAGGTTATCCAATAACATTTTAAATATTTTATTGAATTTTGCTTGAAAACATGGAATTCATCATATGTTTATAAGTGTGTTAAATTTGTTCTGGAATTCAGTAGTGATCACTGTACACATTCCCTTGGTGTTATTATATGATACAATAATTTTGGCATAACATTATTCTAACATAAAACTAGTAAGTATTCATTCATCTTTAAAAGTTTAGTAAAATAATATAACCCTTAAAATAGGTTTCTAAATATCATTTTTATCCTAAGCGTATGTAAAACAATATTTGACTTATTAGAAACTAGAAATTTGTACACACTTTACCTTAGTTGACCACTGTTTAGTCCACTGCTGTTATTGTGATATAAAATGATATTTAACATATATAAAAGTCTTACTAGACAGACCATTATCATTCACTAAGTAGAAAACTAGAAGAAAATGCATGTATGTATACATAATGATAAAATATTTAAAATACCTATATAAGTCACAGCCCCAGTAAATAATTTATATAGCTACTATATAATTATTTTAATTGTTATACTGTCAAACCAATAAAGCCAAAATATATCAATAATGTGGTAGAAACTTTTATAAGTACTTTGTATATAGCTTTCCGTTCTTACAAATGGATTTTCTCTATGTACTTATACCATTTTCCTCATGTAGTATAGGTACTACTAATATAAACAAAAATATTATATTGACCCAAAATAATTTAAGCTATTGGTTCCATTGATTTAAAGGGACCGGTGTATTATCAGTTCATGGTTTAATTTGCAACATTAGGACTGAAATAGGCTAACAATACAATCGATTACACAACATGTGGTAGGGAAGATTTTACACTCTGTATAAGATGAATTACTCAGCTATTGCAAGTTTTTACCAAATAATGCTATTATACGTGTTACTTCAAATAAATTTGTTCATTCACAATTATTTAAAACTATTCCTACTAATAAAACTACAGTTCCTGACTCTTACTAACTCTTACTATCTATATGTGAATGAGGCAGAATGCCCTAACTTTCCTGTTTTGGATAAAGGTAATAATGATATCTAATAAGACAATTACCTCATCATTATTTTGAAAAGTGTTTACTTGGAAATTTATGCAAAGATCATTTCTTACACCTTGTGAAACTGAAAAATGTATAAAAAGAAAATATGATGTTTTGGAGATTTAATATGAATTTAAAAGCAGACTGGCAATATATGTTTTATGAGTATGATATTTTATAGGAATTTATAGCTGAATGCATGCATCTTGCACAATCAATTGAGGCTGGATTATTTTAAAATATCAAAACAGTTAATTCTATTCAATTTTCCCATTCCTACTTGTATCACGAAAGAACAGTGCCTCCTCTTTTGGTTTCTTTTGGCAGTTATTAATAAAATAATAACACACAAAAAATGGAAAAGTGCAACTATTCTTTCTTTGATCTCATTTTTTTTAGATTTAACCATCATAGTGTATGCATACTCAATTAGTATAATAAAAATTAAAACAAAACATCTATTAAATATACATATTGGATAGGTTATTCTTATGACATGACAAATAGTATGTTTGCATTCTGTAAAAACATCTAATTTTCTAATAATTAAAATAAACAGATATATATCTTGATCTAAAAGCACATTATGTAAACGTTGTATATAGTTAAGTTTACATAATTTTCATTTTTTTGACTTTATTGTTTACCTTTCACTAGTTATTTTTCTGTAGTCATGTTGTATTAGATTAGGTACTACACCGTAAGTATATTTAGATAAAACCTTCAAATTCAATGTGTTCACCTATGTATCCATTTTATGAATTATGTACGTTATTGTTTAAAATATTAATAAAAATACAAAGTTACTTCAAATAGCATTTAAGTTATGTTTTAAATCATATTATTTAAATACAAAGATTAAAGCTATCATTCTGCATTTTTCTGTTTTTCCTCTACTCTAATGCTTTCTTGTTCCATTTCATCAGTATTGCATAAATAATCAGATATGATTAAATTTCATTTGATAATGCTCAGTCTAGATAAGAGTGAGTAGATAAATATTTTAATTCGTAAACATTAGCTTAGTTTATTTAATCTTCTAAGTATGTTTTCTCCAGATGATGGAACTTACAAATGGGGGTTAGGACTTGGTCCATTAATAAGAGAGAATTGCTGTTCATGATGTTTGTATTTGCTTGAAAATGTTGTCTTTACTCCATTGACTATATAAGCCTATACACCATTACTTCTATTGCCTGTTACTAGACTGCTAGCATCAAGAATGCAATACCTAATGTAAGGTTAAGTTTTTTTAATATTTTTTAAAATATTATATGGACATAAATAAGAGTATGATTAAAAAAAACGCACTTCACTTTTTTTACCTGTTCTTTAAAGCTAAAACACAAATAACTGTTGTTGTGTCTTTCGGTTTTCCTGGTTAGGGGTTGCCACAGCAAATACATAATAGTTGTTTTTTTACTGCTGATCATCCCTCACCTGTAGCTAAGTATGTAGTAGTACAACCGAAACGCTCAGTTCACTAAATAATCATTTTTGATTGAGGTTATGAAAGCACCAATACTTTTTGGAAATGGATGCTAAACTCTCACATTATAGACAAACCTCAAGTTGAAGAATTAATTGATCATAATCGTAATGCTGTTTTGTGTATGTATATATTATATATATATATATATATATATATATATATATATATATATATATATATATATATATAATATGGGTCTACTTCACTTCACTGAAAGCTCATTTGACTGAAACTCATTTCGTTGAAAGGTATATTATAGTGTGATCTTGGAGTTAAATGTAGTTAGTCAAGTGTTTTTGTGTGTTTTACATTATGTAGGAGATGTTCGACATTTCAAAATGTCGATCATATGGTCTCTTCCTTAAGAAAGTCGGCATTTTGGAATGCCAAACATTTGAAGTAGATATATATATATATATATATATATATATATATATATATATATATATAGTCAGAACATCAAAGTATTAAAACTTCCTATGTTCTGATATCGAACAATATTCAGTGAATGCTAAGAATAGTGAAGCTGCGGATCAGCAAATTCTTTCCTCAGGAAAGAATTCAGTTGTCCGTTTCTGTGGCTTCACTATTCTTAGCGCTGTGGTGGAAAGTTAGTGGTTGGGTTCAGGTAAGTGTGCGATTGTTTGAACGTTAGGGTTAGGGCAGGTTAATTGAGTTAGGGTTAGGGTGCGGGTTAGGCATGTATGCGATAGTGACAGACTTTAGGGTTAGGAGTGGTTTAAGTGAGTTAGTGTTAGGGGGCGGGTTAGGTGAGTGTGCGATAGTGACGGACCTTAGGGTTAGGGTTTGGGTTAAAGTAAGTGGGTAGATAGTAGTGTATGTTTAGTTTAGTGTAGCGTTAGATGTAGGAATTTAAGTAAATGTGTGTGGTTGCTGTTTGTTACATGTGCTTGTGTTGTGTGTATGTGTTTCGGAGCAGCAAATTTTTTACATGGGAAAAAATTTGCTGTTCTGAATGTTCGATAATTTCATATTTAGATCTTTTGGGGCCGATGAAATAGCAATTGCTATTTTCATTTTTCGATAACATGATAAAAACACTATATATATGTATATATATATATATATATATATATATATATATATATATATATATATATCTATATATATATATATATATATATATATATATATATATATATATATATATATATAGATATATCTATGGGATCTGGACACATGCTCGACTAGCATATGTCCGAATCATAAAACATTGAACACACTTGCACGAAAGTGCTTAACATCGACAAGCGCTTCCGTGTATGTGTGCCCGTTTTGTAGCTCGGACTACAGTGTGGGTAAGGGAAAATTCCATTTTCCCCACTGCAGTGCGATCTCGGAGTGAGAATAATAAAGTGGGGGGTGTGGGGGGTGCAGGGGGGGCAAAGCCCCCCTGCAGAAATGTAGATTTTTTTTTTTTTTTGAACTACACATACACAGAAGTGCTTTTCGATGTTAAGCGCTTTTGTGTATGTGTGTTCGATGTTTTGTGATTCGGACATATGCTAGTTGAGCATGTTTCCTAGACCCATATACATATATATATATATATATATATATATATATATATATATATATATTACCCCATCCCAAAATGAAACTGAATACAGTTCAGGTTTCACTTAACAATGAACTGAAAGCCTTATTACTTAACCAAGCAATTAATCACAAGAATTTTAAAGTAAGTATCAAGAGAGATTTTATAAATTAGACTGAAATCTTTGAAATTCACAAAATGGTAAATTCCAGTAAGAAGATGTTTCAGAAATGTTATAGGTAGAGTATAGCCCAATATATCTGCTATTGCCTGCCCTTTATAAAAATCTGACAACATAATTCCCTTCCTGCCTCTACCCATTCATAGGCTATTGACAATAAGCACATAAGTATCATTTTGTAAAGTTTCCCCCATTAAAACTACTCACCAGGCTAAAAGAACATTTATATAATTGCTTAATACTGGGTGCATTTATACTAATTGCACTGATTTTAATGTCAAAGTAGTGATTTTTTTACTATAACTAGTTTACAGTTCTTGCTGGTGGCATAAGAAGATTTCCAGACTAGTTTGTTTTGTATCAAAATTTAAATACTTGGTAGTAAGTTCAATCAAACATTATTCTAAAGCTGAACTCCAAGCAGTTATAGTTACCCCTGCCTCCAGAGTCATTCCTGCTGGTATCATGGACCAGTACATCACACCTCTCCAAGGCCATCACAATACACATAATCCATCATATGCTGATGTTCTAAAGATTAACTTGCCTAAAACCTAATAGGGCTCCAAAACACAACACAGGCACAAAGCATATTCAACATATTCAGCCTTCCTCATCAAATAGCAAAAGGAGGCTCAAAGTCACAGATGCTGAGTCTATAAGGCAGGCATTGACCCGACCAAACATTCATGTTATAGGTGACTTCATTGTAAGACATGCAGATGTGCCTCTTACCAAGGAATGATTGTTAGTTGCTTGTCAGTCCAAGGATCCATCAGATCATGCACGTACTCAAGGCTTAAAAAAAAATACCAGCATGACTCTGTCATAGTTCATGCCAGTGTCAATGAAGTAAGGTGTACCTCCCTGGATTATATGTAGAGAGACATGATGGAGCTCTCAGATTATGTATTCAAGGCAGGCATGTGTCTGGCATTGAGTAGCATTCTGCTTTCTCCAAGGATGTTGCTATAATATGAGCAAAAAATAATTCACTTCAATAATTGGCTTAATTTTTGCTGTCAGTCAAAAGGGGTCAAGTATTTGTCAGCCTGGGAGGATATGACTGACAGACCATGCTGCTTTGCAAGGGTGACCTGCATCAATCCCCTTTAGGATTTTGATTATTGCCAAAGACATTGTCCACCCCATAGTGCATTTTTAGGAATGCCAACCTGATAAACCCAGCAACATAATAAAACAAGCAAAGGAAATTGCAAAGGTGTTACTGGTCAATGATAGGATTCTAAATGAGAAACTCCACTCCCTACAAGCTGCTTGTCACCCTGGAAGACATTAACACCTGTGTAGTTATTGGGACATGTTTTAATATAGCAGACAGCACTCTGGCTGTGCAAGGCTATAATACATTGCACATGTTTAGACCAGCTCCTGTGCAAGAGGGGAAAAAAGGTGGAGGCGTATTAGTCTATATTCAAAAGAGACTCACATTAAGGCTGGTAAAGCAGCTTGATGCACTAGAGCTTCTTCACATTGAAATAACAATCAGAAAGGTCCCATACCATATAGCAGCTAGCTATAGAACTCCATCAATGACAAAAGAAAGCCACAATGCCTATATACAGAAATAAGAACCACTCAGTATTAAACCCAGTACCATTTTCCTAGGTGATCTAAACTATCCAGTTACAGACTGGGAATGACAGAACTACAAAAATAAAATTGCCACTAATTCTAAGGACAACTACAAAGCATTCTATAGCTATGTCAAGAATCTCAGTGGCAACACACAGATCTGCTCTGAGTTACAGCACAAAGGCACGAAAATTACAGAACCAACTGATATTGCCAACATCCTGGCAGATAAGTTCAGCACTAACTTTACCCCCCTCACCCCCTATAGGGCCCATATCTATACAGGAAGAATGCAGAGTCCCTGTAATCACAATTAGGCAGATAAAAGCTGCACTCTCTAAAGCCAAAAACACAGCATCCATGGGACTGGTCAACATCCCAGGCTGCATTTTACATGAAGTTCAGAACAAACTGGCTCCCCACTTAAGCCCCATGTTCAATAATAGCCTCGCATCAGGCTTTGTGCCCACTGAATGGCACACAACAACAGTTATCCCACTCCACAAAGGGGGAGCCACCACTGATCCTGGGAACTATTGACCTATTAGCCTGACGAGCCTGGTCTGCAAGGCATGGAACGTATCATCATGGAACTCATAAACAAAGACAATGGTAACCTCCAAACTCTGGATCCCACCCAGTTCAGATTTGTGAAAGGCAGATCATGCCTCCTGAACCTGATCGACTTCTTTGAGACAGTCACCAAAGCCATAGATGAGGGTAAGGTGGTTCACACAGCCTATCTTGACCTCACCAAGGCTTTAGACACCATCCCTCATTCTGGAATTATAGCTAAACACACTAAACTAGATATAAATCCCTACATCACAAGATGGGTTGCCAAATGGCTCACTGACAGAACCCACACTGTAAAAGTTGCAGACTCCAAATCTGACCTCAAAGCAGTGACAAGTGGAGTACCACAGGGTTCCATCCTGGGACCTCTCCTGTTTGGTGTCTACTTCTCTGAAGTACAGGGTAACACAGAAGGCCTCTGGCTAACAAAGTTCACAGATGACTGCAAACTAGGAGCCATAGTCAAGTCCCCAAATGATGTGGACATCCTACAGAAGGGCCTCGCTGAGATAGATGCCTGGTGTCAGAGCCATGGCCTCAAGCTCAATGCCAAAAAGTGCAGTGTCATCCCCTTTTGTAAAAACTCTGTACCCATGAACTACCACATAGGCAGCAATCTACTTAACACCGAATGTGTGATAAGAGACCTTGTTACCCAGGTGGACAGTAGTCTCTCGTTTGATAGTCACATCACCACAGTAGTCAGGAAGTCCTTCTATGTGGTACACCTCATCATAAAAGGGTTCTCATCCAGGAAAAAAGAGGTCATTGTTCCCCTCTACTCGACACTCATTAGACCCATTACAGAGTACAACACCCCTTTTGGAATGTACCTCACAGGACATCTGCAGCAGCTGGAAATGCCACAGAAGTACCTCACAAAGAGGATTACTGGCTTCAAACAAATGCCCTACACTGACCGCCTCAAAAAACTCCAGCTTTACTCCGTAGCATATCGCCTACTCCGAGGTGATCTCTGCCTAACATATAAAGCTATGTCAAACCCAGAGCTGTTGGATATGCTACACCTAAAGAAATCCCAATCCCTCCGAGCTACATGCTCTAGTGACGTAAACCTTGTCACCGCAATAAACAGGACATGCTGGTGGGATAGATTCCTGTCCCAGAGGCTTGCTTTACTCTGGAACAGGCTACCCATCTATGTCAAGCAAAGTTCTTCATTAGCACTCTTCAAGAAAAATCTTGATGAGTGGATGGGAAATAGGAAATACACCCCGGGGATCACTTCTGTGTCTCTGCTCGACAGTGGCACAGGAAAATAACTTTCTTGGGTGGCGTAAGCCAGGGAACCTTGTTGGCTAGGCTTACATAGACCCTTGGGCCAATAGCTTAGTATCTTCCTATGAACCTATGAACCTATGAACCCATCACTACCATTAGTGCACAAGCCAGAGATTCCTGGACTTTGTCAATTTAAATGCCCTGGAACAATTAGTCAGAGTGCAAACTGTGGGGAATAATATCTTGGATGTTGTCTGCACTAATATGGGAGCATCTTGCACAATCCCTTGTATATCTTTATCAATTGTTAGGCCTGATCATAAAGCAGTCTCCTATCAAATAAAACTGAAACCAAAGATCCCTTCCACCCAAGGTACCTTTAGAAATTTCTTTAAGACAAACTATCTACTCCTAAGTGATACATTGGCAAGCTTCAAATCTCCACCAAATTCAGTTAACTCAACTGAATATGCAGAAATGTACACCACCACACTATACCAGCATGTAACAGCTGTACAGATGCAGCTGCACCCCATAGGAACAAGTGCAGGGCAAACCCCTAGAATAACCCTACATGGTGGAACCATAATATCAACAAACTTTATAATAAAAGGAAAAGAATTTTGACCAGAAATAATAACATTAATTCCCAGAATGTCAGAGCCCTTTTTACTGCAATAAACAAACAACTCAGGAGCTTAATAAAATACACGGAAGCCAAGTTTGAGTCTAAAATAACTACCCAAGCCAAAGACAATCACAAGGCATTTTTTAATTATGTTTGTAATATCAAAAGCAAAACACAGCAATGAGCTGAGCTGATTGTGAATGGCATTACCTACATTGAGGGTGAAGATATAGTGAACCTGCAGACTGACAAATTTAGCTCTAACTTTATCCCTCTCTCCTCTTTGTCTGTCCATCAAGATATACCTGAAACTGCCTCACCTCGAGTTATCACAGAAGATAAAGTCTTAAAAGTGCTATCAAAAGCTAAAAATACTGCATTGATGGGTTCTGACAATATCCTCGGATGCATCTTAAATAGCATGAAGCATGATTTAGCTACATTCCTAACAACATTGTTCAATCTCAGCCTTCATACAGGTTTTGTACCAAGTGAATGGAGAACAGTTGCAATCCTTCCCAAAGACCCTGGCAATTACAAACCCATAAATTTGACCAGCTTCATATGCAAAGGTATGGAAAGAATTAATCAATTAGGAAATAAAGAACCTCCGAATACTATAGCTGCCTCAGTTTGGATTTGTTAAGGGCAGGTCATGCTTTCTCATATTGGTGGATTTTTCTGAAAAGGTCATCAAAGCAATGGATGAATACAAAATAGTATGGACAGCTTAGCTCGATCTGGCCAAAGCTTTTGACACAATTCCCCATTAAGGCATAGTAGAAAAGCTAAATAAACTGGAAATAAACCTGTATGTCACCCAGTGGCTTGGCAGCTGACTCATTGATAGGACACAGATCAACAAAATATGGGACGTTACCCCTGCAAAGAGACTAGTCTCCAGTTGAGTCCCCCAGGGTTCTGTGCTGGGACCTCTCCTGTTTTCTGAAGAAAAAGCCAATTCCAAAGGGCTATGGTTGACTAATGACTGCAAGCTAGAAGCAGTCATTGCATCCCCAAATGAAATAGCCATCCTGCAGGAAATATAAATGGTGTCAAAATCATGATATGAAAATAAATGCCATAAAATGCATTAATACATCCTTTAGGAAGTTATCTAACCCAGGAAACTACCACATTGACAGTACGTCCCTAAGAGATGACACAGTTGTTTGAGATTTGGGAACATATGTGCACATTAAGCTAAATTATGGCCACCATGTGTCCATTGTTAGAAGAAATTGCTCGGCTTATAAACAAAGGGATTGTGTCTAGATCTAGGGATGTCATTGTCCCTCATTCCTCAGCCCTCATTAGGACAGTCATTGACTATAATGCTGCTTTTGGCATGTATCTTTCCAGACACATGGAACAATGGGAATGTCAACAGAAATACCTTACTAAAAAGATACAAGGCCTAAACAATTCAAAGCCCTGTCAATATGCTTGGTATCCTACAGACTGCTAAGAGGTGACATATATCTAGTATGCAAGACATCCACTGACTCAAGACTGATGGATTTGATGCACGTTAGCAAATCAAATGGCAGCAGAAATACTTGGTCTAGGGAAATTATCCTGTTTTGCATCATCAACAGAACAGTTTGAAGTGACAGGTATATCCTGCAATGGATAGCTTTGCTCTGGAACAGAGTCCCACTCCATGTAAAACAAACCTCATCCCTGTCCATATTCAAGAGCAACTTGGATCTATGGATGGAAAACAGAAAATTTACCCATAAATGGTCCCCTGCTTTACTAATGGATAGAGGCAGGTCCTAAATGTTTTACGCCATGCATTGATACCCTCAAATTATGTATGGTATGATCCCATTTATTATCATTAAGAGTAATATACAATTATCAACCATAGGATGGGTAAAGTCAATCTATCACTGATTAATAGGTTAATTTAAATGCCAAAACAGAAACTGGCTAGGCTCAAAATGGCCCACAAGGGTAGCTAGATTAATACGAACCTACGAACACATATGGAAGCAAGGAAGCAAGAAGGAAAGCAAGATAATAGAAAACATATACATGAATAAAATGATACTTTAAGTGACCATGAGGGTGAAAGTAATGGAAAAAACAACATACCTATGTTTACATATTCTTTACATGTGATTGTCATGTTTCTAATCTAGAAGACACATGTAACAACCCAACAACACTAAATAATGAGCACAATACTGACTCTGTCATTACTGCGTTAATGTCATATAGTTCCACAATATGTCCTCTGCTTTCTAGTGAGTCAGTCACTGTTTCACTGATTGCCATACCAGATGAAATGCATTGCATCTAAAAAAAACTCCAGGTATACTCTGTCACATATCGTCTACTCAGAGGCGATCTCTGCTTAACATGCAAGGCCATGTCAAACCCAGAGCTTCTGGACATGCTACACTTAAAGAAATCCCAATCCCTCAGAGCCACATGCTCCAGGGATCTAAACCTTGTCATCGCAATGAACAAAACATGCTGGAGGGATAGGTTCCTGACTCAGAGATTCCACACACTTTGGAGTAGACTGCCCATACATGTCAAGCAGAGCGCCTCTTTGGCCTTCTTCAAAAGGAACCTTGACGATTGGATGGGAGATAGGAATTTCTCCCCAGGGATCACATCAGTTGCCCTGCTAGACAGAGGTCCAGGGAAGTAAATATTGTGTGAAGAAATAGCCAGGGAATTGTTATAGCTAGGCTTGTATAGGCTTTAGGGCTGATAGCCTAGTACCAACCTATGAACCTATGAACCTATGAATTATTGAGAAGATTAACTATCTAGCAATGTGTGTTAAAAATATCACTGTCACACTGGAAGTGACACAAGGTCACAAGCTGAGCAGACATCAGAAATGAAGTTAAGTTAGGTTAAACATATTATTTGAGAATTCAGTGAATCATGCAATAAAGGCCAGCAAGATGTGTTAAAAAATACTGTGCATGAATCAATTTTTAGGACATTCAGTCAGGCCCTGTAGGTGGAACATTTGCTTGATATTCCATAAGCTTGGGATAGTGGTGTTGGCATGGAAGATAAACAATTGCTACTTAAATCTGACCTATTCAGAGGGATTGCCGATACAGAGCTCTTGTTCAGAAGGCAGATATAATAAGAAACCAAGATCTGTCAGAGTAAAGTTTTCATGACTGATAGAGCAAGACAGTATTTTTTTTTTTTTTTTTGCCATTTGAGTAAATGTATTCAGCTTGATGAAATGATGTTAATGATGTATGTAAATTGACCAGATGAAGTGTTTTGCCAGAGATCTTTTATTGTAACAAGAAAGGTACTATGCAGCAAAAACATAAGCTCTAATTTCATGCTTGCTGCAGAATTAATAGTAATATGAAAAGGAAGGCCACTCATTTTAGTACAGATGAAGAAAATAAGAATGAATTGTCTAAATGTATGCTAGTCCTTTCTGAATAAGTCACATTTGGACGTTTGCTTTTGGGCATTTCTGTTTTTCCTAAATGCATATTTCTTTTTCTTTCTTTTTCTTCATGATTGTATGAATCTCTTCTGATTCTATGTTAGTCTTTTACTTCATTACTAAGTAACCAAGACATTGAAAAGACTCACTGACTAGGTGTGTTTTTCCAAGGTATAATATAATTTGTTTTTTTTGGCTGAATAAACGATCAAAACAAATACAGTATCTCTTTCCTTAAATGTGAATGGGGTATATATTATTTCAAAACAAAAAAATTTATTATAGCAATAACTCACTGCTAGGTGTAGGTAATACTGGATTTACCCAGAGTTGGTGTGGTTTGATCATGAGGGAGAAACTCAAGTGACCAAACAAAGCCAACCATGGGTAACTCTATCATTACCCACACCCAGCCATGGGTTATTGCTATTATACAATAACATTATTTAAGGAAAAAAGTTACTTGCTTTTCTTAAATAATGTCCTTGTATAATGGTGCCATGCTGCTCTTCATGTTTTTTTACAAGTATCCTGGGGCTTTCTATAGGCATTGCGCATGTGTATGTGACTTTCATTCCCACAGTTATGCAGTACATCTGTTCTGTGTAAAGGAAGCAATGGGAAAAGGAAGATCTCCATTGTTTTGTTTTTTAATTTAAAAGAAGAAATTGGGTGACTTTCAACATACGGGAAAGACGTGACAGAGAAAATAAAAGAATAATCAGTTACCTGATTATCCTTTTATTTTTCTCTGTCCCATCTGTCTCATTCTTTTGAAGTCTCCATTTTTTAAAGTTTATTTAAAAAAAAAATAAAAATAAAAAATAGAGTTTTTGTAGCATATATTAATAGAAGAAAGTCCAGGCAGCCGGATTTTTTTCCATTGGTAAATGCTCGATTTACAACAAGCACGCTGGTTGGGTTGACCATTCGGTGTGCTCGTTTTGGAATGTTAATTGCCAATCATTGTATAATTAGATTTATAGAACAAGAAAAGAGTACATGTTTGTTAAGGAAACACATTTAGAAGATAAACAGATTGAACTGAAAATAAATATATATATATATATATATATATGGATTATTCAAATAATTAGAAACAATGCTGCAAAAATTCATGAGACATTGTAATTGTTGAATTCTCTTAACATAACATCTTTAGGTTATAGTAATTGACAAGTAATAATTGGTTCTGAATATGCCACATTCATTGAATATGAGCTAGTTTAAGTAGTTTACCTGCAGGATTGGAAGGCAAACATTGATGTGATATATGCCAAACTCATAATCCATCTGGAAAACAGTATTCATATATGAAATTTGTAGCTCAGTTATGTTTACCTATAGATTTGTTTCCTGTTTTATCAGGTAGAGTGTATAGCATGTATATTTTTATCTTGTGTAGTATCTGTATTCATATCATTTCATTAGCTCTTGACTATAGATAAGTAAGTAATTGTAAATACATGAGAAAGATGTACTCACATTTGAGATGCTACTGGTCAGTTTCTTGATACAATTAAAATAAGATCAAATAAAGATCATTAGAAAATAAGAACTTGGGATACCCATTTGGTTAAATGAGATGCCTTCAAAGAGACATTACTGAGTTATATGCAGACGTATGTTATAATTAAAAATAGCATTATATGAAGCTAGATTAAATCCTATATAAGCAGATGTTGGTAAGCAAATGAATTTTTATCCAATATGATAACTATTTACAGAGCTTGAAGGCTAAGCCTTTAGAAAAGAATATTCTTCTGCAACAGATTCAGACTAAGAAAGCAAGGCAATTTAAAAAAAATAGAGATTTCAGTTTTTGATAAAGTGGGGAAAAAACTAACATACCAGGTTTGGTCTAAATATTTTGGAGCTATATATATAATGCCAACTTATATTAATGATAAGTGGGGAAATTGGTCCTCAGATTCTTATTTCAGTCATGAAGGGATATGAAGACATTTTCAACATTTATATGATGAGAAATGGTTATTCAATTCAGTAATACTTCAGTGGTGGTTGAAAGACATACCCAATTAAATTTGCCTTAAACCAAGTTTTAATCTTACATTGAAAACATATTCAATAGATAATTACTGCACTCACAATTAGTAAAGCTCCTGATGATCTTGTTGCCTATATTATTGAATTTTATAAGATGTTCCTTGATGTCCTAAGTACTCATCCATAATATATATCCCAGTACATTGCAATTCTGTGGAAGAATATACCCAAGTCAATGAAAGTGACTGAGGTAGCAGTGATATGTAAATAGCGGAAGAAAGGAAATAAATCAAAGCATTTTAGACTTCCCCCAGGATTCAATAACATCTGCACTAAGTGTACACCGTTCTGAGTGAACAGACAACACAGATATAACTCACACCTTCCTCCTAATTTTAATTTTCTTACTGTTATTCTTGCAGTTTTAAATACTGACAGGGATTCGTAATGGTTACCACAAAGTTTAAACTACATGTACACCTAGTTTAATCTTTCTGAGTGACTAGAAAGCACAAAAAAATGTACTAAGAATGTTCTTGAATACATATTGTGTGCACTTAGTGTAGACTTTATTGAATATCTTCTTTCCTTCTGTTCTGCATTTAGATTACAGTAACTTAGCTAAAGCAATAAATAAATCCATAGTTGATTATTTTAAAAATATTGCTCTCAGCCAAATATGCATTGTGTCCAGGGTGACTAATGTATAACACTAATAAATATTTATAAGACATCATATTATTTATAGAATATACAACACATTTTTACTTTAACAACTATTGCTAAATGTGGTTTGCCTAAAGTATTTGGCTTCATGAATTGTAATTGTATCTTTCAGGTTTTGAATCCAATGATACAAAAGTTACCTACATGTTCATGGAATGCCAAACAGCACAGAATAGGTGAGACAGTGCATTAATGGATGGGAACACATTTTTCATAAACCTATAATTTGGTTGTTGGAATTTTTAAGACTAGGCACGGTAACATGGTTTAGATTGTTACTTGCCATAAAATCCAAAATAATTGTTTTAAAGAAATGGAAAAAACATTTTTTCTTTCTCTGTTTTTTTTCCAAGTTGTGGTTAGCACTGTTTAATATATTTATTCTGTATGGTATGTATAAAAACTTAATAAAAATAATAAACACTTAATGAAATAGTTGTATTGCTTATCACCAGGGTTCAACTAGATAATGCCATTGGTTAATAGTTTAAAATTAACTATGACCAGTTATTTAGGGATTTTTTTTAATTAGCCTTGAAGCAATGTGACAGCAAAGAGTGTGCAAGGGTATTGCTTTATAGACTGCCAAAGTAAATGACTAGATATGTACTCCACTGCAAGTCCAAGGTAACTTGAATTGTATTGATATTGTTTGCTTTATGTTCTTATTGCTGCCCATTACTACACAGAGAAAATAATAAGTTGGTTATTTTTACTTGCTAAGGAAGTTAAGCAGAAATGATCCTAAGAAATGATGCATGTTGCACCTTTTTGTGTGCTCTGCCATGTCTTTTTCAAGACATTGGGAACTGCCCTGTACAAGTGAATCTAAGCCTTGTACAATTTCTACAGTCCTGTGAGAAGTTTGGATGGATTACTGAAAAGTCTGCTTTTATTTTTATTATTAATTTGTGTGCCTAATGAATTATACACATAATTAATCTCAAATAATCCCATTTTTATTACAAACTAAAGCAAAATCAACTGAAGAATATTTCATTAAACAGAAGATTTTATGCAAGGAAAGCATGTGTATTTTTAAATATTGTACTCTGATAACTAAGGGGATAAATAGGGAAGTTAATTTAAATATTTGACTCAAAGATTTTATTGTTTTATTGATTAATATCTTCATTGATTATTCATCTATTGTATAAGTACATTTTTTATTGTGACATCACTTCCTCAGAAGATTGTTTAGCTGAGGGATTAGAAGTGATTTTATGGCTGAAGAAAAAAGGCTGCTTTGGATCACATCATAATTTTTGTTTTGTCCTTCATTGTTATCAATGAATAATATTGAAAACTGTCTTGATATCTAGGAATGAAGTCCAAGCTATAAATCAATTTGCTCCTTATGTTCTAACTTACAGCTTTGGGTGACTGACTGGCCTAAAAAAAGTACTGAATAACTTTGACATGGAAATAAGAAAAAATGTTTCATGCTTATCAAAGGACATATAAATATGAGTGTATACCAAGTTTATATATGCCTCACCCTCCACCAAAATTGACTAGAAGTATAGATCTGCTATCATGGGACTATACATATATATATATATATATATATATATATATATATATATATATATATATATATATCTTCTTCTTCTTTTTCTTTCAGCTGCTCCCATTAGGGGTCACCACAGCGGATCATCTGTTTACATTTCTTCCTGTCTTCTCCATCTTGCTCTGTCACACCAACCACCTGCATGTCCTCATAAACATTATCTTAGGCCTTCCACTTTTCTTCTTACTTGATAGCTCCATCCTTAGCATCCTTCTCCTAATATATCCAGCATCCCTCCTCAGCACATGTCCAAACCAATGCAATCTCATGTCTCTGGCATTGTCTCCAAACCGTCCAACTTGAACTGACCCTTTAATATACTTATTTCTAATCCTGTCTATCCTCATCACACCCACCCCAGTGCAAATCTTAACATCTTTAACTCTGCCACCTCCAGCACTGATTCCTTTCTTTTCGTCAGTGTGACTGTCTCCAACCCATATAACATAGCTGGTCTCACTACCATCTTGTAGATATTCTCTTTCACTCGTACTGGTACCCGTCTGTCACAAATCACCCTTGACACCCTTCTCCCACCACTCCACTCTGCCTGCACACTCTTCTTCACCTCTCTTCCTCACTCACTATTACTCTGAGCTGTTGATCCCAAGTACTTAAACTCATCCACCTTTACCAACTCTACTCCCTGCTTCCTCACCATTCCTCTGTCCTTCCTCTCATTCACACATGTATAGTCTTTCTTAGTCCTGCTCATTCCTCTCCTCTCGAGCATATCTCCACATCTCCAGGGTCTCCTCCACCTGTTCCCTACTCTCACTATAAATCACAATGTTGTCTGCAAACATCATAGTCCACTGGGACTCCTGTCTGATCTTGTCTGTCAAGCTATCCATCACCATTGCAAATAAGAAAGGGCTCAGAGCTGATCCTTGATATAATCCCACCTCTACCTTGAATGCATCTGTCACTCCTGCCACAGATCTCACCACTGTCACACTGTCCTTGTACATATCCTGTACCATTCTTACGTACTTCTTTGACACTCCCAATTTCATCATACATCAGCACAACTCCTCTCTAGGTACCCAGTCATATGCTTTTTCTATGTCTACAAAGACACAATGCAACTCCTTCTAATCTTCTCTATAATTCTGCATTGACATCCTCAGAGCAAACATTGCATCCATAGTGCTCTTTCCTGGCATGAAACCATACTGCTGCTCACAAATCATCACCTCCCTTCTTAACCTAGCTTCCAGTACTCTTTTCCATAACTTCATGCAGTGGCTGACCAATTTTATCCCTCTGTAATTACTACAGCTCTTCACATCACCCTTATTCTTAAAAATCAGTACCAATACACTTCTCCACTCCTCAGGCATCCTCTCCCTTTCCAAGATTCCATTAAACAGTCTGGTTAAAGACCCCACTGCCATCTCTCCTAAACACCTCCATGCAGTATGTCATCTGGACCAACAGTCTTCCCATTCTTCAGTCTCTTCATTGCTGTCCTTTCTTCCTCCTTGATAACATGTTGCACTACCTGATTCACTATCTCCACATCATCCAACCTTCTTTGTCCAACCTCTTCAGAGATATGAGGGTAAGTCTAAGATGACATCTTTGCTTAGTTTGGCAAAAGCATTTCAGAATAAATTAGAAATGGAAATCAAAACAGAAGTAGACAAAAGACAGATTGCAACTGAATCTGTCAAAAAATCAAATGAAAGTATATAAGAAAAGGATCAGACAAGAAAAAGTCCACGGGTATAGAGACAAGTATAAAGATCTCCTGGAGCAACATCATGTTGACCATGACTTGACATAGGAATGGTTAAGGAAAGGTGAATTGAAACCAAAAGATGAAAGGCTAATTAAGCCAGCTTAGGAGATTGGACTACTTACACGTTGGTTCCACCTCCATTGAAAATGTAAGAGAAAAAGATGCAGGTTCTGTAAAATGCAACAGGAAACAGTGCATATCTTGTTACGTTGCGTGATGCACATATGGCACAGAGCCTACATACTATGATAAACAATAATGTGGCAAGACAGTTATATTGGAGATTCTGCAAATGCTACAATATAGAACTAGTTAAGAATTATTAGAAACATAAACCAGAATGCATTATAAAGAATGATGATGTTTATATTATATTACATTGGATCACTCACTACCAGCAGTTCAAAAAACACATGCAAGAAAAATACTCCATAAAAAAGATGCAGGTAAACTATTATCTGCTAGGTTATTCAAACTTTATTCTAATAGTATGTGACAACGAAAGGCCTTAGCAGATTTTCTGTTCCTTCAGACTACCCAGATTTTCAATTTATAAACCACTGGCATTATTAGCACCTTCTCTATGATCTCTGTTTTATCTGAGGTGAAACAGTTTGAATCATGTCTTCAGAAGTTAAAGAAGTAAAAAAATATATAAGATAAGTAAATATTCAGACAAATGTAATCTGTCAGATCCATAATCATATCAACAATTGAAGAACCAATTTTATTTTTTTTTTACCTTTTATTTATTTAGCCTTTTCTGATTAGGTTAGTCCCACAAGGGTATTAGCCTCTTTTCAGGAGAGAAACTTCCCAAATTCCTTTTGATAGGTGCCATAAGATCTTTTACATCCACATGAGCTACCACCAAGTCAAGAAGATGGAGCCTCTGTTTGAATATGCATAAAACATGCATGCTGTGCACAAATGCAGTCTGATGTGAAAACCACACTCGGCCATCTCCAGTAATGTAAACATTAAAACCTACTCCAAAAGAAAAGCATTCTATGCAGAACAGTGCCATCTGACAGCTTAAATCAGTTATTAATAGTGCATTGTACTGACTCACTCAGAATACACAGAATGACATGTACAGGAAGATTTCAGGAGTGAGGCTGTCAACAGACAGACAGCGTTTCCCATGGATAAAAGTCACAGCATACTTATTTCAGTTGAATTTCCAGGCAGTATAGTCAGTCACAAAGAATACATTTCCTTGGAAATGTTTTGTTTTAGAAGCTAGGATGCTGTTTCACTGGTTTGTTTAAGAACTTTTAGTGTACCTGTATTCTAAGGAAAATAAAAGCCAAGAAGCTTCTAGTGGAAAAAACAATCCACTGCAAGTTTAAATCTTCTTGTTGTGAGGCAATAATGCTATTCACTGTAACACTGTGCTCCCACCTTCAGCACTACCCAGGTAACATCACAATGGAAGCAGAATATTCCCTGCACTACCCAATGCTATGCTGATGCCACAGCATCAGAGGATTCATAGGAATTACAGGTCAGTTTAGTCTTGTGGCCATCAACACCATCTCAAGTGTTCATCCTCAGGTTGTACTCCATTTCTCAAAGAAGTCTAGGGCAATTATCCCTATGGCAAATGTGAATGCATCAGTCCAATAATCCAAGTTCTGTTGTAAGGATGATAATATAATGCACTGCTTAACCTGCAAGGACAGCTCATTCCAGAGAAACAGAGGTGCTCTATAATGAATCAGTCCCTCCATCATATTCCATTTATCTGCTGGTGAATGTATTGACCTCTGGTACTAGTATTTACTAAGCTATTAGAAATGTGGATATATATGACATCAGGGAGAATAGGGTCTCTTTAGGTGTGGACCATGAGCCACAAATAATTTCTGATGAATCTATAAGATACTGAGTAAAGGGATAGCACCTCTATCCTTTCATGGTAGGCCAGGGTGTTTAAAACTAAAATCCTCTTAGTTAGGAGTCTCTAGGGTTTCTCTAATATTTGATGTGTTGAATGAGGTACATCCCAAAGATGGCATTGTGCTCTATAACTGTTCTCATCATTGCTGAATGTAAGGGAATGTTTGCATCTTTACATCAGGATGACATACCCTGGGCTATTAGTTGTGCTAAGTGGAATAATTCTCTTACTATAATTTCAACTCAGTGATCAAAGTAAAGGAGACTGTCAACTCAGGTATCCAGGTCCCTGACTACATTTTCATTTAGTAGTGGGTATTGTTTTATCTATTGCATATGTTCAGGCTAGGAGATCATTACCAAATGAAACAATACAACACTTTTTCACATTTAATTCCAGCTCATTTTCAGTACACCAGATATTAACAAATGTAAGTTCTTTCCTAAGGGGTAGACGTTGGAGGGGACCATGACAATAGCACCCAGTTTGCAGTCAAATGGAAACTTAGTTAACCAGAGGTCTCAGATCTCCTGAGTCTCAATTTGGAGATCATAGGAGTAAATGCCAAAAAGGAGGAGAGCCAACACAGAGTCCTAAGGGATACCACTAGTTACCTTCATATTTTCAGAAGACACACCTTCTACATAAACTATATGGGTTCTCTTTTAGCCCATTTGAAATGCATCTCACAATGTAATGGTCTACATATAAAGTATTTAGCCTATTTACAATGACCACATGTGGTATGATGTCAAATACTTTGGTTAGGTCAAGACATACTTTGTATATAAAATGACCACTATGAACATTCTATGTAACCCTCTCAAAGAAGTTAATTAGATTTAATAGGCAAGATCTCCCTTTGATGAAGCCAAACTGTTAAGGTTCTAATCTAATTAGATTTTTGATATCATAATTGATGAGATCAGTTGGGATACATCCCATAGCTTTCCAGACCAGGTTTAAAAGGCTGGTGGATCTATAATTACCAGGACTAGTGTTGGAGCCACCCCTGAGGATGGGTATTGCCACTATGGTATGCCATAATTTGGGAGCAAATACAGTGGCTATGCTTAGGTGAAACAAGTTGCAGAGATTTTCATTGAGGGCATGTTTGGTACTGTTTATTAAATATCTAGGTCTGCTGTTAGGAGTAAATATTTTAGGTCTTTGACAGCACTTCTGTAACATGTCCCTTGATGATAATAAAGCATATAACGTATTCTGGTATAAGTGGAGTTTGGATAGATCCTTAGGGGTAAAGTTTGCACTAAATTTGTTTGCTAGCACATTGGCAATGTCATTTATTTCTGAGTGGGTGGCTTCATTTAAGATAAGTTTTGAACATTATTAGTGTTGTTTCTTAGTTTTCTAACATATCTGCAGGGCATGTGGTTATCTTTAGCTTTAAAAGCTAACATATTTATGGGTTGCTTTGCCAGTCCTAATAGCATTTTCATTTCACTAGCAATACTTTTATAGTATTCTTTTTATGAGTAGTTTTAGATCTGCTGAATACTTTTTTCTCTTGTCCTAAGATTTATTTATTTTGGTAGGTAGTTTGTGTAGATCAGAGTGTATGTATGTACTTTTAAGAAGCATTTCCTGATGTAGGTACATGCATATAAATACTGACCATGTGCAGGCAGTAGTGCCAGTTTGAGAGAACAGCCAGAGTGTTAACATGTATGAGTGCAGTAGT
Source organism: Protopterus annectens (assembly GCF_019279795.1). Taxonomy (NCBI): domain Eukaryota; kingdom Metazoa; phylum Chordata; order Ceratodontiformes; family Protopteridae; genus Protopterus; species Protopterus annectens. The sequence continues at coordinate 1,646,539,843 of NC_056739.1, read as the reverse complement.
CAGTCAGTTTATTATGTTTATTTAAGTTGCAAAGCCTCATTTCTGATGTGTTTGTGTATAATAAAGCTGCTTGAACAGAACCCACGAATGTTCGTCTGCTTTATCCTTACCAGATGAGTGGCATAGTGTCAGAATCAGGATCACTAAAGCTACTTATTCTGAGTTGCAGAGTTGAAGGTGAAAGCAAACCAAGCAGGTTGAGTGAAACAGACCACAGATAAAGAAAACTGCACTAACGACCTATTTGGCAAAGAAAATGAAATGGCGAATTTATAAGGCAGAACACGCATTATTAATCAAATGAGTAGCCCAAAGTGTATTATTAAGCAAACGAAAGGCACAAAACTACATTATTAATTAAACAAAATGTTCAAGACCACAATATTTGATAAAACTAACAAAACTATTCATAAGGGGCTCAGAATTATCTTTGGTTTGCATAATGAGCATGTATAAAGTAAAATAAGCACAAGAAAAACATATTGAGCATGATAAGAGATTAAAAAGGCATAACAAGTACAATAAAAGGGCAAATTAAGCTCAAAGAGTAAGGCAACCACATGTTTTTTAGTAAAATACTGTGTTTGGGTACAAACTACTATTTCACATTGACCGAAGCCATTCAAAGCATAACTAGAGTTGTTCGAAGTATCTAGATCCATAATCATATCAACAATTGGAGAACCAATTTTATTTTTTTTTTACCTTTTATTTATTTAGCCTTTTCTGATTAGGTTAGTCCCACAAGGGTATTAGCCTCTTTTCAGGAGAGAAACTTCCCAAATTCCTTTTGATAGGTGCCATAAGATCTTTTACATCCACATGAGCTACCACCAAGTCAAGAAGATGGAGCCTCTGTTTGAATATGCATAAAACATGCATGCTGTGCACAAATGCAGTCTGATGTGAAAACCACACTCAGCCATCTCCAGCAATGTAAAACTTAAAACCTACTCCAAAAGAAAAGCATTCTATGCAGAACAGTGCCATCTGACAGCTTAAATCAGTTATTAATAGTGCATTGTACTGACTCACTCAGAATACACAGAATGACATGTACAGGAAGATTTCAGGAGTGAGGCTGTCAACAGACAGACAGCGTTTCCCATGGATAAAAGTCACAACATACTTATTTCAGTTGAATTTCCAGGCAGTATAGTCAGTCACAAAGAATACATTTCCTTGGAAATGTTTTGTTTTAGAAGCTAGGATGCTGTTTCACTGGCTTGTTTAAGACCTTTTAGTGTACCTGTATTCTAAGGAAAATAAAAGCCAAGAAGCTTCTAGTGGAAAAAACAATCCACTGCAAGTTTAAATCTTCTTGTTGTGAGGCAATAATGCTATTCACTGTAACACTGTGCTCCCACCTTCAGCACTACCCAGGTAACATCACAATGGAAGCAGAATATTCCCTGCACTACCCAATGCTATGCTGATGCCACAGCATAAGAGGATTCATAGGAATTACAGGTCAGTTTAGTCTTGTGGCCATCAACACCATCTCAAGTGTTCATCCTCAGATTGTACTCCATTTCTCAAAGAAGTCTAGGGCAATTATCCCTATGGCAAATGTGAATGCATCAGTCCAATAATCCAAGTTCTGTTGTAAAGATGATAATATAATGCACTGCTTAACCTGCAAGGACAGCTCATTCCAGAGAAACAGAGGTGCTCTATAATGAATCAGTCCCTCCATCATATTCCATTTATCTGCTGGTGAATATATTGACCTCTGGTACTAGTATTTACAAAGCTATTAGAAATGTGGATATATATGACATCAGGGAGAATAGGGTCTCTTTAGGTGTGGACCATGAGCCACAAATAATTTCTGATGAATCTATAAGATACTGAGTAAAGGGATAGCACCTCTATCCTTTCATGGTAGGCCAGGGTGTTTAAAACTAAAATCCTCTTAGTTAGGAGTCTCTAGGGTTACTCTAATATTTGATGTGTTGAATGAGGTACATCCCAAAGATGGCATTGTGCTCTATAACTGTTCTCATCATTGCTGAATGTAAGGGAATGATTGCATCTTTACATCAGGATGACATACCCTGGGCTATTAGTTGTGCTAAGTGGAATAATTCTCTTACTATAATTTCAACTCAGTGATCAAAGTAAAGGAGACTGTCAACTCAGGTATCCAGGTCCCTGACTACATTTTCATTTAGTAGTGGGTATTGTTTTATCTATTGCATATGTTCAGGCTAGGAGATCATTACCAAATGAAACAATACAACACTTTTTCACATTTAATTCCAGCTCATTTTCAGTACACCAGATATTAACAAATGTAAGTTCTTTCCTAAGGGGTAGACGTTGGAGGGGACCATGACAATAGCACCCAGTTTGCAGTCAAATGGAAACTTAGTTAACCAGAGGTCTCAGATCTCCTGAGTCTCAGTTTGGAGATCATAGGAGTAAATGCCAAAAAGGAGGAGAGCCAACACAGAGTCCTAAGGGATACCACTAGTTACCTTCATATTTTCAGAAGACACACCTTCTACATAAACTATATGGGTTCTCTTTTAGCCCATTTGAAATGCATCTCACAATGTAATGGTCTACATATAAAGTATTTAGCCTATTTACAATGACCACATGTGGTATGATGTCAAATACTTTGGTTAGGTCAAGACATACTTTGTATATAAAATGACCACTATGAACATTCTATGTAACCCTCTCAAAGAAGTTAATTAGATTTAATAGGCAAGATCTCCCTTTGATGAAGCCAAACTGTTAAGGTTCTAATCTAATAAGATTTTTGATATCATAATTGATGAGATCAGTTGTGATACATCCCATAGCTTTCCAGACCAGGTTTATAAGGCTGGTGGATCTATAATTACCAGGACTAGTGTTGGAGCCACCCCTGAGGATGGGCATTGCCACTAAGGTATGCCATAATTTGGGAGCAAATACAGTGGCTATGCTTAGGTGAAACAAGTTGCAGAGATTTTCATTGAGGGCATGTTTGGTACTGTTTATTAAATATCTAGGTCTGCTGTTAGGAGTAAATATTTTAGGTCTTTGACAGCACTTCTGTAACATGTCCCTTGATGATAATAAAGCATATAAGGTATTCTGGTATAAGTGGAGTTTGGATAGATCCTTAGGGGTAAAGTTTGCACTAAATTTGTTTGCTAGCACATTGGCAATGTCATTTATATCTGAGTGGGTGGCTTCATTTAAGATAAGTTTTGAACATTATTAGTGTTGTTTCTTAGTTTTCTAACATATCTGCAGGGCATGTGGTTATCTGTAGCTTTAAAAGCTAACATATCTATGGGTTGCTTTGCCAGTCCTAATAGCATTTTCATTTCACTAGCAATACTTTTATAGTATTCTTTTTATGAGTAGTTTTAGATCTGCTGAATACTTTTTTCTCTTGTCCTAAGATTTATTTATTTTGGTAGGTAGTTTGTGTAGATCAGAGTGTATGTATGTACCTTTAATAAGCATTTCCTGATGTAGGTACATGCATATATATACTGACCATCTGCAGGCAGTAGTGCCAGTTTGAGAGAACAGCCAGAGTGTTAATATGTATGAGTGCAGTAGTCAGTCAGTTTATTATGTTTATTTAAGTTTAAGTTGCAAAGCCTCATTTCTGATGTGTTTGTGTATAATAAAGTTGCTTGAACAGAACTCACGAATGTTCGTCTGCTTTATCCTTACCAGATGAGTGACATGGTGTCAGAATCAGGATCACTAAAGCTACTTATTCTGAGTTGCAGAGTTGAAGGTGAAAGCAAACCAAGCAGGTTGAGTGAAATAGACCACAGATAAAGAAAACTGCACTAACGACCTATTTGGCAAAGAAAATGAAATGGCACATTTATAAGGCAGAACACGCATTATTAATCAAATGAGTAGCCCAAAGTGTATTATTAAGCAAACGAAAGGCACAAAACTACGTTATTAATTAAACAAAATGTTCGAGACCACAATATTTGATAAAACTAACAAAACTATTCATAAGGGGCTCAGAATTATCTTTGGTTTGCATAATGAGCATGTATAAAGTAAAATAAGCGCAAGAAAAACATATTGAGCATGATAAGAGATTAAAAAGGCATAACAAGTACAATAAAAGGGCACATTAAGCTCCAAGAGTAAGGCAACCACATGTTTTTTAGTAAAATACTGTGTTTGGGTACAAACTACTATTTCACCTTGACCAAAGCCATTCAAAGCATAACTAGAGTTGTTCGAAGTATCTCAGAATGTGCGAAGTGTTTAAAGAGTGTGTGGTTTATTATGGTGCAATTATTTCAAAGAGTTTCCTGTATGCTAAGTACAGTTATATTGCAAAGTGCACTCAAAGTGCAGCCATTTCGAAAAGTTTCTTGTGCAGTGTGTATTTATTCCCAGAGAGCCACCATTTAGGTTCATAGGTAGGTACAACACAATCTGCCCAAGGGCATTTATAAGCCTAGCCAGAGTGTGTTGGCTTTCACCGCCCCATTGATTAATTAACTAATCCTCTGTCAAGAAGAGCCAATGAAGTGATCCCAGGGGTGTATTTTCTGTTACTCATCCACTCGTCAAGGTTTTTCTTGAAGAGTATTAGTGAGGGGCTCTGCCTGATGTAATTTGGAATTTTGTTCCAAAGCATGGGGAATCTCTGTGACAGGAATCTATCCCTCCAGCATGTTCTATTTATTGTTGTGGAGAGGTTTAGCTCACTAGAGCGCATGGCTCACAGTGACTTGGATTTCTTTAGGTGGAGCATGTCCATCAATTCTGAGTTGGACATGGCCTTGTAAGTCAGACAGAGATCACCTCTGAGTAAGCGATATGCCACTCAGTGCAGGCAGAGTTTTTTTAGTTGGCTGCATAGGACATATGTTTGAGGCCAGTAATCCTCTTGGTGAGGTACTTTTGTGGTCTTTCCAGCTGTTGGAAGTGTCTTGTGAAGTAGATCCCAAATGGGGCATTGTACTCTATGATGGGTGTAATGAGTGACGAGTAGCGGGGAACTATAACCTCTTTATAATTAGATGCAAAACCTTTAGTAATTAGATGGGCCACATAGAAGTATTTCCTAACTACTTTGGCAATATGATTGTCAAAGGAGAGATTACTATATACCTGGGTCCCCAGATCTCTTATTATCTCTTCTGCATTAAGGGGGCTTCCACCTATGTGGTAATTCGTGGGTGTTTTGTTTTTCCCAAACGGGATGACTATGCATTTTTTGGCATTTAGCTTGAGGCTATGACTTTGACACCAGGTGTCCGTCTCAGTAAGGCCCTTTTGGAGGATGTCCATGTCAGCTGGAGAGTCAATTACGGCTCACAGTTTGTATTCATCGGCGAACTTGGTTAGCCATAGTCCTCCTGTGTTTTCCTGTACTTCTGAGAAGTATATGCTGAACAGTAGGGGTCCCAGGACCGAGCCTTGCAGGACACCACTTGTGACTGGTTTAGAGTCGGACCTAGAGCCCGCTATTCTTACCATGTGAGTTCTGTCTGTAAGCCAGTTGGCAACCCATCTCATGACGTAGGGGTTTATGTTCAAGCTGGTGAGTTTTTCTGTAATAATCAAGTGGGGAATGGTGTCGATAGCCTTGGTGAGGTCAAGGTAGGCTGTGTGAACCACCTTTCCCTCGTCTATGGCCTTGGTGGCTTTCTCGAACAAGTCACCCAGGGTTAGTAGGCATGATCTGCCCTTAACAAAGATGAACTGGGTCATGTCAAGTGTTTAGAGGAGTTTCAGAGTTTCAGAGTGTTACTTACACTGTGCAGTTATTTTGTAAAGTACAGCCATATTAAAAGGTTCCTGTGCTGTGTACAGTTTATTTGCAAAGTGCATTCATCTGAAAGTGTTTCTTACTCTGAGCTTCTTCTGGCGTGTACAGTTTATTTGCAAAGTGCAGTTATTTTGAAGTACTTCTTACACTGATAAGGAGTGGTTTCATAAAGTACAATTATTTCAAAGTGTTCTTGTGCTACGGAGACTTATTTGGCAAAGTGCAGTTATTTCAGACTTTGCTGTGCTATTGGGCATAATTACAAGCACTGTCATAAAGTTCTAGCTTATATTTGTGTGTGTATGTTTGTACATGATTTCAAGCACCTTCACTACTGTGTGTTGATATGCCAGAGGCATTTTGCAGACCATCACTGCTTGTGTTAGATCATAATATAGCAAAAAATTGGAGAGCATTTGAGCAGGAATACAATATTTTCATACAAGCAGCTTTTTCTGACAAAGATGCACATACAAGGGCATTCATTTTGCTTAACTTAGCTGGGTCAGAAGCTATAAAAAGAGAGTATTCATCTGTGTATGCACCAGAAATATATGCAGGAGAAGGAGCAAACCATAATATTGTGGTACCAGCTGAATCAAGGGAAGACCGTGGGTGCTTAAAACATAAATTTAGAAAAATATGCAACCCCTAGAAAAATGTTACAGTAGAGAGGCACTTATTTTATACAAGAGGCCAAAAGCCAGGTGAAACATTTGCAACTTATATCACTGACGAGAAACAAAGCTAAAACTTGCAGACTTGGTGACTTGAAAGATGAGTTAATAAAGGACAGGCTTGTCTGTGCTGTTAATAGTGCTGCAGTGAGAAAGATTTTGCTTTGTGACAGTGATTTATTTATTTTTATTTATTTTATTTATTTATTTATTTAACATTTGTTTACCATGGAAAGTCTGACTTGGAACAAGCCAATTTTCAGTGGAGGCCCAAGGAAAAATGCTCCAGATGCATGTCTTTGTAACATGGAAGGAAACCGAAGTACACGGAGGAAATCCACATAAATGCAGGGAGGACATGCAGACTTCACACAGAAAGTACCCCAGCCGAGAATCAAACCAGAGAACCTCTTGCTGTGAACTGACAATGTTAAGTAAAGCCACAAAGATTTCTCAAATCCATAAGCTCTCGGAAAGGCACACAAGCATGCTTGCAAGTGATAAGAGCATGGTTTTGGCAGCCTCTAGAGCAAACATAGACAGTATGCAACACGTGGCAGGCAGAAGCAGGCCTAAGCACATAGCAGCAGCAATGCCTGAAGGTGTAGCAAGGAGAACCCGGAGCTTCCTATCAAGTTCCAAGACTATTTCAGTTAAAGGTGCATGCTCACTACAGTATAAGGGTGAATCAGCAAAACCCAAGTCAAGTCTTAATGTTAACTGTCGTAATTATGGAGCCAACCATGAGTCTAAAAGAGAAAAGTGCTTAACATTTGGTCAGCAATGCCACAAGTGTAAAAAATGGAATCATTTTCAAAAGTTTTGTAAATCAAGCAAGCATCATTCAGTTATTAAGAGAGGCCACTCAAAAAAGCAGCTGGATCATACCGAAAGCTGCAACCTTATTTTTTATGTAGATGGTGTATCAGTGGTCACTGAAAAGGTTAATGCAGTAGATTTATTGGTAAATAATTAAGTATTTTGTACTGTCCTGATCAATGGTAAACCCACAGAGCTCAAAGCAGACACTGGCTCAAAGTGTAATGTGATGTCAGCAGAATCATTTGATAAAGTGAGAGCTGGAGAGCAACTTAATTTGGCTCAAATTTGTGCACAACGTCTACCATAGGTGTAGCTGACATGCAAAATAGTTGGCATGGCCAGTCTTGAACCACAGACCCTGTCAACCACAGTACTCTACGTACTACCACTAAAACACAACAGCCATCAGTAAAGACTGTCTACTTCCTGACAGTGTTAACCAGGCACAGACATAGCACATTGACCCCTGCATATTATGGACATGAACAAGTTAGCAAGTTGATTGTGACAGCCATGAGAATGTGTGGTCTGAAGCTATTACCCAACAAACATAACTGTTACTGCATTTCTATGGGAACATGGGTGTGTTGGGGGGAGGGGGGCATATCTCTCAATTGTACAAATTTCCACAGACTGTCAAGATGTTTGCTTCATATTTTGGGTCCATTTAGCATAGTATTGCGGTTGTCTTAGAAAATACTGGCATATCATTACAGACCGAGGTTAGAAAGTAATGACAGACCTCTGAGTTTCAGACTTCTCACCCTTCAGAGACTTAATGCAACTGCAAGACCTGTTCTAATATGACTGTCTAAGTTTGTAAGAGCAATAATTCCTAACTGTCCCTATTTTGGGCCTTTGCCACACATTTCTTTATGGCTTTCTACAGACAACTTGCTGTGAGAGACTTAGAGGTGTGTATGGGACTCCAACATAGACATCCATGCCTGTGACCTGTGACCTGTGACCCCGCAGTTTCTTAGTGCCCCACATGTACTGCAGTGAGATTTGGCACCTTGGAGACTACTGCATATTCTGCAGCAGCCAGTATTTGGTGGGCATTTCCTGTTGTCCCACATAGCTGTCTGTTGTCTGCTGCTATCCTGGTAGCCCACCCCATTCCCTTGCATACATGCAGCAATCCCATAGATATGCTACTACAGTCTACTACTCCATTCATTTTTTGTTAAAAAGAGTGACTTACCTTGTGCCTGCAGCAGTTGTGAGGGCAATGCTTCAGGGCTGACTCTGTCAGATGCATGCAGTACACAGCCTATACATGGTAAGGTACAGGTAGTGTGATGTGTGTGGCATCCTTTTTACTGTGTGTAGGTGTCTGAATGAGTTGTCAGTCTCTGGCTCCCTAGGGTGTCAGTGTATGTGGTATGCATTGCCTCTTTGCCAAGGCCAGAGCATACTGGGCATGCCTATGTCTGCCTACAGGGAGAGGCTCAGAGGGCTCCTCATCCGAGTCCCCCTGTGCCTGTGGGGACTTTAGCAATGGTGGTGGGCTGTGTGCCCCTTTCCTGAGATGTTCCTGCTGCAGCTGTTTCCACAGGATCATATTGTGTAGCATGGCAGATACTATAAACATGTGTGCACATGTGGCTGGAGAGTACTGCAGGGCTCCACCAGATATGTCAAGGCAGCGGAACCATGACTTGAGCAGCCCAAACATATGTTCTACAATGTTCCTAGCTTGTGCATGTGCCTCATTGTGGCATTCTTTAGTGGGTGTGTGTACATTTCTGATGGGTTCATCATCCATGGTTCCAGTACGTAGCCAGCATCCCCCACTAGATGGCTGTATGGGATGCCCCCCCCCGGCAAATGCCTGGTTCAAGTGATGCATGCCAGATGTGGGAGTCATGATAACTGCCAGGGCTGCCAGCAGACATATTGATGATAATGCCCTGGGCATTGCACATGACCTGGCAGTTGATGGAGTGATGCCCCTTGTGGTTAAGGTAGACTCTACCCTCCTCACCGCATGGTGCTTTGATGTGTACATGAGTGCAGTCTATGGCACCCGGTACCTCTGGGTAGTGTGCTACATGGTGGAAGAGACTCGTATTGGTGGTCCTCTCCTCAGGGGTGTTGGGGGAAATAAATGTGCTCACTGGCACGTGTTAGCATGACATCCAAGAACTGGTGGAGTACTCTGCATGTGGATGCCTGTGAGATCCCCATGATGTTCCAAGTAGATCTTTGGAAAGTTCCTGTAGCTAGTATTCCTAAGGCTATGCATACCTTTGTTTCCACTGGGATGGGTTATCCTCTGTTGGCTGTGGGTCTGAGGTGATCTCATTGAGTTGCTGTACTATGTCCCTGTCCACCCTGTAATGCTCTACTATCTCCAGCTCATGAAGCCCCTAAAAGGTTACCCTGGGTCCTAACAATCTTATCCTCCTCAGTCTGGGCCAGTTGTCATCATCACTGACCTCAGTCTGTAGCACATAGAGATATAGCAAAGCAGCGGCAGCCCCTATTACTTTTCCAGTTAACATTCCCAAGTGTGTACTCTAGTGGTGCAAAGTATGTGGGGAAAATCAGATTGGAGGGTGTCTGCATATTGGTGTTCTGCAGATGCAGCCTGTATGATTGTCTGACTATAATGCATTCCACCAGCCAGCAACATTATTTAAGGGTTTGACTGGACCAGTGTGAGAAGCAGAAGGCTTATCAGAATAGGCGCTGGAAGCTGTTGAAGACTGGGGGTGGTGGAGGGTGAGAGAGGCACTAAGTGATCTAAAAAGGGCAAATTTTTTAACTATCTACTGCCACAACATTGGTTCACTTGGAGGACATTTTAAGCTTAGCCAATTCCCTTTTGATGCTTGAATTAACATCTTCTGATTTGTCTTACCTATCCCATGGGTGATAATTGTATATTAGCCCTAGTGAGAATAACTGTGATTATACCATAGATAATTTGAGGAGACCTATGTAAGGGATGCAGCATTTAGGAACTCCCTCTATCCATTAGTGGCATGAGTGGCAATCCTGGAGCACATTTTCTATTACCCATCCTTAGTTCCAAGTTGCACTTGAATATGGACAGATGAGCTTTGTTTTATTTTTATGGATAGTCTGTTCTGGAACAGTGGTAGCCTCTATGATATATATATATATATATATATATATATATATATATATATATATATATATATATATATATATATTCATCTCTCCACAACATTCAGTTTAGATATTTAGATACCTGGAGTGCCATTTGACTTGCTGATGTTCAGTAGGTCCATCTGTATTAGGTCAGAGGATGCCTTGTATGCCACAAAAGTCACCTCTAAGCACTCTGTAGGATACTGATTATAGTAATAAATCTTTGAGGTGGTCCATGCAAGACCTATTGTTTAGGATATGTATACTTTTAGTAAGGTATCTCTGAAGGTATTCCAGTTGTTGCATGGGGCTGGACAGATACATGCCAAAGTGGGCATTATACAAAATGGTTATCCTAATGAGAGCTTTGTAAAGGGGGACAACAACATTTCTAGATCTAGTCACAATCAATTTGTTTATAAGCTGTGCAATATAGAATGGCTTTCTTATGACTCTGGGCACATGTTGGTCAAAAGTTAGGTCACTGTACATACAAGTTCCCAAATGCCAAACAACTGGGTCAGTTCTCAGAAGGCATTGTCATTATTTGGACAGCAGTTATTATTTGGGACAATCCTTCCTGCATGATGGTTAAGTCATTTGGGGATTCAATAACTACTCCCAGCTTGCAGTCATCTCAAACTTAGCTAGCCAAAGCCTTCTGGTATTTCCTTTTACCTTTGAGATGTATATGCCAAACAGAAAAGTCTTAGCATTGAACCCTGGGGGACTCCATTGGTTACTGGTCTCTTCACCTATTTTGAACTCCTGCATCCTGTGAGCAAGTTCATAGGTTCATAGGTTTATACTAGGCTATCTGCTCTAAGGCATTTATAAGCCTAGCCCAAAGTTTTGTGGCTTACGCCACCCCTTATGTCAAAAAATACTGTGCCCATTAGTTTGTTGTGCCTCTGTCCAGCAGTGACACAGAGATGATTCCCGGGGTAAACCTATGATCTCCCATCCACCGGTCAAGATTTCTCTTGAACAGAGCCAGCGAGGTGCTCTGCCTCACATGGACCGGGATTTTATTTCACAGCATAGGGAGTCTCTGGGTGACAAATCTATCCCTCAAGCATGACCTATTTATATCCATGCTAAGGTTTAAGTCACTTGCTCTAGTGGATCTGGTAGATTTGGATTTTTTGAGGTGGAGCATGTCCATTAATTCCGGGTTGGACATGGCCTTGTATGTCAGGCACAGATCACCTCTGAGCAGGCGGTATGCGACTGAATAGAGCTGGAGTTTCTTCAGTCTGGCAGCATATGACAGATTTTGGAGTCCCTTTATCCTTTTGGTGAGGAACTTTTGGGGTCTCTTCAATTGCTGCAGGTGTCGGGTGAGATACATCCCGAATGGGGCATTGTACTCAATCATTGGTCTGATAAGTGAAGAGTACAGGGGAACAATGACCTCACTTGATCTGGATGTGAATCCCTTCATGATCAGGTGGGCAATGTAGAAGGTCTTTCTAACCACTTTAGCAATGTGAGTGTCAAAAGAAAGGCCACTGTCAACCTGGGTCCCCAGGTCCCTGATAACCTCTTCTGTGCTTAATGGATTGCCACCTATATGATAGCTTGGGGTTACCTTGTTTTTCCCGAAGGGTATGACTATACATTTTTTTGGCATTTAACTTCAGGCCATGGCTCTGGCACCAGTTATCAGTTTCCGTGAGACCCCTCTGAATGATATCTGTGTCCGATGTACTTTCCACTATGGCGCCCAGTTTGCAGTCATCTGCAAACTTTGTCAGCCATAGTCCTTCTATGTTTGCCTGTACTTCTGAGAAGTAGATGCTGAACAGCAGGGGGCCAAGGACTGAGCCCTGTGGGACACCACTTGTGACCAGCTTGGAGTCTGACATGGCGCCAGCAACTCTAACCCTGTGGGTTCTGTCCTTTAGCCAGTTTGCAACCCATCTTGTGACATATGGGTTTACATTTAAGCTGGTAAGTTTCTCTATAATACCCGAGTGGGGTATTGTGTTGAAAGCTTTTGCAAGGTCAAGGTAGGCTGTATGGACTGCCTTTCCCTCATCAATGGCCTTGGTGACTGTTTCAAAGAAGTCGACCAAGTTCAAAAGGCATGATCTGCCCTTGACAAAGCCAAACTGGGTTGGGTCCAATGTCTGCAAGTCCCCTATGTCTTTGTTTATGAGTTCCATTATGATCCTCTCCATAGCTTTGTAGACCAGGCTTGTTAAGCTTATGGGGTGGTAATTACTAGGGTCCATAGAGGTACCGCCTTTGTGGAGTGGGACCACAGTTGCTGTACGCCACTCCTTGGGCACGTATCCTGTGGTAAGGCTAAGATTAAACAGCTGCCTTATATGCGGGTTTAGTTCCTCGTTGAGTTTGTGTAGCACACAGCCGGGGACACCATCCGGTCCCATTGATGCTGTGTTTTTAGCTTTAGAGAGAGCAGCTTTCACCTGCGCGTTTGAGATGTCTGGGAGGCTACACTCCACTGGGATAGTTATCTCTCCTTTTGGGGGGGAGAGGGGGGTGAAATTTGCACTGAACCTGTCTGCCAGTATGTTGGCAATGTCTGTGGGTTCAGTGATTTTTGTATCATTTTGGACTAATTCTGTGCATATCTGGGAGTTTCCACCCAGGTTTCTAACATAGCTGAAGAAGGCCTTATGATTGTCTTTTGAATCTATTGCAATTTTTCTCTCAAAGTTGGCCTTGGATGATTTTATGAGTGCTCGTATTTTTTTACTAATAATGATCAAGGGTGTCTTCTCTTTATGGATTTTGCTCTATCATGTAACAGCTTTCTCCTCTTATTGTAAAGTTTGTCTATGGCTCCGGTCCACCAGACTGGACGCTTGCCCTTGGTGGAAAGAGTCTTGGTTTTATTAGGGATTGCCTGATCCATGCAGTCCTGGAGGTGTTCATAGAAGGCATTTGTAAGGGCTTCCACAGCTTGGGTTGTGGTTTCCACTGGCTCGGGGGCCTTGAAGGATACCACACCAGTCTTGAGTAGTGTGAAGTTTGCTTTAGAGAAGTTCTTCACTGTGGTCTTTTTTGTTTGGGGTGGGGGCGGGATGTGGATTTCCAGTGAGATAAGTTTGTGATCTGATCTCACCAATGAGGGATATACTTCCGGTGTGGAGCATTTTGTCCCCATGTTTCTGATGATGAGATCTAGTATATTTTCTCCTCTTGTAGGAACGGTGACTAGTTGTTCCATGGCATTTGAATTTATGAACTCCAGGAACCTTTGGGCTAGAAAGTTGGGGCTTGAGTAATGTTCCCAGTCTATATTCGGGTAGTTGAAGTCACCCAATATAATGGTGTTTGGAGATACATTTATACCCTCAAGTGTCTTCAGGAAGGCTGTGTGGGGTTGCTGAGTTTGAGAGGGTGGCCTGTAGCATGCTACAAATTGTAGAGCAGTTTTGCCTATGGTTAATTTCACCTGGATGGTTTCCGATGCTTCGTGCGTTGCCACCAACCTGGAGGTGTGGGTATCCTTGATGAATATGGATACACCCCCTCCTTTTGTGGTGTGGTCCGGGTTTTGGGGCCGGAACACATGATATGAGGTAAAACCTGATAGTGCCAGGGTGCTCTCAGGAGCCTTGAACCAGGTTTCAGTCACAGCACAGACATCGATGTTCTCCATACTGAGAAGGGCCTCGAGTGCATGCATTTTGAGATTTAGACTTCTGGCATTGAGCAGCATTACCCTTAGTTTCTTCCCATTTTTGTTTTCTAGGGTGGTAGGTTTAGAATTTGAGCCTTGCCTAAAAAAGGCACTATGAGGGTGGCAAGAGCCTTAGCCAATATCCGAATCCCAGGGTGACAGGTGCAAGCCGTCCCTTGCGAAGCAGCGTGGCTTGTCAAGCATGTCATCCCAGGCAGACAGACACTGGATCCCCTTTGAATGACACCAGAAATTAAGCCAATTGTTAAAGCTGATCATCTTGTCTCTATGTTGTGGCATCATTCTTGGTGAAGGAAGGATACTGCTCAGGGTCAGGGTCATACCTGCCTGGGCTACATAATCAGAGAGCTCCTCTATGTCTCTTTTCATGTAGTCCAGAGAGGTACGTCTCAGGTCGTTCACACCAGCATGGACAATGACTGTGTCATATTTGTACTTGCTGTGGAGTGACCCGAGTGCTTGTGTTATGTGGTGGATTCTAGCGCCCGGCAGGCAGCTTACTGTGACCCTCTCCTTGTTCAGCCTGGTGAGTGGGACATCAGTGTGTCTGACTATGGAGTCACCTATGACAAGTATGTTTGGTGTTGTATTTGGCCTTAAGGGCTGTGACTGCTTTGCACACTGATTTTGTGGTTTATGTGTTGCCTGTGGTGTGTCATGAGGTGGCAGTTGCTTGGATGTCTGCTTTGGAGGCCTCTGCTGTTTAGGTAAATTTTTGCTCAGAGCCTCCGAGTATGACTTTGTGTGTTTATGTGTTTGATTCAATGTTGTGATAGCTTTATGTGAGACTGGTTTTGTGGTGTGTGTAGTTGCCTTCTCTTCCTGTCTGGTCTTGCCAGTCCTGAGTTGAGAGAGCGCAGCCTCCAGTTTGGCTAAATAGCTGCATCTCTCGCAAGTATTTGTGTTATGTGGGAGGAGGAGAGGGTTGTCAGTGTACATGAGGCAATTGTAACATTGCCTCAATATTCTCAAATTCACCAACTGGACAGGAGAGGACGCCAGCATCTGGCCCTTCGACATGCTAGAGAAATTTAGAAGTTAGGGGTGTAACTAAATAAGAGAGGACTTAGTAAGGAAGTGGGTACTCCTGGGGGGGGGGTGGATGCTAGTGAGGGACTTTGTATAATACAGAAGTGCTAAACCTGAAAAGAAGATGCTTTTAAGTCAAGTAAAAGCTTTTAGGAACAAGTGCTGCACTTTTTAGTTAAGGGATATACTGTTTAGATTACTATATGAGCAGTTCTAAGGGAAAAAATGAAGAACAGACTTTATGGAGCCAGAAAAAGTGTAACCTTGTTAAACCAGCGCTGCCCAATGCTGCTCTAGTGGCAGCTCCGCGCTAAAGCACTCTAAAGCGTGCTTGACAGCAGGGGCTGGAAAGATCTAGGAATTGACCCAAAACAGCCAATAAAACTACAGTTTCAAGTCAGTAACCACTTCCATGGGGGGCAGGGAAGCAGCTCAATGTTTTTCACTGCCACTGATCAACAGAGAGACTTTCCTCTAGCCCAAACAAAAATGGCCTCATAGAAACTTACAAAACAGTTCAAGAACAGCAAGCCTGTAACTTGAACTTTTTTAAATCTCAGAAAAGTGGGGAAAAAAGCAAGATTTTTTTTGTTTTTGTTTTTTCAGAGATAGCAGAGGTTCACAAGTAATATCAAGTTATAACAGTGCAGTAAATGACCCCACACAAGAGTGCTAGGTCAAAGACACAAAATATGCAAGTTTTGAGAAAAAACGATTTTAAAATTAAGTGCAAACAGGAAATTCAGTAAACAGCTTTTGGTTGTGCTCCAAATACAGCTACTAATGCAGAAATCAAGTTTAACAAGCCAGAAAATGCTCAAACTAGGGAATGGATGGCAAACTGATAACAGGTTCATTGTTACTAGGTAACTCCTCTAAAGGAGGACATTCACAGGACTGCAGCATCTACTCTCTTTAAAGTCCAACACAGTGCAGTATCAGCGATCCATTTGCATACTGTGGGAGTAGAACCCACAAACTTCTGCATCAAAAGTAAGGCTACTACCTGTTGTACTACTAACAACGCAAACAGATTTGGAATAAGCAGCACTAAACTTCTCTTCCCATGAAGCTCTCAGCACCTTATAAAAGTTTTTATTTATTTGACATTTGTTTACCGGGAAAGTTCAACTTGAAACAAAGCCAATTTCAGCAGTGGTCCAGGGATAAATGCTCCAGACACATGTCTTTGTAACATGGGAGGAAACCAAAGCGCCCAGAAGAACAGACCAAATGTATGAGCTAAATATTCTGTGAAAATCTAGACAGTTGAGAGCTATGGACTCAACTCCCTGAATCACAAATTTTGATGCAAGTAGAGAGTGCAGGGTTTGAGCCTGGGTCATTCTAACTACCAGTTATAAGTAACTGGAGCATTTTAGGCTTTGGGAAAGAAGTGATGAGGATATAAAAGAAAAGAGATTAGAGGGAGAAAGAAAACATAAAACACTAATGAAAGAAAATGGTTCAGGCATGCTGTTTTTATAGAAAACAGCTACAGTGGTGACAAACAAGAAAGAACATGATATTCTTATGCTGGTTTCAATGTGTAAATAAATAAAATGTTTTAGATATACATATGATAAAAACTGCTTACAATATTCCAACACAGGACTGGTTAACCTTACAAAACATTTTAATGTACATTCAAGATTTATGCAGATTAATTAATAATTCCTCATTTAAAGATATTCCAGATCTAATACGTTTTCTGTATGAATTTATATATAATAGTTGTGAAAAGAAAAATTCCATTTCAAATCTATATAAAGAGTTAATAACATACAAAACAATTCCCAAACCATCATACTGGCAGTTCTTAACAAAAGGTCAGTCATTGCAGTTAACAGAAAAAATTAAAACTAACATCTTACTATCAGTTAATTACACCTCTAATACACAGTACTGGAAAATATTTAACTGGAAATACTTACATAGAACATTTTTAACACCAGATAGAATTAAAAAGATCAGTACTATTACAAATGTTTTTTGCTGGAGGTGTGAAAAGTCAAATAAGGCAGACTGGATTCATATTTTTATGAATGTAATAAAATTAAATCATATTGGAATGGAATCAATATTTTTTTTACAAGCTTTATTTAATGAATCCTTTACCTTAAAATTTTCACACTGAGCTTATTGAAGGAAGGACACTGAGGAAACTCGGAGCTATAATATATAACATTAAGTATCCTGTTTTTTGTTTATTTTGTTCTTTATTTCTTTGTTATTTATAGGACTTTGTGTACTGTGAATTTTTCTAGCTAGTTTCACTGTGTGTGAGGTATTAACTGGAAATTGTCCACTTTTATGAAGCATCTGTTGGGTTGTTTGTTTCTGATAACTTGTTGCAGTTAAAACTCTTTTTTCTAGAGGCTCCTTTAGCTGTTTAAAACTTTAATTTAAAGGCTGACTGCTGCTTTTCAGTTGTGAGAAACATTTCTGCAGTTTGTTCTAAGTAGTGGGGATATTTGTAGCATTTCCATATTCAGGCTTGTATTTGGGCCTAGTGTTTGTGGAGGCTGTGTGTCTGAGCACATATTCAGGGACATCTTGGTTTAGCCAAAACCATCAGGCATTTCAGTGAGAGAGAATTGTTTGAGGTCATTGGCTGACTGAGGTCACCTGGACTACAGCTTAGACTAAGCACCTCATTGGTTCTTTTGAGATTTCTTTCTTAAAAGCTGTCTCAGGTTTCAACTTTCTGTTACCTAAGAAGTTCAGTTGTGAGTGTTCTGTCATTTCACACTGAGCTTATCGAAGGAAGGACACTGAGGAAACTTAGAGCTATAATATATAACATTAAGTATTCTGTTTTTTGTTTATTTTGTTCTTTATTTCTTTGTTATTTATAGCACTTTGTGTACTGTGTATTTTTCTAGCTAGTTTCACTGTGTGTGAGGTATTAACTGGAAATTGTCCACTTTTATCAAGCATCTATTAGGTTGTTTGTTTCTGATAACTTATTGCAGTTAAACTCTTTTTTCTAGAGGCTCCTTTAGCTGTTTAAAACTTTGATTTAAAGGCTCACTGCTGCTTTTCAGCTGTGAGAAACATTTCTGCAGTTTGTTTCCCACCCTCCCTCCCTGTTGGTATAGTGTTTTTATAGTTGTTGGCTTTGCAGTTACCCGCCCCTAGTGTAAATTTGATCTGGGACCCCCCTCCCAGTCTAGTGTCATTACCTCATTCTACCCAGTGCAGGGAGAACATTTGAGAAGGCCAATCAGCTTAGTTTCTGCTACTCCTTTCTCTCTTTCCTTTCTCTCTTTCCACTTAAAAAAATGTATCTGCTTTTACTGTATTTGTGTTTCTTCCTACTTTATTTTGCTTTTACATCATCTTAAAAGTACTCAATTGTATTTATTATGCTTGGTGCAACTCATTCTAAGCCTTTTAGTTTAAGCACTTGGGCTTCAGACTAGTTGTTTTATATTAAGAAAGTTTGTGGTCTGCACTGTAGTGGCAGAACAGGTAGCTTACATCCTTCAATGTTGGGAACTGCTGATTGAGGGCTCAGTGTTATTCTAAAAGTGTATTAATTCTGGTTTAAGCACTTGGGCTTCAGGCCAGTTATTTTATATTAAGAGGGTTCATGGTCTACACTCTTGTGGGAGGAGAGGCTGGACTCTGCCCTTCTGAGCTGGGAATTTCTGGTTAAAGGCTTATAGTGCCTGCATATTTGAACTGCTTCTTACTGGAATTGGTACACCTGGTTTGCTGCAGCATAGACTAAATCCAGGCCTGCTGAATCTAGCTTTGTTTGTATAACTTGAGCACTAACCCAGGCATTCTTTAAAGTATTCAATTGTATTTATTACTGCTTGGTAGTAACTTGATTAAAGTGTAGCTATCATTCTAAGTCTTTTGGATTAAGCACTTGGGCTTCAGACCAGTTGTTTTACATTAGGAAGGTTTGTGGCCTGCACTGTGGTGGCAGGACAGGTAGCTTACATCCTTCTAAGTTGGGAATTGCTGATTGAGGGCTCAGTGTCTGTTATTCTAAAAGTGTATTAGTTCTGGTTTAAGCACTTGGGCTTCAGGCCAGTTATTTTACATTAAGAAGGTTCGTGGTCTGCACTCTTGTGGGAGGAGAGGCTGGAATCTGCCCTTCTGAGCTGGGAATTTCTGGTTAAAGGCTTATAGTGCCTGCATATTTGAACTGTTTCTTACTGAAATTGGTACACCTTGTTTGCTGTAGCCTAGACTAGATCCAGGCCTGCTGAATCTAGCTTTGTTTGTATGCTTGTTGTTTGTTTGCTTGTTATTTCCCTGAAATGCTAATTCCACCTAAAATGCAGCTTTTCAGTGCTTCTGTGGAACCCTAGTGATATCTGCATGCTTACTGTACTTATTTCATTGTTTCACTTGAAAGAACATTACTGTTTGTCATTTTTGCATTTAAGTTACCTGTAACACATTGCATTTAAGTTACCTGGCACTTGCTCACTAAGTCAGCACTAAAACATTAAAAGCACTACACCCTCAAAAACTCCCCATGAGCACCTTGTTCCCCATTGGCCCTTTTTTTCAATTATAAAGGAATTCCCAATACTATTCTAGCATGTCCAAAGGTCACTTGTCAATCTCCTCTCCGGTCCAGCTGGTGAATCTGGGAACCTTGAGGCAATGTTACAACTGCCTCATGTACAAAGACAACACTATCCTCCTCCCAACAAATTCCAACACATGTAAGAAATGCAACCATATAGCCAAACTGGAGGCTAAGCTCTCTCAACTCAGAACTGGCATAACCAGTCAGGAGGAGAAGCAAACTACATTCACTACAATTCCAGTCTCACATAGACCTACCACGACAGCAAACCAAACACATAAACACACAAAAACATACTTGGAGGCTCTAAATAAAAATCTGCCTAAGCAGCAGAGACCTCCAAAGCAAACACCCAAGCAACTGCTACCCCAAAACAAAACATGTGCAACACATAGCTCATAAAGCCAGTGTGCCGAACAGTCACAGCTCTTAAGGCTAAACAACACATCTGATACACTTGTAATAGGTGACTCTATCGTCAGGCACACTGACGTCTCACTCACCAGGCTGAACAAGGAGATGGTCATGGTGAGCTGCCTGTCAGGCGCTAGGATCTGCCACATAACACACACACTCAGGTCACTCCAAGGCAAGTACAAATATGACTCAGTCATTGTCCATGTTAGTGTGAATGACCTGAGACGTACCTCCCTGGACTACATGAAAAGAGACACAGAGGAGCTCTCTGAGCATGTAGCCCAGGCCGGTATGACCCTGACCTTGAGTAGCATCTTACCCTCACCAAGAATGATGCCACAATAAGAAGACAAGATGATCAATTTCAACAATTGGCTTAAGTATTGGTTTCATTCAAAGGGGATCCAATGCCTGTCAGCCTGGGATGACATGCTCGACAAGCCACAATGCTTTGCTAGGGACAGCTTGCACCTGTCACCCCTGGGCTTTTGGATATTGGCAAAGGCTCTTGCTACCCCCATAGTGCCTTTTTTAGACAAGGCTCAAAAGACAAACCCACCTCCATAGGTATCACAAGGGATAAGAAACTAAGAGTAATGCTACTCAACGTCAGAAGTTTAAACCTCAAGATGCAAGCACTCGAAACTCTCCTTAGCATGGAGAACATTGATATCTGTGCAGTAACACAAACCTGGTTCAAGGCTCCTGAGAGCACCCCAACACTACCAGGTTATACCTCATACCAAGCTTTTCGGCCCCAAAGCTTGGACCAAACCACAAAAGGAGGGGGAGTATCAATATTCGTCAAAGATACCCACACCTCCAGGTTGGTGGCATAGCACGAAGCATCAGAGACTGTCCATGTGCAACTAACAGTGGGTAAAACTGCCTTCCAGTTTATAGCCTGCTACAGACCACCCTCCCAAACCCAGGAACCCCACTCAGCCTTCCTGAGAACACTGGAAAATATGAAGGTCTCTCCAAACACCATTATATTGGGTGACTTCAACTACCCAAACATAGACTGGGAGCATTACTCTACCTCCAACACCCTAGCCCAAAGGTTTCCTAGAATTTATAAACTCAAATGCTATGGAACAACTTATTGCCACTCCCAGAAGAGGGGAAAACATACTGAACCTGATCATCACCAACATGGGGACTCTATGCTCCAGACTAATCTCACTGGATATTCACATCCCGACCCCACCCCCTGCACAGAAAACCACAGTGAAAAACTTCTTTAAAGCAAATTTCACACTCCTCAAAACCGAGGTGGAATCCTTCAAAGCCCCCGGGCCTGTGGAGAATACGGCCCAGACCGCAGAATCCTTTATAAATGCATTCTATGAACACCTTCAGGATTGCATGGATCATGCAATCCCAAATAAAACCAAGACCCAGTCCTCCAAAGGCAGACGTCCTGTCTGGTGGACCCCAGCCATAAACAAACTATACAATACAAGGAGGAAGCTACTACATGATAGAGCAAAATCCCCAAAAGGGAAGGCATCTCTGATCAGTATTAGCAAAAAAACTATGGGCACTCATAAAATCATCTAAGGCCAGCTTCGAGAGAAAAATTGCACAGGACACTAAGGATAATAACAAGGCTTTCTTTAGTTATGTTAGGAACCTGGGTGGGAATTCCCAGATATGCTCATAATTAGTCCAAAATGACAAAAAATACATCGAACCCACAGACATTGCCAACATCCTAGCTGACAGGTTCAGCGCAAACTTCTCCCCCCCCCCACCAAAAGGGCGAATATCTATCCCAGCAGAGTGCTGCCCCCCTGACATCTCAGATGCTCAGGTAAGAGCCGCTCTCTCCAAAGCAAAAAACACAGCATCAATGGGACCATACGGTGTCCCGGGCTGCATCCTACATGAACTCCAAGAAGAGCTAAACCCAAACATAAAACTACTGTTCAATCTCAGCCTTACTACAGGATATGTATCCAAAGAGTGGCGTACAGCAACAGTGGTCCTTCTCCACAAAGGTGGTGCCTCAACAGATCCTGGAAACTATCGCCCCATAAGCCTGACTAGCTTGGTCTGCAAAGCTATGGTAAGGATCATCATGGACCTCATAAATAAAGATAGGTGGTAATCCATTAAGTACAGAAGAAGTAATTAGGGACCTGGGGACCCAAGTTGATAGCAATCTCTCATTTGACAACCACGTGGCCAAAGTGGTTAGAAAAACATTTTATATAGCCTCCTAATCATGAAGGGATTCACATCTAGATCAGGGGAGGTCATCATGCCTCTTTACTCATCCCTCATCAGGCCCATAATTGAGTACAATGCCCCTTTTGGGATGTACCTTACCAGACACCTGCAGCAACTGGAAAGACCCCAAAAGTACCTCACCAAGAGGATCAAAGGGCTCAAACAGATGCCATATGCTGCCCGGTTAAAGAAACTCCAGCTCTACTCAGTGGCATACCACCTGCTCAGAGGCAATCTGTGCCTGACGTATAAAGCCATGTCCAACCCGGAATTAATGGACATGCTGCACCTCAGAAAATCCAAATCCCATCGAGCTACGCGCTTGAGAGACTTGAACCTCAGCACTGAAATAAATAGGACATGCTGGAGGGGCAGATTTATAACCCAGAGGCTCCCTTCACTCTGGAATAAAGTCCCAGTCCAGGTTAGGCAGAGTCCCTCATTGACTCTCTTCAAGAGGAATCTTGATGAGTGGATGGGAGATCGTAGGTTTACCACGGGTATCACTTCTGTGTCACTGTTAGACAGAGGCACAGTATACTAACCTCGAAAAAAGGCGTAGCAAAATTAATTTAAAATGGGTGGCGAAAGCCAAACACACTCTGGCTAGGCTTATAAATGCCCTAGGGCAGATAGCCTAGTATGAACCTATGAACCTATGAACCTAAAGTATTGATAATTCTAAATGTAAATGAAGGTCCCTACCTGAAAAAGACAAATATGTATTTGTTATGGACAATACTTGCTATATCTAGGAAATATGTAACCAGAAGGTAGAATTCAAATACATCCCCCAACCTTGGAAGAATTCTACACTTTACTGAAGACAACTGCATTGATGGAAAAAAAAAATCAAAGAACTACGAATCTATCCCATGTCATTGGTAAATAATCCTTGGAAGAAAGTTTTATCTTTGTTGGACACTCGGCGATAATCAATATTGTATCTCTTTTAACTGATCTGTTAATTCTATATTTAATAACATACAGCGTATATAATTGAAAGTCAGGCTATTGTAAATATTGTATATAGTTGTTTAAAATGATATTTAAAAATATTATGTAAATGTTATTTTAATTGAAAATAAAAAAAATATTTGAGAAAAAAAAAAAGAAAGAACATGACTTTGTACGCGGAAACCTACCAGGTAAGTGAGTTAAAAAGCTATTGACTACAGTGACTGATCAATAACACACTATCTGTTCAGATTATTATTTTCAGTAGCTTTGGCAGGATATTTGTGATAGAGAGAGGAAACTGTGACTAATCTTGATAGATACCAAACCATCAAGTGACAGTTCATGGAGGGATTTCTTGATATATAAACTGTTATTTGCAAACATCCCAAAGATCTAAAAGTAGGCCATATTACTTATTATATTAATTTTTCCCATCTGTCACCTAATGTACTGATTTTCATCTTGCTGCACCACCATTGCCTTCTGACCATCAACTTCCACAGACAAGCCTGGTTTGTGAAAGATGTCATTTGGGTAGCTATCAGTCTTTTTCTGCTTACCCTAATACTAGAAACTTCCATACTAACTTGGACAAATGGGACTCCTGGTATGCCAGGCTTGGTAATCCATTTATACTTCTGCAACTGCTTGTGCTCCATTGATACAATTTGCATGGTGCTTGTTTGGTACTGATTGCCAGACATTTAGTCTGCATTTTATTATAACTAGCCTCCACAGGGTGTTAATTATGCAATGGACTGGACTCCCTCTTTCACTCGAGGCTAGATGAGCTGGCTTTGGCTGCTCAACCCCACCCTCTAGGCAGGTTGTTCTTGTGTGTTGTCTGGATCAAAGTAAGGACTTTAACCCCTGCATCATGGAGCTGTGTTAGCTAATATAATTGCATTAACATTTTGTTTTGCAGTTCATCTATAAGTAATCCAGAAACATAATTCTCTTTAAAACTTTTTTCACTTAAAAAATCGTATTAATTTTAGGTGAGATAGATTTTGGACATCTGTATCAAATTCATATTCCTGTTATCGCTGCGGTAGTGTTGTCGCCTCACAGTAAGACTCTGTCTGGTTTGATTCTCAGCTAGAGCGTCTTCTGCGTGGAGACATGTGTGAATGGGTGTGTTGTGCATCAGGGCTGGTAACTCGGTACGTAAAAATCAACTACCAATCATTAGCGGACTGGAGTTCCGCTGTGGCGACCCCTAACCGGGAAAAGCCGAAAAACACAACAACAACAGTACTGATAAAAACACATATGCATGCACACAAAAATACACACAAACACACACACACACACACACACACACACACACACACACACACACACACACACACACACACACACACACACACACACACACACACACACTTTCCTAAACCAGCAACCATATAAATGGAGCTTCTTAAACTAGCAACTATATAAATGGAGCTTCCTTCTAAACCAGCAACCATATAAATGATGCTTCCTTCTAAACCTGAAGCCATATAAACAGAGCTTCATAAACCGTATAAATGGAGCATTTCTTACCGTGGTTGACACTGGCAGCAGGCTTAGCATGCACTAGCAGCAATGAGATCGGGAAAATACATTTTCTGTGCACTTTTATGTTTTAAAATTCACATTAGCGTGCAACGTTCACATGAGTCCTCCGTTCAGTCCTCCTTAAAGAAAAACAGGTCTTGCAGCTGTAAAAGTGAGGGGGTGCTCCCTTCCCCTTTCTCTATGGTCACGGTGCCTATGCTAAGTAGTCATTTATAGTTGATTGGCTTTTCTAAACTATTTCCTTTTATTTTTGTTTTTTTTCAATTACCTCCACTGTTCAGCTCCGCAGTGCTCCTCGCAAACCCATAGAGCTAGTGTAAACATTGCTGAGCAGAAAGGGCCCTCCCCTGTACATGTGCACACATAGCTTTTCTTTAACCAGCTAAGCACAGCTTAGCAGCCTCAGACACACACCCCTGCTTAGCTGTGCTTTAGCTGAGCGCAAACAGGAGCCCCTGAACTCCAATGTGCTTACACAAACCCTGACACCCACCTTTTTCATGTCAGCTGTCTCTTCTGCCTACACTATCATGGTTCTAGCACTTATACAGTTAGTACCTGTGGACATGGTGGCCCATTTTGCTATTCAATAAACTTAGCTCATTTATATACACCTAATTGCGTATACCCCAGCTACTGCGCTACACCAGTGCCTTTGTCTTTAGCAACCACTATAACCTGCCATTGTATGACTCTGCATGCTGGCCAGTATAATGGGAGACTTCAATATAGCTTTAAATATTATATTTTTCTATTTTTATTTTTTTTGCAACCTACTATGTTTGCATGTCACTGCTTTCTGCTTAAATGTGACATATGTGATAAAAAAGTTTTAACTTTTCATTAATTGCATCACTTGTAATGGCCATAGTTTTGGCCATTAGCATGCCTACTGCACCTAATACATGCTTTTATTTGAGTTGTCAAAGCCTCAGTTATATTTTTGCATTCACGGTTAGTAACTGCATATATTTTTCCTGCAGGCACGGCACCTACACAGATGCCTGTCTGCTTCCTAGATCACAAAATCACCTCATTTGCATGGTTTTCACCAACAAGCTGCAATCGCATCCATGTCTGCACAGTGCTGGCAAGCTCATGCACACCCCCAGCCTTGTTTCCTGGATAGCTCGGCGGACATGTTCCGTGTTCAATCAAGTAACACTATTCTGTGTAGGCTTTATTGAATTATCTCCTATGCCTATTTTCTTTTCCTACTGTTGCTGTCTTCTGTATTCCTTTAATGTAGGTGTGAATGTTTATGAGTTCTTCCCATCTTCAGCTTCCTCTCATTTCATAGTAGGGCATATAGCTTGGAATCACAGGAACCAGTATATATAAGTTAATCAAGTTAATTGACCATGCTATGTATCCTGATACAATTTCTGGTGCTTTGGCATCGCCTCATACCTATGGCTGTAGGCTTGCTGCAGGTACTTGCCATTACTACTACAGTGTGTTGATAATTATCTAAAACACTGTAACTGCACTACACAAATATAATTTGAGCTAGTGTTCAGAAATTTTCATGGTATGTGCATAGATGATCTCATTCAATATTTAGTGGGATTTTCTAACCAGTTCCTACATAGTCTGGCATCTTTGTCCATAAAACTATACAATTCTCAAACAATTACAGTACATTGTACTGAAATACGTTGTCAGTTATTCTTATTTCAAGGAAGAACTCATAATACTACATATAAGAAATTACAGAACCTTTAAGTTTTGAGAACGTATTTTAGTTGGAGGTGCTCTACAGTAACCTAATTAATGAGGGAAATGTCTATTATGGATGCAATCAACCTGCACTAAGCTATGATGGGAAACATGATAATATTTTAACTTTGATTTATGTAGTATGTAAGTACAGTATTGACATATTCAGGAAATGCATGATTAGCACACATCGTGTTATATTGCCTGGCATTTTATTACTGCCTCCTGTATTGGGTGACACCTTAAAATATTTACTTTAAAGAATTTACTGTCATGCATTGGAATATACATTGCCGAGTGGTTCCATTTGTACTATTTCATTAAATGAGCATAATAATAATAATAATAATAATAATAATAATAATAATGTCAAAAGGGAAAAAGCCTTCTGCTTCACACAAATTTCCCATGTCTATGCTCTGTACAGTACATGGGTATGACTGCACAACTGAGAAGGTAAAACTTCTTGTACCTTGTGTTGCACAAGCCATACACAGAATAATGGTATACACTCTTGTAATGGGGGCTCTGTGTGAGGCCCAATACATTCTGTAGCACCTTTGCATCTTAACTCTGTACACAATGAAAAAGAATGCATTTTATGCATGTACCTCAAACATTGCACTCTGTACAGAGAATAAATATATGCATTGTGAAAAAACTGCCATTTGATATTAAAAATAAGTAAATAACGTGCCACTTATGGCTCATTTAACAGCATAACTTCTGAAAATCACAGTTATGATTTTTAACAAAGCCACAACTCTCCTGCCCTCCTTCCATACACCCCTATCAAATCTTGCCTACATACAATGAAATTCCATGTGTGTTTGCATAGTAAGTGAACAGCAACACACCACTACGTCTGACAAAAGAAATATTCCATGTGAGTTTCTCTAAATTGTTTTTTATGCACATGCCTTTAAGGAGAAGATGAGCCTGGAGGGATTAGGGAACATGACAGTGCAGTAACAGAATTGTGTTGCTTTCTTACTATGTATATTAGAAATTAGTCAGAGTTCATATGAGGGGTGGATCTCAGCTGTGGATTGAATATGAATGCATGATATGAGTGGGCATGAGCTGAAGACAGGGCATTTTCTATGTTAGGGTAGGAATCACAAATACTAAGTCTTATCAGCACTTCATGGTGCACTAATGCATGTTTTTCACAAATTCTAGACATTTGCATAAGCTACAGCATGTCATATATGAATGTATATGTATGTGTTTGAACTCCACCTCTCACTCCAAAACAAACACACATACACAGTGACGTCTTATCAAGGCTATAACATTTGAATAGTTAAAAAAGCACATGTAACAGTTATTGCAAAGTCTTTTTGTTCATTCTCCTTTTCAAAAACTTCTTTATAGTGAATGATAGAATCAATGTTACAGACACTGACATATTAATCTGCATTGGTCTACTTCAATTAGTATCCCACTGTGTACCCTGAGTACTCTGTCTTGATAAAAGCACATCATAAGTGCATATATTATATGTCACATTTCTCATAAACAGATTTTTTTTTTATGAAGGAAGTGGGTGCATATGAGGTTACACAGGCAGATAAAATGATATGGCTGTCTAATTAAAAGAAAAAAAATACCAGTGGGATTTCATACATAGTAAAATTCAAGGTGGCAACCATTATCTCGGCAGTAAAGCAGCAAGTCTAAATTCTCTTTAAAAATGTATATGGAGCAAATTTTGCCATTTGAGTCACTTGATTTGTTGCCTGGATGGTTTGCTGTTGCTTTAAATATTAATAAGTAGGTCAGTGCCAATCTATACTGCATGATAAAAGCAGACTTCTTTCTCATGAATTTAGAAGAAAATTTCTGGGTACGTCTCGGTTTTGCTTACCCAGGCAAAAAAAGCAGAGCACTACCAGTTTTCATTTTCATCAAGATGACAAGAATGAGTGAAGAAAATGGAAGTGAGGAGATGACAAAAATAAATCTTGAGATGAAATGAAGACCTTTGATGTGGTAAAGGGACATTTACCCCAAATGAAAAGTAGACTATAACAATTTATTTAATTGTACACTGCCAGGAACAACAAGGATTTAATATGAATATTTTCTGCTCCGACACCTTTCTTGTCTCCACACGTTTGCCTCAGGTACAATTATTATTACAGCAAAATTAGTTATTACTTAGTAAGGTGTCACTCAAAAGGAGGATTCAACTTTTGAACTAATCAGTCTTGTCAACTAACATCTCAAAAAAGCTGTGAAATGTATGCTGTTTTGAACAGAGTAGTTTAACCATGCCTTGTTGTCAGATATATCTACTGAAAACAAAAAGATTGGAAAACTGGTAGTACTGAGCAGACACAGGCTGCCAAACTGAACACTGCAAACTAATTTAAATGTTCCTTCATAATTATGTATAAGAATAAAAGGAAATTAAATTGTTATTGTAAACAGTGTGCGTATAGGAGATTATAGGATTCAAACTCAAATGCCCAAACTGCTCAGTTAAGTAGATGAAGCTCCCAGAAGAATAGATCATCAGCGCAGGTTTCTACTGTATGCAATCCAGGTATGCTTTAGTGGCAATGCAGGCAAGCATGAGTTCATTACTGCAGAGACATGTATGAGTTCATTACAGCAGGGGCACGTACGCACACACACACACACACACACACACACACACACACACACACACACACACACACACACACACACACACACACACACACACACACACACACACAGGCACACACTCACAGGCTTACACACACACACACACACACACACACACACACACACTCACAGGCACACACAAACACACACACACACACACACACACACACACACACACACACAAACACACACACACACACACATGCTTGCACAAACCTACACATATGTACACAGCAATACATATAGACGCACACACATACACACACACACACACACACACACACACACACACACACACACACACACACACACACACACACAGACACACAGACACACACACACACACACACACACACACACACACACATATATGCTTGCACAAACCTACACATATGTACACAGTAATACATATAGACACACACACACACACACACACACACACACACACACAGACACACTCACGCACACACACACACACACACACACACACACACACACACTCACATGCATACATACACGCGCGCGCACACACACACACACACACACACATGCTTGCACAAACCTACACATATGTACACAGAAATACATATAGAGACACACAACACACACACACACACACACACACACACACACACACACACACACACACACACACTCACATCCACAGAGACACACACACATACTCACATGCACACACACACACGCATACATGCACACACGCGCACACACACACACACACACACACACACACACACACACACACACACACACACACACACACACACTAAATGCATGAACACAGAACCTGAAGCAGAATACTTATTAACTGGATTAGCAGTCCAAGAATGTCATATGACTGATATGTCTAACTACCCAGCATTATGGCCTTGACAAAGTTATTGACACTCAAAAAATCCATGAAGCTTTTAATGAAAAGGTAGGTGACACTGCAGATCAGTATGTTCAAAAAAGATAAAAGAAATCATGCCTGAAAGGTAACCCCAGAGGTTAGCAATGAGTCCGTCTTCCATTATGTGCCCTAGTGTCATATGCAGAGCTACTGGTACTGCAGACAATGCAGCCTGAAATGGACACGATAATCTGAAGTAATTAATGTGGTGGTCATCTTTGCAGAAGTTGTAATTCCATGTATGCACAGCTATCTTTAGACTTATAAATCATCGATAAAGTCACTCTCTCTGATATTATGTGTAGCATTGAATATGACAGATTATGAAGGTGAAGGTGAGAATGAGCAAGTGAAAAATAAGCCGTCTGAATCCACAGCATGTGAGAAGGAGTGGCATAAAAGTTACGTTCGAGTGTACTGATTGCATTTGTTGGTGTGGTACCCAATGTAAATTAGATTGTACTGTATAGGTTTGTTTTTGAATGACTAATTTCTCTTTACATCTACCAGCAAGTGAAAGGGAAATTAGTATTTTATTTATTTATTTTGTTATTTATTGATATATGTTTTCACTCATTTCACAACTATCATTTCTGTGTGCTTAGCTATGACTTCTGTCACGTGGCCTACCCTTACCCAGTATATTATGTTAGCTTAGTTAAACCTTCATGACTTTGTGAATTTTTTGTAATTTCCCCCTATAAAGTTGTCATCTTTCTCCCATGGAAGACTTCCTAGCATTCCTTTCCTGTTTGTGTCATTCCTGTAATTTCTGCACATATGCCAAGCTGCAGCCATCTCAGTCCTCCACTGCAACACTCCTGCGCCCCAATTTACAGAGACAGTAGAGGTTCATTATCTGAATCAAACTTATGACTTGTAAATTGTCTTCTCATGCAGCCCTGTACTTGCACAACTATCTTGCATCTTAGTTTACATTTATTTTATTAATTGTCCTTTGTGGCCTCTTGCCAGTTCTTACATGAGTAAAGGTGCTCGCTCTTTTTCTTTTTTCGCTCAGGAAACACTTTCTTCTTTTCTCCAGTGACCTGTACAAACCCTTAACTCATGCCAGTTCTGTTAAGTTCTTTGTCATCATGCTTCTCCCCAGAGTTACTTCTCAACAAACTCATGAGTGCTTCCGTCGGCATCGTTTTTAATATTCATTCAGCATTTTATCCATCCAACCTTTGTAATTTCTAATGATTTGTCCCCAGAAATGTATGACAACTAGTCACAGAATCTCATTCATTGTTGCTGATGATCCTCATTTGGGATAGTCTCCTGTTATGTCCGCTCATCTGCATCAGTGTTAGAGTTAGTCAAATGAAGCCCTCAGTCTCGGACACTGTGACAACCCCATGGCACCTCCCTTGGCTTCCTGATGTCTGCTTCTAACTGTAATTCTCCCTCACCTGTTTAAAAAGTTAAATAAAAAAGCAACGTGGTCTTTTTCTTGCAACCTTGACTGTCTACAAGTAACCTTATAAATGGTATAATATGCAAATGCTTGAGGTCAAGGATCACAACTATTGAGTCCTGCACAAGTGAAAGAAAAAAATCATTTCACTTCTCCTAGGTAACAAAAGCAGTTTGAGACACAACATAAAAATATATATCTTGCAATATGCAGAAACCCTACACTCTGCACACAAACATATTGACCTAGCTTACTACAGTGTTCTTTAACAGGTGGTCTGTAGTCAACTGCCCATATTCAGTAACTGTTGTCCTTTGGCATCTAGAGTGATTTCTTTAAAATTATACAAAGTGACAACATTTTAATACCATGACTTAAATTACTCATGCTTTCACTAAACAACTTGAGCTTCACCAAGTAGGATACTCTCACCTTTTGTGAAATGCTACCTTATACAGTACTAAATGAACCATGCTGATATAACCAGCTCTCTCTTATATTGTGCTATAGCAAAATGTTATCATTCACATCTAAACTCCACTACTTTACCACTCTATTGCTATGCCTGCTACTGAGGTGCCACAGCAGAGGCAACAGCAACAATCAAGTCTGTTTGTTACGCTATGGAAGATGTGCATCATCTGGATCTTACCTGGCCTTCTACTTTAAGTGAAAGTCACCTATGTACCCACTTTTATTCTGAAATAAAAGACCCTGTTAGCATAG
This sequence comes from Protopterus annectens, assembly GCF_019279795.1. Taxonomy (NCBI): domain Eukaryota; kingdom Metazoa; phylum Chordata; order Ceratodontiformes; family Protopteridae; genus Protopterus; species Protopterus annectens. The sequence continues at coordinate 1,646,507,601 of NC_056739.1, read as the reverse complement.
CTCAGACAAGTGCCCCACAATAAATATGTACATATATATATATATATATATATATATATATATATATATATATATGTATGGAGAGAGATAGAGAAAGAGATCAATGTCTATAAATAATAGGGATAATCCACTGATTGCACTTCACTGACTTGATAAAAAGTTGAAGACTTATGGTAAATCATCCCCTCGCTGGCCTTGGCTGGAAGTCATAGAGAAGCACTGCATGCTGAAGTAAGGCTTGTAACTTGTAATACACTGCAGCATAATGTATACACAAAGATCCAAATGATGATACAGTGTACATCTGCGCAGATAGCTACGCTTTATCATGGAATGTGGAACAATGCTAAGAAGTCTCAAGCTAAGGGCAATAAAGCAGAACAAGTAAGATGTAGAGCAAGGCAACGGCCATGCAGCAGCTAGCACTGGTGATGGGAAGACTGGAAAGGAAGTGCAAGATTGGAAAGGAAGTGCAAGACTGTTGGAAAGAAAGTGCAAGACTGGAATAGAAAGTAAGTGCAAGACTGGAAAGCAGCAAGTACTGTGAGTCAGCACATGGAGGATTAGGCTGTCAGCAAGTGCTGCATAACAGTAACTCAGAGCACAGGATAAAGGCATACTGGCTACTATCCGGTCCGCTAGGCAGTCACTTGTTCCATAAAATGAGACAAAAGGGATGTAGAACAGTAGTGGGTAGAAGAATATAGGAACCAGAGATACACTCAGAAGGGAAGCATAAAGGAAAATGCATTTGGGGACAGGTAAGATTCCTTATTAATGGTGATTGGTAATCTTTATATGTGTGTGTGTGTGTGTGTGTGTGTGTGTGTGTGTGTGTGTGTGTGTGTGTGTGTGTGTGTGTGTGTGTATATATATATATATATATATATATATATATATATATATATATATATAAAATGTATATATAAATATATATATAAAATGTATATATAAATATATAAAGAGTGAATATAAAAGTTTACACACCCCTGGTAAACTGCCAGGTTTTTGTGATATAAAAATGAGACCACAATAAATCAATTCAAAACTTTTCCCACCATTAATGTGACCTGTAACGTGTACAATTCAATTGAAAAACAAACAAATGTGTTAGGGGAAAAAATATAAAAAATAAAAAATGTACAATACACTAGTTGCATAAGTGTGCACACAATTAAACTAATACTGTGTTGTATGTGCACACCCTTAAACTAATACTTTGTTGAAGCACCTTTTGATTTAATTACAGCATTCAGGCTTCTTGGGTACGCACCTGCCATCAATTAAAGAGACACTGATTAACCGCAAATAAAGTTCAGCTGTCCTAGTAGGATTTTCCTGACATTTACTCAGTTGCCTGCTACAGCAAAAGCCATGGTTCACAGAGAGCTTACAAAGCATCAAAGGGATCTCATTGTTGAAAGGTATCAGTCAGGAGAAGGGTAAAAAACATTTCCACAGCGTTAGATATACCATGGAACACAGTGAAGACAGTCATCAAAAAGTTGAGAAAATATGGGACAACAGTGACGTTGTAAAGAACTGGATGTCCATCCAAAATTGATGAAAAGACAAGATGAAAAATGGTCAGGGAGACTGCCAAGAGACCTACAGCAACACTGAAGGAGCTGCAGGAATTTCTGGCAAGTATGGGTTGTGTACTACATGTGACAACACTCTCCCGTATTCTCCACATGTATGGACTATGAGGTAGTGTTGTAAGGTGGAAGCCTTTCCTTACACAGATGAACATCCAGGCCCAACTGAAATTTGCAAAACAATACATAAAGTCTCCCAAAAGCATGTGTAAAAATGGGTTATGGCCCAATGAGACCAAGGTTGAATTTTTTGGCCACAATTCCAAAAGGTATATATGGCACAAAAACAACACTTCGCATCACCAAAAGAACACCACCCCCATGGTGAAGCATGGTGGTGGCAGTATCATGCTTTGTGGCTGCTTTTCTTCAGCTGGAAAAGGGGCTTTAGTCAAGGTGGAGGGAATTATGAATGGTTCACCTTTCAACACGACAATGAAACTAAGCATACATCCAAATCAACAAAAGAATGGCTTCATCAGATTAAAATTAACACTATTGAATGGCCCAGCCACAACCCAGACCTAAATCCAATAGAAAATCTATAGGGTGACCTGAAGAGGGCTATGCACAAAAGATACCCTTGCAATCTAACAGATTTGGAATGCTTTTGCAAGGAAGAGTGGGCAAATATTGCCAAGCCAAGATGTGCTATGCCAATAGACTCCTACCCAAGAAGACTGAATGCTGTAATTAACTCAAAAGGTGCTTCAACAAAGTATTAGTTTAAGGGTGTGCACACACAACAAAGTATTAGTTTGAGTGTGCAAATGTACGCAACCAGCGTATTGTACGTTTTTTATTTTTTATATTTTTTTCCCAAACAGATTTGTTTGTGTTTCAATTGAAATGTACAGGTTATAGGTCAAATTAAAGATGGGAAAAGTTTTGAAATGATTTATTGTGGTCTCATTTTTTTATATCACAAAAAACAGGCATTCTAACAAGGGTGTGTAAAGTTTTTAGATCCATTGTTTATATAAATATGTGTGTGTGTGTGTGTGTGTGTGTGTGTGGATATATATATATATATATATATATATATATATATATATATAAAACAAGAGAGAGAGAAGTGCTGATGGGAAGTGTGACGTGAAAGCAAGAGGAGGAAAGGGTGAGTCAGTAGGGATACGTAAACACAAGGCAGTACAGTCAAGCAGGGGTGAATGTACAAACTCTATGAGTGAGAGACAGAGTACAAAATGATAAACCGAAAGTGGAAAAATACTGAATAAGATGTGTGAACAGTACAGAAGGGGTGGGCTGTAGCACAATATGATGGATACACCTGACTAGGGATAAATTATTGAATGGGCAGCATGCTCGCTGCCAACCATCCTGCTGGGGATTTCAGTGTGGCTCATCAGCTGATTGAGATGTATCAGGGACAACAGTGACAGTGCCATACCCTCTCCTAGTGACCCAGTGGCAGAGGACTGCCAATCAAGTGAATCTGTTCAAGGAGGGTCAAGTAAATGACTACCCAGTGAGCTCTTACCCTGTTCATCATACCATGCACCAGCTACCATCCTGAACAAGGTCAGACCTGTCACCTCAGCAAGACACTCTTAGTCCACTCACCAGCTACAGCTGTAATCAAGCTGGCATTATTGCATGGAAGAGTGAGAAACGTAGGAAGGGTACTGTAAGTGAAAAGGATCTCCAAATGCTACAATGAGTATAGTACAAGTCAAAAGGTAAGCAAAGAAACCCTGCAGTGGTGAATATCTGTGCTGCCTCGTGAAGCAGCCAACATGGTAGGCCTCTAATTCTGGGTGTGTTGAAGAGCAAAGTAGACTGACAACAATGCAAATATACACTGAACATGCAAATTACCAGAAGCTAAAATGGTGACCACAGCCTCTCAGGTAAGCGACAGCCCCAAGTGTGAAGGCAGCAGATGCATGGAAATACAGTATATCCACAGTCTCATAATGAAGCCAGTGTTCTACATACAGTTGCATGATAGACGAAGCCTTACATGGTACCCAGATTCTCACAAATGACCAGTTATACTATAGCCCACAGTATGCAGCAGTCCTATGGCATATAGGCAGGTATCTCTCTTGTTAATTTGCAATATCTGTTAAAGGAAACAGCCTTTATTAGGAATCTTGCTCAAAGTAACATAAGAATTACATTGTGGAAAACAGAAGCAGTGTCAAGCACTTAGATTATCATCCAGGCCATTCCTACCTAACCTCTATTTTCCATGGCTGGAGATCTTTAAGGTGAGTGTCACAGATCATCATAGGTTCATAGGTTCGTAAGAGTGTCTTTATTTCTCTCCAGTATGGGGAATGCCAGTAGCCTGACTAATTAACCCAGCCAGCTGAACCAGGCATCCACATTGCTAAATGGACCCCCACAGGGTCCCAGCAGTCACTTACTAAATGGCTGTGTAGGAGAAAAGGAATGGTTTTACTCTCCTTAGCACACCAAACATGTCCACTCAATAAGGCACTAGCACTGGCAGTCATTGTCATGAAATTACAGTGAAAATTGTAGCACTTTCATGAGGAACAAAACTGTAGTCTGTGATTCATCCTGGAAATTTGATTTCTGAATCATTAGCAGTGCAGTCAAATGCTATCCTGAAGCAAGAAGCATATATATGCACATAGCCTGCATAGTCCCTGTTGTGCAGTATATTGGCAGTTTGAATTACAGAGACTCTCAGATGCATGTAGGCTCTGTCTTCATTTTACTAAGTAAACTGCTATATATTTGCAGCTTTCATAAGTACTTACTAGGCTTGTAGTCCAGGGAACCATTAAGGACCCTAGCCCAAATTCCCAGTTGCTCCTCAGCACTATCTGTAAAGTAAGTGCTGCACATAACTTAATGTCTACTAAAAAAGGAAGTCCATGCATTTCTTCCGATTCTCTTTGTGGGCAATACATCTGAAACAATTTCAATATGTATCACCTCTTTCCACTCAGAACTGTCTGCCAGCAGCAGACTGGTTATCTGGCGGTAGCTTGTAGGCTGCCAGTACTAATTCCATTCAAGCAGCCTACCACCATATATCACATCACATAGTGGGAGTTAGCAGTGGTGAAAGGCAATAAGTTGCACTGCATGAACACTGCTGTTGCTCCTGAGATCTTCCTTTGTTGCAACTCCAGACCTGTGGCATGTCCTTGCCATTACAGTGGCATGCAACTTACAGAGCATCTACTGCAGCCAATGCCTATGACTCGTGGTGTGCTTTTAAAGTTACACATTTGCTTGTCATTATGTTCTTACTTGACCATATGCTTTCATTTGCATGTCACAATATGATTATTTTCATATTTTATATTGCATATTTTATTTCCATGTTGCTTTCATTGCTATTCAGTATCACTAGCTGGTACTGTGACTCTCAAATTGCCTGTATTTGGCCACTTCCTACACAAGAGCTTATTGCATATTATATAAATGAAGTATGACACACAGTACATGGCAAGATGTCTTAAGAGAGGGATTAATCACATCCATCACGTTCTCAGATTTAAAACTCACACCCACATCCCAACCTTCGCTGTGTCCTCTAATAATGGTACCAAAATCTTCCCTGTGACACACACCAAACTACGGGTGACAATAGACCACAAACTTAGATTTGATATACAAAGAGCTTAATAACTATCCACTACCTATAACCACATAGCCAGATTCATTACAGGAATGGACACTGGGGCTAGAACTGCCCAACATTCTTAAAAACCAACCAACTCACTGAGGCATTCAAAATTATTAAACATCCCGATAAAACTAACTTACTTTTGTTTTGTTATCACATGTGTTTTGTACCTTTGTTCTGGCCTCCACTGAAAATGGATATGTATCCAGTTGGACTAACCCGGTCAACAAATGTAAAATAAATAAAATAAAATAAATTAATAAGTAGCTCCTTTTCCCCACTGTTGAATGTTCTCAAAGTTTGATGGTTTAGGATATGAGATCAGCAGACTGGGAGTTCCATCGTTCACTCATGATATAAGAAGATAGCTATGGAGAGCTAGATAGATAGACAGATGGAGAGATGGATGGATAGACAGTTGTGTGCATATTTATGTATATTTATATTTTTATGTATGTGATTATGTGTATATGGGTCTACTTTTCTTTGTTGAAAGATCATTATTTTGAAAAAGAAAAGTACGGAAAGTGCACTTAAACAAAAGTGCAGTTTTTGTGAATACCAGTTCAACGAACTGGTAATAAAAACAAAAAAGGAAACACTGCAGCACTGAAGCATGCTACAGAGGGGATAAGGGAATATTCCTGTTTCCCCAATGTAGTGCGATCTTGGAGTTAGTATATTTAAAGTAGCGGGGGTGGGGGGGGCACCTTTGTAGTGTTTTCTTTTTTGCTTTTATTACCGGTTGGGTAAACCGGTGTTCGTACTTTTCTTTATATATATATATATATATATATATATATATATGTATATATATATATATATATATATATATATATATATATATATATATATATATATATATTCTCTGGTTCGATTATGGGTTGGAGTGCCTTCTTTGTGGAGTCTGCATGTCCTCTCTGCATTCATGTGGGTTCAGAAATTCATAGGTGTGCACTAGGTTAATGGCCCTGGGGCCTTTATGAGCCTAGCCATAGGATTGCCCTGGTATAGTGCCACCCGACCTTAGTTCTGATTGTGTCTGTCAAGTAGAGCCACTGGAGTTATACCCAGGGTGAATTTTCTGTTAACCATCCATTCATCAAAATTTCTCTTGAAGAGAGTCAGCAAGGTGCTCTCTTGACATGTATGGGAAGTCTATTCCATAGCATGGGCAGTCTCTGGATTATGAACCTGTTCCTCCAGCATATGTTAATTCTGGTTATGAGGATGAGGTCTCTGGAGTGTTCATAGGTTTAGGTTCATAGGTTCATACTAGGCTATCTGCCCTAGGGCATTTATAAGCCTAGCCAGAGTGTGTTTGGCTTTGGCCACCCATTTTAAATTAATTTTGCTATGCCCTTTTTCGAGGTTAGTATACTGTGCCTCTGTCTAACAGTGACACAGAAGTGATACCCGGGGTAAACCTATGATCTCCCATCCACTCATCAAGATTCCTGTTGAAGAGAGTCAATGAGGGACTCTGCCTAACCTGGACTGGAATTTTATTCCAGAGTGAAGGGAGCCTCTGGGTTATGAATCTGTCCCTCCAGCATGTCCTATTTATTTCAGTGCTGAGGTTCAAGTCTCTCAAGCGCGTAGCTCAATGGGATTTGGATTTTCTGAGGTGCAGCATGTCCATTAATTCCGGGTTGGACATGGCTTTATACATCAGGCACAGATCGCCTCTGAGCAGGCGGTATGCCACTGAGTAGAGCTGGAGTTTCTTTAACCGGGCAGCATATGGCATCTGTATGAGCCCTTTGATCCTTTTGGTGAGGTACTTTTGGGGTCTTTCCAGTTGCTGCAGGTGTCTGGTAAGGTACATCCCAAGAGGGGCATTGTACTCAATTATGGGCCTGATGAGGGATGAGTAAAGTGGCACGATGACCTCCCCTGATCTAGATGCAAATCCCTTCATGATTAGGTGGGCTATATAAAATGTTTTTCTAACCACTTTGGCCATGTGGTTGTCAAATGAGAGATTACTATCAACTTTGGTCCCCAGGTCGCTAATTACTTCTTCTGTACTTAATGGATTACCACCTATGTGGTAATTTGTGGGCACTTTGTTTTTGCCAAAGGGGATGACTATACACTTTTTGGCGTTTAGCTTGAGGCCATGACTCTGGCACCAGTTGTCTGTTTTTATGAGGCACTTTTGGAGGATGCTTATGTCGGCTGGAGAGTCGATTATGGCACCCAGTTTGCAGTCATCTGCGAACTTGGTCAGCCACAGTCCTTCCATGTTGCCCTGTACCTCTGAGAAATATATACCGAACAAAAGAGGTCCCAGGACTGAGCCTTGTGGGATGCCATTTGTAACTGGTTTGGAGTCTGACATGGCTCCAGCAATTCTGACCATATGGGTTCTGTCCTTGAGCCAGTTTGCAACCCATCTAGTGACATAGGGGTTTATATTTAAGCTGGTGAGCTTATCCATAATGCCCGAGTGTGATATTGTATCGAAGGCTTTTGCGAGGTCCAGGTAGGCTGTGTGGACCACCTTCCCCTTGTCAATGGCCTTGGCGACTGTTTCAAAGAAATCAACCAGGTTTAAAAGGCAGGATCTGCCCTTAACAAAGCCGAACTGGGTAGGATCCAGTGTCTGTAGGTCCCCAATATCTTTATTTATGAGGTCCATGATGATCCTTTCCATAGCTTTGCAGACCAAGCTAGTCAGGCTTATGGGGCAATAGTTTCCAGGATCCGTTGAGGCACCACCTTTGTGGAGAGGGACCACTGTTGCTGTACGCCACTCTTTGGGTACATATCCTGTAGTAAGGCTGTGATTGAATGGTAGTTTTATGTTTGGGTTTAGCTCTTCTTGGAGTTCATGTAGGATGCAGCCTGGGACACCATCTGGTCCCATTGATGCTGTGTTTTTTGCTTTGGAGAGGGCAGCTCTTACCTGAGCATCTGAGATGTCAGGGGGGCAGCACTCTGCTGGGATAGATATTTGCCCTTTTGGTGGGGGGGGGGAGTTTGCTCTGAACCTGTCAGCTAGGATGTTGGCAATGTCTGTGGGTTTGGTGTATTTTTTGTCATTTTGGACTAATTCTGAGCATATCTGGGAATTCCCACCCAGGTTCCTAACATAACTAAAGAAAGCCTTGTGATTATCCTTAGTGTCCTGTGCAATTTTTCTCTCGAAGCTGGCCTTAGACGATTTTATGAGTGCCCATAGTTTTTTGCTAATACTGATCAGAGATGCCTTCCCTTTTTGGGATTTTGCTCTATCATGTAGTAGCTTCCTCCTTCTATTGTATAGTTTGTTTATGGCTGGGGTCCACCAGACAGGACATCTGCCTTTGGAGGATTGGGTCTTGGTTTTATTTGAGATTGCATGATCCATGCCTTCCTGAAGGTGTTCATAGAATGCGTTTATAAAGGATTATGCAGTCTGGGACGTATTTTCCACAGGCCCGGGGGCTGTGAAGGATTCCACCTCAGTTTTGAAGAGTGTGAAATTTGCTTTAGACAAGTTTTTCACTGTGGTTTTCAGGGCAGGGGGTGGATTCGGGATGTCAATATCCAGTGAGATTAGTTTATGGTCTGATCTTACCAATGAGGGATACACTTCTGGCCTGGAGCATAGAGTTCCCATGTTGGTGATGATCAGGTCCAGTATGTTTTCCCCTCTTGTGGGAGTGGTAACAAGTTGTTCCATAGCATTTGAGTTTATAAATTCTAGGAACCTTTGGGCTAGGGTGTTGGAGCTGGAGTAATGCTCCCAGTCTATGTTTGGGTAGTTGAAGTCGCCCAATATAATGGTGTTTGGAGAGACCTTCATATTTTCCAGTGTTCTCAGGAAGGCCAGGTGGGGTTCCTGGGTTTGGGAGGGTGGTCTGTAGCAGGCTATAAACTGGAAGGCAGTTTTACCCACTGTTAGTTGCACATGGATAGTCTCTGATGCTTCGTGCTGTGCCACCAACCTGGAGGTGTGGGTATCTTTGTGAATATTGATACTCCCCTCCTTTGTGGTTCGGTCCAAGTTTTGGGGCCGAAAAGCATGGTATGAGATATAACCTGGTAGTGCTGGGGTGCTCTCGGGAGCCTTGAACCAGGTTTCTGTTACTGCACAGATATCGATGTTCTCCATGCTAAGGAGAGTTTTGAGTGCATGCATCTTGAGGTTTAGACTTCTGGCATTGAGTAGCATTACTCTTAGTTTCTTATCCCTTGTCATACCTATTGAGGTGGGTTTGTCTTTTGAGCCTTGCCTAAAAAAGGCACTATGGGGTAGCAAGAGCCTTTGCCAATATCCGAAAGCCCAGGGGTGACAGGTGCAAGCCATCCCTAGCGAAGCATCATGGCTTGTCGAGCATGTCATCCCAGGCTGACAGGCATTGGATCCCCTTTGAATGACAGCAATACTTAAGCCAATTGTTGAAATTGGTCATCTTGTCTTCATATTGTGGCATCATTCTTGGTGAGGGTAAGATGCTACTCAAGGTCAGGGTCATACCAGCCTGGGCTACATGCTCAGAGAGCTCCTCTATGTCTCTTTCATGTAGTCCAGGGAAGTACATCTCAGGTCATTCACACCAGCATGGACAATGACTGAGTCATATTTGTACTTGCCTTGGAGTGACCTGAGTGTTTGTGTTATGTGGCGGATCCTAGCACCCGACAGGCAGCTCACCATGACCTTCTCCTTGTTCAGCCTGGTGAGCGGGACATCAGTGTGCCTGACAATAGAGTCACCTATTACACGTGTATCAGCTGTGTTGTTTAGCCTTAAGGGCTGTGACTGTTCAGCACACTGGCTTTGTGAGCTATGTGTTGCACTTGTTTTGTTTTGGGGTAGCGGTTGCTTGGGTGTCTGCTTTGGAGGTCTCTGCTGCTTAGGCAGATTTTTATTTAGAGCCTCCGAGTATGTTTTTGTGTGTTTATGTGTTTTGTTTGCTGTCGTGGTAGGTCTATGTGAGACTGGAATTGTAGTGAATGTGGTTTCCTTCTCCTGCTGTCTGGTTTCACCAGTACTGAGTTGAGAGAGCTTAGCCTCCAGTATGGCTATACGGTTGCATCTCTCACATGTCTTGGAATTTGTTGGGAGGAGGAGAGGGTTGTCTGTGTACATGAGGTAGTTGTAACATTGCCTCAAGATTCCCAGATTCAGCAGCTGGACCGGAGAGGAGATTGACAACTGACCTTTGGACATGCTAGAATAGTATTGGGAATTCCTTTATAATTGAAAAAAAAAGGGCTAATGGGGAACAAGGTACTCAAGGGGAGTTTGTGAGGGTGTAGTGCTTTTAATTTTTAGTGCTGACTTATATAATTGCTTTAGTGAGCAAGTGCCAGGTAACTTAAATGCAATGTGCTACAGGTAACTTAAATGCAAAAATGACAAACAGTAACTTTCTTTCAAGTGAAACAAGGAAATAAGTACAGTAAACAATGCAGATATCACTAGGGATCCACAGAAGCGCTGAAAAGCCACGTTTTAGGTAGAATTAGCATTTCAGGGAAGTAACAAGAAAACAAACAACAAGCATACAAACAAAGCTAGATTCAGCAGGCCTGGATCTAGTCTATGCTACAGCAAACAAGGTGTACCAATTTCAGTAAGAAGCAGTTCAAATATGCAGGCACTATAAGCCTTTAACCAAAAATTCCCAGCTCAGAAGGGCAGAGTCCAGCCTCTCCTCCCACAAGAGTGCAGACCACGAACCCTTTTAATGTAAAATAACTGGCCTGAAGCCCAAGTGCTTAAACCAGAATTAATACTCTTTTAGAATAACAGACACTGAGCCCTCAATCAGCAGTTCCCATCTTAGAAGGATGTAAGCTACCTGTTCTGCCACCACAGTGCAGACCACAAACCTTCTTAATGTAAAACAACTGGTCTGAAGCCCAAGTACTTAAACTAAAAGGCTTAGAATGAGATACACCAAGCAGTAACAAATACAATTGAGTACTTTTAAGATGACGCAAAAGCAAAATAAAGTAGGAAGAAACACAAATACAGTAAAAGCAGATACATTTTTTTTTTTTTTTTTAGAAAAGTAGCAAAAACAGTAGTAAAAACAATTCACATGCAGTGCAAGCTGGCACACTTGAGTATGTAGCAATATTAGTCCACACACAGTTTGAAAAAATGTAATTAAATTAAAAAGGACTAAAAGCAAGTGCAGAAAGGGTTTATTAGGTAGAATGTGGTAAAGAGATGGGACTGGGGGAGTGTCCTAGATCAAATCTACAGTGGGGCAGGCACTGCAAAAGCCACCAAATTTAAACTACAACCAAGAAAAGGGGGGGGGGGGCAGTTTCAACAGAGATGATCACAGTGCAAATTATAAAACCAAAAATATATATACTGATCTCTGTATATTTGCAGAACAGTAAGACAACAGATATCTAAGCAACAATTTAGCTCTATAATACAGAAAAATATGCTCAGCTCTATATATTTGCAGATAGTCTTGTAAAGATGTCTCTCAACACACAGGTTTCACTTTAAAATGTTAAAAGAGGCAAAAGCAAAATAAGGTAATAAAGCAGGAAGAAACACAAATACAGTAAGGCAGATGAAGTGCAATTTTTTTTTTTTTGAGATTTAGAAAACAGAGCAGATTAAGATACTATAGGGGAATGCCCTTCCCAAGTGCTCTCTCTGTATACTGCAGAGGAGATGGGACTGGTAAGAGTATCCAAAATCAAAATATGATCTCACTGTACTCAGTTGAGTGAGCGAATGAGATGGGTCTAGGAAGAGTATGCAAAAAGAGATTTACAGTAGGGGGCGGGCAATTCCAAAGCCACCCAAGATTAACACCACAACAAGAAACAGGGAGGGGGTGTGGGGAACTACTGCAGAGATTCAGAGACACACACAATATTTACTGAATCCAAGACACACAATATTTACTCAATCAAATCTTAAATAAGTGCAAAAAATGTACTTAAATCAGCTTATGTCCAGTTGATGTATGCAGTCAAGTCTCAGTAGCCAGCAACTCAATTTAAATTCAGAGACACACACAACATTTACTGAATCCAAGACACACAATATTTACTCACTCAAATCTTAAATAAGTGCAGAAAATATACTTAAATCAGCTTATGTCCAGTTGATGTATGCAGACAAGTCTCAGTAGCCAGCAACTCGATTTAAAATGATTACTAAAAATGTAACCCACACAGATTTTAATGCTAGCAGAAACCCCCAAGCTAATTAACACTTAACAAAGGAATTTCAAAGCAGTCTAACAACTACTGCAGAGATTCAGAGACACACACAATATTTACTGAATCCAAGACACACAATATTTATTCAATCAAATCTTAAATAAGTGCAGAAAATATACTTCAATCAGCTAATGTCCAGTTGATGTATGCAGACAAGTCTCAGTAGCCAGCAACTTGATTTAAAAGTGTGTGGTGGGGAGGGATTAGAATTTCTTTAGATGTAACATTTCTAACAGAGCTGGGTCAGACATGGCTTTGCAAGTCAAGCAGAGATTGCCTCTAAGTAGGCGATATGAGACAGAGAATAGTTGGAGTTTTTTGAGTCTGTCCCTATACGACAAGTGTTTAAGGCCTAGAATCCTATTTGTAAGCTACTTTTGTGGCCTTTCCAGTTTTTGCAGGGGTTTAGAGAGGTACATGCCAAATGGGGCATTGTACTCGATGATTGGCCTAATGAGGAAAGAGTAGAAGGAGACAATGACCCTCTTTCTTCCTGGATGCAAAACCCTTAGTAATGAGATGTGCCACACAGAAGGACTTTCTAACCACAGTGGCAATATGGTGATCAAAAGAGAGGTTGCTGTCAACCTGTGTTCCCAGATCTCTTAAAATGCATTCTGTGTTCAGTGGACTACCATCAATGTGGTAATTCATGGAAACCAGGTTTTTCCCAAAGGGGATGATGACACATTTTTTGGCATTGAGCTTAAGGCCATGGTTCTGACACTAGTCATTTGTCTCAGTGAGGCCAGTCTGTAGGATGTCAACATCACTTGGAGAGTTAATAATAGCTCCCAACTTGCAGTTGTCTGTGAACTTTGTCAGCCAGAGTCCCTTCATGTTGGCCTGGACTTCAGAGAAGTAGATACAAAACAGGAGAGAACCCAGGACCAAACCCTGTGGGACTCCACTCTTAACTAGTTGGCAGCCTGACTTGGAGTCAGCTACCTTCACACTGTGGGTTCTATCTGTGAGCCAGTTTGCAATCCACCTAGTGATATAGGGGGTGATGCCCAGCTTAGTGAGTTTTTCTATGATTCCTGAGTGGTGAATGGTATCAAAAGCCTTAGCCAGATCAAGGTAGGCTGTATGAACCACCTTGCCTTCATCCACACCTGGTGACTGACTCAAAAAAGTCAACCAAGTTGAGCAGGCATAATCTACCCTTTACAAAACCAAATTGTGTGGGATCCAGAGTTTGGAGATTCTCTATATCCTTGTTTATTAGGTCCATGATAATGCGTTCCATAGCTTTGCATATCAGATTCATCAGGGTAATGGGGTGATAGTTCCCAGGGTCTGTAGTCTCTCCTCCTTTGTGGTGAGGGATGACTGTAGCAGTGCGCTATTCGGTAGGAACAAGGCCTGAGGTGAGGCTGTGATTGAACACGGCACACAGGTGAGGTGCCAGTTCACTCTGTAGTTCATGTAGAACACAGCCAGGGATATTGTCATGTCATATAGAAGCTGTATTCTTGGCCTTAGACAGTGCTATTTTAACCTGTGCAGCAGTAACACTGGGTGCCTGGCAATCTACTGGTATTGTGATTTGTCCTTTGGGGGGGGTAAAGTTGGCACTGAATCTGTCAGCCATTATACTGCCAATATCTGTTGGCTCAGTATAGGAGGTACCATTGTACAGTAGTTCAGAGCAAATCTGGGTATTGCCGTGGATATTCTTTACATAACTATAGAAGGCCTTGTGGTTGTCTACTATCTGCTGCAATTCTGTTTTCCTGGCTAGCTTTAGAGGATTTGATGAGGGATCTCAACTTTTTGTTGAGGCTGATAAGGGAGTTTTTCCCAGTCTTGGGACTTCACCTTATTCCACATCAGTTTCCTCCTTCTGTTGTAGTGTTTGTTTATGGCAGGGGACCACCAGATTGGCTTACTTTTTTTGGAGGAGAGCGTCTTGGTTCTATTGGGTATGGTGAGATCCATGCATTTGTGTATGTGTTCATACAGTGCACTGGTGTATGATTTGACAGTCATGTGACTATTCTCCATTTGCATGGGTGCCGTGAAGTTAGCCATCTCTGTTTTTAAGAGCCCAAAGTTAGCTTTGGAGAAGTTATTTATGGTGGTTACCTTTGGGGGGGGTGGAGGATTTCCAAGGTGATTAGTTTGTGGTCTGATCTAACCAGGGAGGAGCTGACTAATGGTGTGGAGCAACAGTCACTCATGTTAGTAATGACTAGGTCAAGGATGTCACTACTTCTAGTTGGGGTAAGAACAAGCTGGTCCAGGGCATTGGAATTAATGAACTCCAGGAAATGATGGGCAAGTGTATTGGTACATGAGTAGTTTCCCCAGTTAATGGAGGGGTAGTTGAAGTTGCCTATTAAGAGAGTGCTAGGTTGGACCCTAATATTCTCCAAGGTGCTTAGGAACATGGAGTGTGAGTCTTGGGACATGGTTGGGGACCTATAGCAGGCTACAACCTGAATCGCTGTCTTACCCAAAGTTAGCTGCACCTGAAGTATCTCTGATGCATTATGTTGGGCTACCAGTCTGGAGATGTGCGCATCTTTATGAATATGGAAACACCACTGCCTTGGGAGCTTCGGTCCAAATTCTGGGGCCAAAAGGTGTGGAATGAGTTTTAGCCTGGTAGTGCTGGGGTGCTTTCTGCTGCCTTGTACCAGGTGTCTGTCACAGCACATATGTCAATGTTCTCCATTTTAAGGAGTGCTTTGAGTGAGTGCATTTTGAGATTTAGACTTCTAACATTGAGCAGCATGACCCTCATTTGTCTGTGGTTGTTACGGTGGTAATTTGGTCTTTGGAACACTACCTAAAAAAGGGGATCTATATTATAATCTTGTTTTACCTCAATCACTAAAGATCGAACTTTAGTGATCGAAGTCTTATACCATCAAAACTAAAAATAAAATACTAAATTAAAAAAAAAAAAAAAAAAAAAAATACTAAGGAGGCAAGCCCTCTGCCCCCCTACTTAAATATACCAACTCAGAGAACACACTACATTGAAGTAAATAGAAATCTCCCCTTATGGAGATTTTCCATTTAAACATTCAATGTAGTACACTTTTGGTATTCTTGTGTCAACAATATCGTATTCAATATTGTCAGACTTTCAGATTTTAATATAGACCCTAAAAAAGATACTATAGGGGTGGCAAGAGCCTTGGCCAGTATCCGGAAGCCCAGGGGTGACAGATGCAGGCTATTTCTGGCAAAGCATCGAGGTATGTCAGTCATGTCATCCCAGGCAGACAGATACTTTCTCTGGCTACTCCGGTTTCCTCCCATGTTACAAAGACATGTGTCTGGAGTATTTCTCCCTGGGCCTCTGCTTAAAATTGGCTTTGTTCCAAGTTGGTCTTTCCCAGTAAACAAATGTTAAAATATATATATGTGTGTGTGTGTGTGTGTGTGTATTATTTGCATGTATATATTTATATAGTAATGGTTGTTCTGGCCCTATAGCCTCTCTACCAGTGCTAGAATCAATGTATCTTTAGTTTCCATGCTGGGGAGAGATCAGATGATATGGTGACCACACCTGCAATGGAAAACAAAGTTTTAGCTGCTGTACATACTACACCTGGAGTGATATTTTTCCAGAGGACATGTCAGTTAATTAGGATATGGTGTATTTCCTGAAGAACGGCAGGCCCAAAATAAAGTCAGACTCCCTAATAACAAACTGACATCAACCTTGTCTAGGCAGTATAACTAAGGTAGTAGAATTAAAGAATTTAAATCCCTACTCAGAGGAGTAGAGATCTCAAGAAAGAGTTATCTGGCTGTATGCTGTTGTTCTACAAGGAAGCTTTCTCACATGGATATTGAAGTATGCTAATGGAGAAATCAGAAAGAATATTTCTACTGCTATGTTAAACTATGCTGATTACTCTAAAGTAGAGCCATACTGTTATGTTATGACAGGAATGGTTATTAACAAAGTACTTATTACCAAGATTTACTCAGCTGTGTAACCAAACAGATTTCACTGTGATTTGTTGGTATAAATGGAACTTATGGAATGAAATTATCACTAATACTCTGTGTATTGAAAGTCATCTCAATGGCCTTTAAAATTATAGCAGGGGATCAGAAACAAAAACAATATTTTTCATGATAGAAGGTCTTCTGGTAGTAGATATCACATAATTAATAATAATCAATCATTGTTGTAGTCATAGTTGAGTTGTTTAATAGTTTTTGCTCCCTTAATAGATTTAACATTATGAGAAACATAAGTAACTCTAAGGAGAGCATCCCTACACATGAGAGAAGAAATCATCCCACTATATGTATATCATAGCAGTTAAGATGTACAGGACTGATGCTAACAGTCAACATCCAACTTCCTTTCTTTTGGTTCCCCCTCCTAGAAGCATGATATGTAATAATTTTGCCTTTAACTTTTGAAAATAAACTGATAATTATAAACTGATGTACTGACACCAGAAATTATTTTATTGTTACAAGCAGCATGTCATTTTTTCCTATAAACTAAACCTGACAATTCCTAGCTGCTTACGTTTTGAATAATTTCCTGAAAATAGAATACAATACTGCTTAATAAGATGGTTGATGACTGTGAATACTGGGGCCTAATTTTCTCATATCCCAGACTGTTGGCTCCTCTGAAACTAGTTCATGAAAGACAACAATTTGTATGAGCATTGCCTTACACATTTTTGAGCCAATACGGAGATTTACTCCAACATAAAATTCACATTGCAATAAGTAGTTATTGCTAAAGACAGAAACAATCATGCCAACATGAGAATTCACTCCAACTAAAGTATCATTATGTCAGTAAAGGGTTTCGGTTTGAGATTATCCTCCAAGTCCTTATGTATCTTAACTGTTGTGTTTAGACTGCATGTGTACTGTAACTACCCATGCTGCTGTCTAAGATGGATAAGCTAACTGAAGCACTTACAGTAAGCCAACAGGCCTCCTCAGTAAGGGTTGCAAAGCTGGCACACTGTGGAAGTAGAAATGTGTGATGGATAATGACGTTGAGGCATATCTGATGGCACACAAGAGATCTGATGTATGAGGATACTGGCCACAGATGGAGAGAACTAGGATATCATCTTCCTATTTAACTGGAGACTCTGAAAGCCTATAAGAACTTGAAAGGTGCCAGCATACATAAATACCAAAAGCTGAAAAAAAGAGATTCTTGCTAGGACTGGTGCTTCACCTGAAGCACAGACATACAAGTTTCACTGCTGGATATTCAGAATGATCAAACTGGTCGTCTCATATATATCTGATTTGCTACATTTCCTGAAATTGTGACTAGAACAAAATGTAAATAAGATAAGAAAAATGTAGAAATATGGCCGTTGATAAATTTAAAAAGACACCTCCAAGTAACTTAGAAAACTGGGTGTCTCAGAGTTACGGTTACCCTACATATTTTGAAGCTCTAGTTATTTCAGCACAATGCCTGTTATTGAGATTGCTACCTCTGATTCTGACTTGCATCTGCCTAGGGTTAATATTAAATCTTCATTTAAGAATATGCCTCTGGTGGCAAACAGGCAAAACGTAATATCATCTGAGATGATTTGTTTTACATGTTTCAGAAAAGGCAACACAACAAAGTACTGCACTATTAATACAAGAAGTATTACATCAGAAAAAAAAAACATTCTTGTTAGTCCGCAGGTTGCTAAACAAGTTGTACCTGAAAATTAACACAGGAAATGTGATAAGACTGTATTTTTAACTAGAGAATCTGCTTTTTCCTATGGTGCTGCAACTAACTTGTTAAGGACACCAGTATAGAAGAAGAAAAAGAATCAAGGTTTGCTAGATCAGGGAGCATGATTACACCAGTGAGATCGCAATTAAGTCTTATTTCCATTTTTGACTTGTATCTCATGCTCCAACTGAAAAAAATAGTTCTTAAGTTGGACAAGGCTAGGTTTTGTGTCTACCTGCATCAGAAACTGTTGCACTTTTATAAGCACAAAGAGAGTGTGTGTGTGTGTGTGTGTGTGTGTGTGTGTGTGTGTGTGTGTGTGTGTGGGTGTGTGTGTGTCTGTGTCACGGGGCCAGGGATTATTGAACTGATTTTGTGCTTATAACAAGGGAATAGTCACTGGAGTTTGTAGTCCAGTAAAAAAAAAAATACCTGTAACAGTTAGGCATGTCTGTCAAAGAAGGCACATAAGAGTGGCAATGAATCAAGACTTATGGTTACAGTTGACAAAGTACCCCGACTTCATGTATAAAAATGGGAAAAAGAGGATTGAGAATAATGACTATACAATCTTTACCTCTGCCCTTTCTGGAGACTGGGATATTAACTGGCCTTTTCTAATCCAATGGTCATTGTTGTGTTTTCTAAATTTGTTGCCAAATTCCAAGCAACAATGTAACAGCATAATTTTGCAAAATGTAAGTAATTCACTTGGAATTCCATTGCATCCTACAGCCTTGTTATATTCAATGCTTTATAGGCCCCATTTAACTTCAAACTCTAGGATGTCTGGCTTTAGATCAGAGAATATTCCATCATATGTATCAGGGATGGCATGACTAAACTTCTTTGATAGTTCTGTTTAGTCCTGCCACCTCTTCTCTAGGTCTTTCTCATCTTTGTTTTTTATCGTGACCATTTTTATCCAGAAATGTTTCTTAGTATGATGATTCTTATTCAACAAGTCTCTTATCTTTCCCATTTTGTTACATTTTCCATCTTCTTTGCACTACTCAATTAAATATGCCTGCTTATATCTTCTTGCTCTTTATCAAAATTTGGCATGTAGTTTGACATATCTTCCTTATCTCCTTTGCCTCATATTGTAGAGCGCACATGTGTGTGTGTGTGTGTGTGTGTGTGTGTGTGTGTGTGTGTGTAGAGATAGATAGACAGACAGATAGATAGATAGATAGACAGACAGACAGATGGACACATGCAGATAGACCGATGGAAAGATAGATAGATAGATAGATAGATAGATAGATAGACAGACAGACAGACAGATAGATAGCTGGATAGATAGACAGACAGACAGACAGACAGACAGATAGATAGATAGATAGATAGATAGATAGATAGATAGATAGATAGATAGATAGATAGATAGATAGACAGACAGACAGACAGACAGATAGACAGACAGACAGATAGATAGCTGGATAGATAGACAGACAGACAGATAGATAGATAGACAGACAGACAGACAGACAGACATATAGATAGATTGATAGATAGATAGATAGATAGATAGATAGATAGATAGATAGACAGATAGATAGATAGATCAACATGCATACGCACACATATACATAAACAGATGCACACAAGAGGCAAACACAAATCTATGATACTGCATTTTTAAGTTACTAGTGTTTGTGGTCTCCAAAGAATGTTTGTGTCCATTACTTTATGGAAAGCTTCACAAATTTTACTGTAGCAAATTCCTGACCATTTCAAAACCAAAACTTTCCACTTACATACTATAAAAACTCCATTGATGTTCTGATCAGTTCAGAGATGTGTTTTGCATTTTTTTTCCTAATTTGGAGGTAGCAAAAATCTTCCCTTAACTAGAATCTGGTTGCAAATCAAACATGTCACAATGAATGGGGCATTCTTCCAATTCAATCCATTAATTTAATAAGTGCTTGCATATGGAGCTATGGATTGTAATTTGCTTAGGTTACTGGAACATGATGCGAGTTCTAACATGTAATCATGTATATATCCAAAAAGGTTAAATTTAAAAAGAAAACACTCAACACAGGTTGAATGACTTGTCAAAAAAGAAAAAAAAGTTAGAAAACAGAACTAAGCTTTCAAGTTTGCATTTGTAATATATGTTTCCATAATGCAATTTTTCATTTCAAATTATTTAACAAATCATGAGGGCTTTCCTTCTGGCAGCATTAATTACTCCCCTTAATGGAACCAGATATAATTCTAGCAATTCTCTTAAATTTCCTTCATGTAATGTACTTTACAGAATTTGAGCTGACTTGCTGTATCTTATTGCCACTTTAATGTTCCTCATGTGATAGTCCCATGTCTCTTACAACTGATAATACTTTTGTAGTCTTGGTGCTTGAGTCTGCTTAAAAACTACTTAAACTTTAAAGGATAAATAAAATATAATTTATAGCAGAGGAACTAAAATATACTTTATACAGAAATGTTAAACATACAAGTCAGAATGCAGATATTAAAATGTTTGGTTTAATGGCTTATTAGTTCGGGATGGAAAGTAAATCTCACTGAAAACACCACTCATTCATAAACACAATCACCCAACCGAAATAGATTGTTTCCAATTTATTAAACAGTAAATCGGATAATAGTCAATAACTAAACATAGAAAAGCAGTATATAAGCTTCTACTATGAGTGAATGAAGTTCAACCCACTGAGGATCAGAATCCCCAAACTGCATTCCCCCCAAAAAAGATAACCCCTCACCTTTTTAAGTTGTTTCACAACAGACAAGTCCCCAACCTCCCAAATATATATATAGATATATGGATTCCATACATTTGGTCAAATTACACTTCGAAAATCATACCAGGCATTGCACTTGACTGAAAGCTCACTTGTTCAAAGTTAATTTGGTCAAAAATAGAATATAGCCCCTGCCCCACTGCAGTGCAACCCTGGAGTGAAAATATTAAATAAGGGGGGTGTGGTGGGCACAGCCCACTACAATGGAGGGGGGGGTGTACGGGGCATAGCCCACCACATAATTTTAATGTATTCACTATTATAAGAAGGTATATCCATTAGAAATGCATTGATATATATATATATATATATATATATATATATATATCTTTAGTAAAAACTATTGGCATAATGTAGAGGATGTGCCCTCCACACCCCCCTTATTTAATATTCTCACTCCAGGGTTGCACTGCAGTGGGGCAGGGGCTATATTCCATTTTCGACCAAATGAACTTCGTCCAAGTGTGCTTTCAGTCAAGTGAGCTTTCAGTGAAGTGAAATGCCTGGAATCATTTTCAACTAAATGTAATTCGACCAAATGTATGGAATCCATATGTATATATATACATCTATATATATATATATATATATATATATATATATATATATATATAAATATATGGGTCACCTTTATTTGCCTGACAGTTCATTTGACTGACTCTCATTTGCTTGACACTGATTTGCCTAACAAGTAGTACTTGCAGGCAAATAAAAGGGATATATCCCTTTCCCTATTGTAGTGTGACACTGAAGTTCATATATATAGTTAGGGGGGGGTGCGGGGCAGAGCCCCCACCTAGTTTGGTTTTACTGAACAATATAGAACAAAAAGCAGAGAATTTCAATCAAACTAGGTGGGGGTCTGTGCTCCCCACACCACCTAACTATATATACTAACTCCAGTGTCACACTACAGTGGGGAAAGGGATCTATCCCTTTTATTTGCCTGCAAGTACGACTTGAATGAACTATCGGGCAAATGAAGGTGACCCATATATATATATATATATATATATATATATATATAGATATGTGTGTGTGTGTGTGTGTGTGTGTATATATACACATTATCTTCATACTCATAACAACTTGAAAAAAGGGGGACATTACCCCTGAAAAGGGCATCATTGCTGGCACATATCACCAACAGTGATTTCCAATTGCGAAGTTCCAGTCCTCAGTGCTTTGAATTTGCCAATTGAGTATTTAATTTTCATCCACCTGTAGGTTACAAGTCATTACTCTCACTTACTACCACTTGGTCTCCCTCTTCTTGGTCTCCATTATCATTAGACAGTAGTTGCAAAGATGGCAATAAATACCAGGAAGTCACCATGCACACAAGCAACCTGTCTAGTAACTCGGTCCAAATCCATCATACCTGTCACATGGTCTCACACTGCATAAAACAGATGTTACAATAGTTTGCTAGCTAGGAGAATCAGATGCCATGAAAGCAAAAATCTGCAAGACAGGGTCAAGAGTGTCATGTGCTATAGGCTTTGATAACTGATTTTAGCTGAGGACCAGTGATTTGAGAGGAGTGGTTTCATGATCTCAGGTTGTAAAGATCCATGCGACTGTCTCATTTGTGTTAAAGGCAAACAGTATGAAACTGAAGTAGGCCATCTATGTTGCTGTGCCCTGTAGCTTGCACTCTGCCTGCAATGGCTTTAGTTACACACATGTCAAGAAGCAATTTATATCAAATATACAGATGGAGAACTTGTGTTTAGTTGTTTTTGATTTTCTTCCTCGTGTTAGTAGATTTGCTTTTCCCAATTGTAAAGCATGAAAGTATGAAGTTTTATAACCAGTTTCATCTTATACTGTGACAGGAACAAGAGCCTTCCTTCATTGGGATTGCTACATCTCTGCACTTGTATCCCACCTTTCTTAAAATACACCAACGGCAGTTGGCTGGAGATAATCTGGTAACAGCCAGAAAACTTTCCTCTAAAATGATATGGATCATAAAATTGTTATATCATGCAAATATGTGTACTTCCCCTGCAAAAGGTATTCACCCACCCATTGAAACAATTTTATGGAAACTTGCTATCCACGAGATGCAAGGATTATGTGGTATGGCATCTGTTATCTCCACTGACCATGGCATTTGAAACTTGCTGCCCATGCCAGATACTAAGCTGGACCACTGCTTAGTTAAGTCATGATTGTTATATTACTGGTCTTTCTTATGTCCACAGTAGTCAGGAAATTCTTCTACATGGCACACTTCATCACAAAAGGTTTCTCATCCAAGAAAAAAGAGGTCATTGTTCCCCTCTACTCGTCACTCATTAGAACCATTATAGAGTACAACACCCCTTTTGGTACCTCACAAGACATCTACAACAACTGGAAAGGCTGCAGAAATACCTCACAAAGAGGATTACCAGCCTCAGACAGATGCCCTACGCAGACCGTCTCAAAAACTCCAGCTTTACTCCATTGCATATCGCCTGCTCAGAGTGATCTCTGCCTAACATACAAAGCTATGTCAAACCCAGAGCTGTTGGACATGCTCCACTTAAAGAAATCCCAATCCCTCCAAGCTGCACGCTCTAGGGACCTAAACCTTGTCACTGCAATAAACAGAACATGTTGGAGGGATATATTCCTGTCCCAGAGACTTCCCATACTCTGGAACATGGGAATATATGTATATATCATAAAAAGCTCCTCATTAGCACTCTTCAAGAAAAATCTTGATGACTGGATGGGAAATAGGAAATTTACCCCGGGGATCACCTCTGTGGCTCTGCTTAACAGAGGCACAGGAAAATAATGATCTTGGGTGGTGATAGCCAAGGTACCTTTTTGGCAAGGCTTATATAGTCCCTAGGGCCAATAGCCTTGTTCCTACCTATGAACCTATGAACCTATGAACCTGAATGATCTATACCTCGCTAATGGTTACAAGTAGGTAATTTGCTGCCAAATCCACAGGCTAATAACCTAAAAATGAATTTATACATGATAGCCAAACTGAATGATATCTTCACATTCCAGAGAAATATAAGTCCATGTTTTGATTATATTTGTTAATCAGGTAAGTGAGTTAAGTAGATTGATTCCCTTTTCAACCATTACATATATGTACGTACAAACATCTATATGTGACAACTTATTGAACAGTGGTATACTGAAAGGCCTTATACTGAATGCAAGATCCAGGTGTGTAAATAGGTTGAAATTTTACAGAGTTGATCTTAAAACATCTACTAATATCACATGTATTAAATGTATGCCCTTTGCCAATACACAGCCAGTCAACAAATAACATCATCCCCCCTGTTATTGAAACTCAAAAATGAGTGATAGCATGAGTCTTGTGGGAAGTGGGCCAAGTCTAAGTCTCTACACATGAAATCCAGTAGGTATTTTAATTTTAACACTTTAGCATTTCAGCCAAGGTGGTGCAGCGGTAGCGTTTTCGCCTCACTGCAAGAGGTTCTCCTGTTCGATTCTCAGCTGGAGTGCATTCTGTGTGAAGTCTGCATGTCCTCCCTGTGGTCGAGTGGCATTTGAAAGACATGTGTGAATGGGCTTGCCTTCGTTGAAGGTTAGGCATCAAGCTGGCACCATAAAAATCTACTGCCAATCATTAGCAGACCGGAGCTCCGCTGTGGTGACCCCTAAACAGGAGAAGCCGAAATAAGAACAGCAACATCATTTTAACATTGAAGGTTCATTATTCATTATTATGACTTTCAGTATTTTGCTTTTCAGTACATTGACAAGGACACTAAATATATATATATATATATATATATATATATTTATATATATATATATATATATACATACATATAAACACAATTTAGTATAGTAGATCAACCCACAAAAACCCAACACAAACCTGGGAAGAACATGTAAGGAAGATCAGAACTCAACTCTGTAACCTAACTTTGTGAGGCTGAGATTTTTAACACTTAGCCACAGTTGTGCCAAAACACTGCATAAAGCCACTGTATAAATTAGTTCTGCCCTGTGTCTTAACCAGCTCCTACTGTATCACCTTTAGCATAAAACTATGCTGTTTGCTGTAAAGTATCATTTTTAAGTTGCACATGCCTTTGTTTATGGGCTGAGTTTTAAAGACAATAACTCATTCATTGAAGTAACTGCCTTATAGCCTACTCTGTTCATTGTCTCTAGGGGTGTGCATGCTCTACCTATAGTGTGCTTTTGCTCCAGGTGCTTCAATTTCTTCTCACCTTCAAAAATACCTGTTAGTTGGCTGGTTACCTTAAACTGAATTTATTATTGACCATTTGTTTGTTCTAGGTTATGGCTGAAAAGGATCTGAGAAATGCAACTTTACTTATGCAGTTAAAGAACAAGAAAAAGGTTTGTAAGTGATGTATGGCACTGGTTGCTGTTTTTATAGGTTGTATTAGTGTGCTAATGAAACTGTATGCCGGAGGCAATGTTACACCTCACTTTAAATCTGACCATCTGTCTACTTACCTGTGATCTAACTTAAAAACATGGTCACAATTGAAAACTGAGCAAAAAAGACAGAAAGAAAACACAAGGATGATGATGATGAAGATGAAACAGTGCAGAAAATACAAAGCCAAAAGTCTGTAGTCATCTGTACTACACATCTTACCAAGTAGCTCTATCCCACAGGTGAATCACATGTCACAGAATGCACAGTTCCCATGCCAGCATTCCACTGCTCTCTCATGAAATCCAACCATATGGAAGAGGAAAGCCAATGTGAATCTTCAGACTAGCATTAAATAAACAGGTGTTTTAGTCCCAAGGCTTTCCTCTTCCTGTTGCATAGAATGCAGACAGGAGAGATCTGCACACTGTAATGTGAATATAAATGTCTTGTGTGCTCTTTTTTCTAATGTGAGACAATGCGGTGAGTAGTGAATAGTCATCACCAACACTAAATGTTGAAGACTAAAAAAGAAAAGAAAGTTTTTTGGACATCTTAATATGTCCAGGACAAACTACCACAGAGATGAGTGAGAGATAAAATAAAAGTCACCTTGCTATGTGCAGGGAGGAGGTATACCAATTTAACTTTTTAATTACACTTAGAGTTTGTCATTAAACTGGTACAAGTGCACAACTCAGGAATGTATGATTATAGATGAGTGCACATGAGAGCTAATCTACCCCCCCATACATACCTACAAAAGCACAGCAGTACCTTGAAGATTTGTTCTTAAAGTTGGCAACAATCTGCATGTCCTTTTAACGTTTTTATTTATACATCTATTTTTATTATTCTTTTTTGCAAGTTTATAATTTATTTATTTTTTTTATTTTGTGAACCTGGAGGGTAAGCTAATCTAATTGCCCTTTTCTGTCACAAGCAGGGCCATAAAACAGCAACAATACTTCACAATGCAGAATACCACAGCTATAGATATCAAAGGCTGAGACAGAGAGTATTTACATAAAAGTTTTTTTCAAATAAAACAAACTGCATTAGCAGGAATTACTGTATAATAGAATTGATGTATAATCTACTGAATGAAAGGAATTTAACAAGATACAACAACTTTTCAAGTGCTGAACTTATCATTTATTTCAGTAATCTAACAGTAGAAAACTGGTGATGATGAATGGGTAGCTTATCCACAGTATAAGAAGGAAACACATAATCACCTAACAGTATTTATATGCCATAGTATAAGAAACAAATGCACTGCAGTATTTATACTCATCTCTGACTCTGAGCATTTATTTGTATCACTTTTCTTATGCTTATAACACTCATGCTTTCTTATTAACCATTATGTTGATTTTCTAATTCTGTGAGCAGGACATTTCTATTCCTATTTCTATTTCCCCTATGATACTAGAATTCACATAACCTCAATATTCCATCTATCCCAATATTATATAAATATCTTATTCCTGTGATGGCTGCCCACATCACTTAATTTGTGCTGCTTGTGTTTAATTGACAGTCCCAACTCTTAGCTTACCACACTACATGTTCTGCATTACTTTGCCTGAATTGTTAAGTATGTTCCCTTTGTTTATCTTGTATTTCTAACGCACATTACTAGTGTTGTAAGGCAGCAAATTAGATTCCCATGTAATGTACAATAACAGAAACATTTACTCTAATCCAGCTGTTTACACATTTTGTCATATAGTCACTAAGTCAAGTACATTTTTGGTAACAGAACTCTATTGCCTCCAGTTATCTCTGTTTGCCACCAAGACTAACTAACTTTCTAGAGAAGCACTGTGAAGTCTTGATAGTCTCTTAGCCCTCATTCTGTGGGCCATAAATACTATGTACATGGTCACTGAAGAATGCCAAGATATACGTAACATGTAACTGTTCCGGTCTAGTGAAAAAATTATTTGTCTAGTTTGACTCAAAACACAATACTCCCCTGGCCCCCACATACACACATGCACACACATTTACAAAGCATTAAACCTCATAATGAGCTGTTTGGTCAGTCTCTGCACTGTCATAAAGTCCACAGTATTACAAGTATACATGATGATGTCCATTTTCTTATTAATTTTTAGTTCCCTCACAGTGCTGTAATTATGGTCATCTTTGCTGTTTCAGGCCTCTTTTTTTTTAAATGGGTTTATGCTTCTGATGTAGGGCAGTAGTAATTTCATTAAATTTTCATTAAGTTGCATTGCCCAGCAAAAAAGGTTTGCACATTAACATACATTGTTTGAAAATAAGTACTGTATACACTGTATACTGATGATGGTTTCAAATATTCCTTGCTCGTAGTATAATATTGTGCAAAAAAGTTGTTTTTATTAAAAATATTGATGTAAAAGTCATAGCATTTGTTTTTATTGATCTGTGTTTAGCACAGAAAGAAGCCAGAGTCTGTATAGGTGGCAAAAACAACAGAGTAATGTCAGTGGCTCAGCAGGTAGCACGTTTGCCTTTAAGGAGCAGCAAAATCAGAAAGCTGTGTGTTCAGGTACTCCAATTAATGTTCTATTGTTGACACTGTACTGCAGCACAAGGTTGGAATAGGGTTGCTGCACACCTGCGGTGTGGTCTTTCAGATGAAATGTTAAATTAAGGTCCCTTATGCCTGAGATGCAGGTAGCTCAGGCTGATGTTAAATAATTCCCTATGTATTGAAAAATATGGGAAATTTAATTGTTGCCCAGAAAAAAATTATCCCTACTGAGTATAAATGAAACTTATGATCTCCCCTGAAGACAGATTTATAGGCTTAGTAGGACTAACCTAATCACCAAATAGTATATAAAATAAAATTACTTTTTTACTATAGATTTAGATTTGCTGAATCTAGACTGTTTGGCATTATCTGAGCACTAAAACCAGCCGTCTTACATTAAGAGGCCCCTCCCTGCACCCTTGTGGCAAAAGAGTGTAGCAGAGGACCCATCTGAGTTGGAGATTTTAGAATAAGGCTTATTATTGAGCATTTCCACTGGCCAGCTTGTTTGAAAATTGCGTAACTTAGCTTGCATTTAAGCAGCATGTTTACAAGGCCATGTGCTCAGTTTACAGGAGCTGTTCTAGGATTGATGTGCTCGCTCTGATCTCTGGAGTAAATCCAAATTAAATGCAAGGTATCATTTCATTTGAAACCTTCCGAAAAAATAAGTACTTTTAACACTGTACTGCACTTTTAAACTGTGTATTACTGAATTCCCTCCTACTTTTAAAAGCATTTTTAGCCATTTTAACTATTTTGCTGTTTCACTGTTTAAATTGTTTGCTGTTTGAGACTGTTTTTCCTGCACCTTGTATTTTCTACCATGTGTGTATTTTATAGCATAGGCTAGATTCTAGATTCAGATTTGCTGAATCTGGACTGTTTGGCATTATCTGAGCACTAAAATCAGTCATCTTACATTAAGAGGACCCCCTGCACCCTTGCGGCAGAAGAGTGTAGCAAAGGACCATCTGAGTTGGGGAGTGTTGGAATAAGGCTCAGTATTGAGCATTAATCTTTAGTTATGTAATATTGGAGCTCTTCTCCTCAGGTCTCTGCTGAAAAAAGGCTTTGCCCAGTCAGACCAACCCAGTTAACAAATGTCAAATAAATAAGCAAATAAATAAATAAATAAACAAATAAATACATTTCCATTGGCCAGCTTGTTTGAACATTGCTTAACTTGTTTTCAAAAAGGGTTCTGACAGCTGCTACATAAGCTCTGCATTTGCGCGGGTTTGTGCCTGGTTTAACACAGCTCTACAGAGTTTGGTGATTAGCCACTGCTCTGCTACCTTCATCTGAGCAATCTGAAGCCTCTGCTCGCATGCAGCACACCTTTGTGCAGTGCCATGCAGTGGAGGTAACCATTGGAGTTTATAGATGCAAAAGTTAAAGCAGATTTATTTTCCCTTAGAAGCTGCTCATGTTCCAGCTGAGGAGTCCCTTAAATTGCTCTTAGCTGCACAGAGACCACCTCAACTGGGCTTTCTACAGCATTTGCCACTTTAAGTGAAACCTACTAATCCATAATAGTCTCATACCCTTTGACAGCCCCGATAGTATAGACCCAGCATTAAACTCCCAGTTAAACCACATCCTTCCTCATTAAAGTAAGCAAGTTTACACCTAGTATTATGGATGGTCAGTTCTCCTCCCTTTCTCCCACCAGCCCGATTAACATGGTATCCTGAGGCAGTGTAGAAACTGCCTCATGTACAATAACAACCCACTACTCTTAAAACACTCAAGCACAGCTTCTGACAGATGCATATACACTAAGAATTTGGAATCCTTGCTCCCTCATTCACAGAACAGTGACACTGAACAGGTTGTCTGCCCACATACTACACCCCCCTGCACAAACCATGCTCTCAACGCATAAACCATCATACATGGAGGTACTCACCAGAAATTTATCTAAACAGCAGATAATTCTGAAACATAAACATGCTGCACATAATACCATACCTACAGCACTCAATACACATAAAACCACAAGCAAAAGTATCTCATCAAACAAGCCCTTAAGGCGAAGCACACCTAAACTAAATATTTTGGTCAGAGGTGATTCTATAGTGAGAATCACAAATGTCCCACACACCAGGCTGGACAAGGACATGGTTGCGGTCAGCTGTCTTTTAGGTGCCAGGATCTGCCAGATCACACATGCACTCAAGTCTATCCACAACAAGTACCATTATGACAACATCATAGTTCATGTTGGTGTGAATGACTTGAGATATACCTCACTGGACTTTATGAAAAGAGACATCACTGAAGTCTCTGAATATGTTTCTCAGGCAGGTATGTCCCTAGCCTTGAACAACATATTACCTTCACATAAGGTGATACCACAATATAAACAAAAAATTATAGATTTCAACAATTGGCTTAGTTTGTGGTGTTATTCTAAAGGGATCCAGTATTTGTCAGCCTGGGATGACATGGTAAATGGACCACACTGCTTTGCCAGAGATGGTCTTCATCTGTCACCTCTGGGATTTCAGTTACCCCATTGTGCCATTTTTAGGCAAGGTCACAACAACAAAATTCCCAATGTAAAAATATCTTCAAAAAGCAGCTTCAAGGTTATGCTGCTAAATGCTAGGAGTCTAAACCTAAAACTGCATTTGCTGGAAGCAGCCTCACCTTAGAACATGCTGGCATCTGTGCAGTTACAGAGACTTGGATTAAGGCCACGGAAAGCACCCTGGCCATATTAGGTTATAATGCCTTCCACACTTTCAGACCACAAACTGAAAGTGAGAGAACTAAAGGAGGTGAAGTATCAATATTCATCAAAGATAAATACACTCTAGATTGTTTAAACAAAAATATTCCCTTGAACTTATCAAAGGTCCAATTGACTGTAGGAAAGACTCCTCTCCAAGTTATTGCTAGTTATAGGACCCCCTCCATGAACCAGGACACCCACACTGCATACTTGGATCTACTTGAATTGCCCAAGATACAACCAAACACCCTGGTTTAAGGTGGCTTTAACTACCCATCCATAGATTAGGTAAATTATACTGTGTACTAACACTCTTGTCCAAAAGTTCTTGGACTTCATCATCTCCAATGGCCTGAAAAAGTTGGTTGACACCCCCACAAGGGGCCCAAACATTTTGGATCTGGTGCTCACTAACATAGGTGATCATTGCACCACCCCATGTGTGCGGGCCTTCCTAGGGAGGTCTGTTCATAAATCAGTCTCATTAGAAGTAACAATAACATTTGACCCTCCATTAGCAGCAACTAGACTAAAAAACTTTTCCAAAGCCAATTACAGCCTACTACATGACAACATTAATAGCTTCATAGCCCTTGCTCTCATTGACGGCATGGACACCTACAATGGGATTTACACCATTGCCCTGTATAAGCATCTATATAAATGCATTGACTCAGCTGTACCTTATAGGATCAAAACAAGATCCTCAAGAAAGAACAAGCCTACCTGATGGAAATCCACCATTAACAGGTTCTACAATAATAGAAAGAAATTGATATCTAAGAGCAGGAAGGAATGCTCTCTGAAATGGAAGCATTCCTTCATCAGCTTAAACAAGCAAATAAGACACCTCATAAGGCATTCTAAAGCTAACTATGAATCCAAATTTGCTTCCTTCTCTAAAGATAACCATAAGACCTTCTTTAACAACATTAGAAACCTTAAAGAAAAAAACCAAATCTGTGCAGAACTGGTTGTTAATGGCACCAAATATACCAAACCCACAGAAACAGCCAACCTGCTAGCTGACAGGTTCAGTGCAAACTTCTCCCCCCTGTCCCCATGACATATCACCGAAAACATCGCTACCACCTGCCCTCCACCTAGTATCTCAAAGGAACAGATCTTAAACACTCTCTCAAAATCCAAAAACACAGCTTCTATGGGATATGATAATATCCC